>NC_068937.1:33197691-33797691 GCF_016801865.2 Culex pipiens pallens | reverse complement strand
GAGTTTAACTTTTTCCTAAGGGGTAACTTTTGTCCCTTATGACGAATCCGAGGTTCGTTTATTGATATCGCGAGACGGAGAGGCGGTACGATCCCTTCCATTTTTGAACATGCAAAAAAAGACATGTTTTTCAAAAAATTGCATCCTGAAAATGTGATGAGATGAAAATTTGGTGTTAAAGGGACTTTGATGTAAAATTGGACGTCCGATTTGATGACGTACTCAAAATTCCGAAAAAACGTATTTTTTTATCTAAAAAAAACTAAACAAATTTAAAACCTCTGCCATTTTTCTTTACTCAGCTGTAATTTTTTTAGAACATGTCATTTTAAGGGAAATTTAATGTGCTTTTCAAATCTACACTAACCCAGAAGGGTCAGTTAGAAAAAACACGAAATTTTAAAATGAAAAATTTTGTTTTACAATTTTTTGCATTTTAAAAATTCGTGTTTTTTCTAACTTAGCATGTTTTTGAGTGTAACAGTGTTCTACAAAGTTGACAATTACGAAAATTTATAAACATAAGGGGTTTGCTTGTAATCATCAACAGTTATCGCGATTTTACGAAAAAAAAGAAAATTTCGTGTGAGTTGGTAGAGGTCAGACACGAAAATTTACGAGTTTGTTTGTTTGTTTGTCATAGTCTAATACGTCCTTCATTTCACATCATTCGTTCGTCCATACAAGTTTTCATACAATTTAGACAGCTGCTCATACAAAAAAGCTACTAAAGTACCGTCAACTGGGGCGAATTAGGACAGCAGTTTTGACCATGTTAGAGCACAATATTATGATTTTTCTGGTTGGTTTCGGATAGAACAGACTCAGACCAACAAAATGTGTACATCCATTTCCAAATTTAAAACCTTTAAGTGCTCTAAACACTGCTGTCCCTATTCAAACTGTAGTCCCGATTCACCCCAGATGACGGTATTCAAAAAATGTATCTTTCTGGACATTCTGATCGATTTGGTATCTTCGTCGAAGTTGTAGTTATATCTAATTTTTGCATGTTTTACAGCCACTTTTTCAATTTTTTGCTTGTTTTTCACATTTTCTTCTCTAGAATGGCAACTTTATCATTTAAACTGTAAAAAAATGCGTTCAGGCATAGTCTGGGACACTACAAAAATTACTGCATACTTATTTTTACTTAAAATATACGAAATGTTAGTAAAAAACACAGCCAAAGTTGACTCCAGAAAAATCTGACATTTTTCAAAACATTGGCAAAGTTCCATAAAACAAGTCGCACTTCCAACCTAAGAATTTTCTAAAATTTTAAGAATTCTTCTTTCCAATGCTTTTTAAAGAATTTTTAGATTGAAGCCCGCCTAGAGGCGAGGTTGGGTTGTAGAGGGTTAATCTGTTAACCCGAACAGACGCTAATAACTAAATTCATGCCATTTCAATAACAAATACTGTTAAAATAACAGAAAGTGTTATGGAATATTCTTGCAAAATCCATTTTTGCATAAGGGTTTAATAACAGTTTATGTTATCATAACAAAATTTGTTATTGGTCTGATATTGATTGAAAGCCAGAACAACTCGGGAATAACCTTTTTTGTTATGGAAGAATAACTCCAACTGTTATTGGGATGATCGGATTAGTTGTTAAAATAACAAAAAATAATAACAAAGATTTGTTCGAAGAATAACTTAAAATGTTATTAATCTGTTATTACAATAACAATCAAATAACAAAAAAATCATAACGGCGAATAACAAATCTTATTATAAATACCATACAATGTTATTTGCCTAGTATTTTCAAATATCAAAAAATGTTATTCCCAAGTTATTACCGTCTGCACGGGAAACATAAACAATTTCCCCTACTCCTTACATAACTGCTAACCACTTAATAGTACCAGAAACACGTACATCAAACACCATTTGCTAAATCAACACACCAAAGAAACATCAGTCACTTCCCAGAACGACACTGATGAAATTCACTTACGGAAGTGTAAATACCACGTGCCTTACCCCTGAAGAAGAAAAAAAACTTCCTAAAACAACCACCCTCGATTATTGATTGCTGCAAGTTCAAAGGAAAATGCGATACCCTCAAAGAAATTTAGAAAATTCTCAAGAAGAAAAAAAATTACCGCGATCGTGATGGGGTTGGAAAGTGGCGCCATTATTCATCCCAGCTCGTCCTTTTTCTGTGGCGAGGAAAACTTACGACCGAGAGCTGCTTTATTGTTTTTGCCGGTTCAAGTTCCACTTGATTGGCAAAGTTTGGAAGCCAACAAAAAATTTTAATTCTTGGCAGCCGCCGCCGCAAAAGATCACTCGAGAGCGTGGTGCGCTCGTTTGTCAATTTTGGGCCGACTGAAAACGGCGATGGCACGGCAGAGTTTTCAGTTGATTATATTGGAAAAGTTCGGGGCCCGTAACCTGCTTGGTTTCATTGGAAAAGTATTGCCGAAAGTGGGTTGCCAATAGGCGCTGACTTGAACCTGATTAGAAGTTAACATCGGATGAAGTTGCTTGATTGCAACTCTAAATAAAGGAAACGAAAAATTACGGACAAGAAATTTACATCCTTGACCAAAAAATTTTTCTTACAAAGAAAAACCACAAGAAAAATGTGCAGATGGTTATGATACAGACACGACCAGGATGACAAAGACCATTATTGAATAATACGAATGAGCAATTCCAGCTCAATTCAGGAATTTTTCTGGTACTTTTGTTCCTGACCCTCTCCGATTTCAATGAAACTTTTAAGGCATGTTGTCCTAGGCTTACTTAAGCCATTTTTGTGTATATGGAGCCAGTTGCACTCGATAATGACATTTGAGAAGGGCGTAAGGGTTTTAAATATTTTTGTATTTTGTAATTTTAATATTGCTGCATCTCGAAGCTGTTGCATCGTATCAAAAAGTGGTCAAAGACAAACTTGTAGGAAATTGTACGGGCTTTTTGAAAAAATACACTGAAAGAAAAATTCACGCCAATTCTATGAGATTTTTCAATTTTTAAGTTTAAAAGTTGAATGAAAAGTGATGTCACGATTCTCTTTCGCTCAAATTTTTTGTAAAAATAGCCTAAAATGTGACAAAAAGACTCACGAAAAATGCAGGACGGTATGTCTCTCCTAAAAAAATACAAAAATCATTTACTAAAACTGCTTTTTAAAAAGTAATCAAAACGTCTAAATTTTCAAAAACCGATAATGGGAATCGATTCCCCAGACAATTTTACATAAAAAGTTCCATATTGACCATTGTCCTATGTCCAATCCTTTTGAAGATACAGCGGTTTTAAAAATAATAATGTTGAAAAAATAAGCTTTTTTGTGTTTTTTTGACAATTTCTATATGACAGACTTGATTTTTCAGTCTCGTAAATATTTTTACCGGAAAGCTCGTCCAATTTCCCATAAGTTTGCCTTTGACAGCTTTTCAATTTGACTCGTTTAAATATTTACGTAAGCTTATTTACTATCCAGGTTTCTACCACACTGAAAAAAATATTCTATTTTCAGTTATGAGCAATGTAATTAAGCTTATATCTGTAAGCACATTCACCCCCAGTAACTAAAATAGTTGGAATTGCCATTTTTGTTGGTTAAATGGCCGAAAAAAATTCTAGCAGTCGACTGCTAGAATATTTTTTTCAGAAAATTAACTAAAAATTTTTTGTTTTCAGCTGAAATATTGTGGAATATTCTGTTGGAAACTGGCTGGGACATATTTTTCAACTATTTTTCAACAATTTTTTTCGTTGTATCAAACGAAATATTTTTGCATGCAGCAAATTATTAGTGGTTTATAACAAAACATTTCTTAATTAGACATAAATTATGTAATTGTTGATATGTATTTTCTTTAATTATCTTACGATATAGTCTGGGCCGAATTTCTAGCTTTATTTTAACTAATGTCTTACTTGAATACAGAAAAATATTCGTACATGTAGTCAATAATTAGCTGTTGTTAGCAATATTTTTATTGAATTTGCAGTAAATTTTGTAATAATGCCTCACAAATGCTGAGTGTTTTTATTTTGAAATTTATTCTGACTAAAATTTAACGTTTTGTACTAATTTGTTTTTTTTTGCATTAAGTTGTTAAATTGCTGTTAAAAAGCATCAAAACAAAACTTTTTTTGAACTGTTGTTATAAAACATGTAAAATTTGACTAATGTTTTAAAATTTACGTTGAATTAATCTAAAAAAATAATAAAAAAGCATATAACAAATTTCTCGTGAATTTCTTAAAAATAGAAACCGAGCAAAATTTTCACCAAATTTTAAGCTTTTACTTTTATTATGTTGTATAAAATTAAGTGTTGTATTCACTTACCATCACTGTGGAATCAGCCGATAAGTCGTCATCATCTGCAACGGTCTCATGTTTAGTTATTTTTCTTGTGGTGGCACACAGAATTTTCACCAAAGTGAACCTTTTGCTGCAAATAGACATGTGAAATTTATTAGTAATTTAATACAAAATTCTTAATTTTGGCTATAAACTGAAAAAAGGTACGTAAATAAATGTGATTATAATGAGGAATGAAGAAATGTCAATAATGCTACTTACCAAGCTTGCATAAATTTAACAATTACTTTTGGCAACACACTGCATTTGATTCAATTTATTCAACGTACTCTGATTCCTGAAAAAAATATTTTGAGTTTAACTTACTAGTTTATTGAGCAGTCGTATTGCAACAAAACTTTGAAGATAATAATTATCTTCTTTTATATATTTTTATTATTTGATATTTTACTTCATATCTATTCTTTATGTTGTCATGTGTACGCATTTCTATGTATTTTATAATTGATGATTCTGAAAAAAGAAAGGTTTTATTAAGATTTTATCCGTCGTAAGCACGAAGCTTTTTAATGAAACAGTTTTCTAATAAGAATCACATAAGATAAATTATTGTGCAACAATAAACCCATACTTACTTGGATTAACCAACATTTTGTTAAATTTGCCAAGGCTGCTCTATCCGTGAAGAGTTGGCCCACATCTCCCTTCTACTGCCCTCTCTTTCTATCAAACATTCTTAGGCGTCATCCATAAAGTATGTCACGCTCTAGGGGGGGGGAGGGGGGGTCTGAGCAAGTGTGACATTGCGTGTTATAAGTATAGGAAAAGCGTGACAAAGGGGGGGAGGGGGGTAAATTTTGGCTGATTCTAGCGTGACGTACTTTATGGATGAAGCCTTATAACGTGTTTAACTCACTCGCATTATAGGTCCTCATGGCGAAGGTCGTCCTCTTGCTCTTCATAGTTTATCACCTGCAAAGAAATCATCAACAAACCTACTCACCAATTCCACCTCCCCAGTTGCAACACTTTGATGTGCCACTTCAACATTAGCTAAATAGTGTAATTTTCACCTTTCAAATCCTCTCACTTCATAATTAACAACACAAACTCAACAAATCGACCGCTCTCGTTCGAATCCTGACTTCAAATGACAGACGTAAACAAACCCAAGTTCGTCTTTTAAATATTTAACCAATTGTTAATTATATTCAACCAACAAAATTTTTGATTTTCCTAATACCAAAGCTAACAGTTGAGCACGTTCATTCGAGTTCGGGAAATCTGTTAGCTTTTTGCCTTTAGCATTTTCAACAAACAGATTATTGAATTATTACTGAATTTTTGTTAATTTAACTGAAAATTGGCAGTGACAAGTACGTTTTTGTTAAAATTTACGAAAGTAAAATCAACAATTTTAGTTGTTAAAATTTCTGGGCACAGTCTCTCCGTGTAGGACAATGGTCAATATGGAAACTTTTATGTAAAATTGTCTGGGGAATCGATTCTTATTATCGGTTTTTGAAAATTTAGACGTTCAGAACACTTTTCATAAAAACAGTTTTAGTAAACGATTTTTGTTATTTTTTTAGGAGAGACATACCATCCTGCATTTTTCGTTAGTTTTTTTCTCACATTTTAGGCTTTTTTCACAAAAAATTTGAACGAAAAAAATCGTGGCGTCACCTTAAAACTTTTAAAATTAAAAATTGAAAAATCGCATGGAATTGGCGTGCATTTTTCTTTCAGTGTATTTTTTCAAAAAGCCCGTCTAATTTCCGTAAAGTTTGTCTTCGACCACTTCTTGAGACGATTCAACGGCTTCGAGATACAGCAGTATTTAAATTACAAAATACAAAAATATTTAAAACCCTTACGCCCTTCTCAAATGTCATCATCGAGTGCAACTGGCTCCATATACACAAAAATGGCTTATATAGGCCTAGGACAACATGCCTTAAAAGCTTCATTGAAATCGGAGAGGGTCAGGTACAAAAGTACCTGAAAAAATCCTGATTTGAGCTGGAATTGCTCGAATACAAAAAAAAACCGCTTTGGTAGAATCTTTACAACATGGTTTCGTAAATTTCCCTCTGTCGGTTCATCTTTGAGAACTCACTTTATTTTAAATTGTGGCCATTTCCGTCAAAATGGCAATGTTTAGGAAAATCGAAAACTATGCATTTTATTATAGATTCCAATCCACATCTTGGTCATTTCTAAAAAATGATGCTTGTTTCATTATGCCACGAGAGCACAACACCACCCACCTAAAGACCGTCAAAGCCGACTTAATTCCACGAAGAAGCTCAATTGGATCGCTGGAAAAGGAAAAGCACCATCATCAGACTTGCATGGGAAAGAGGAAAAAACATTCCAACTATGTCAGACTTTGCCCACGCTATAGTGTGGTGACATCGATGCAATCGTTTTACTTGTTGATGTTGTGACTTCCCTATCAATCGGTGGAAACGATATGGGGTTGATGCAAATGGCAGTTCGATTTCGTACTTGCAACGTAGAGTGGAGCTTTTACAAAAGTTGAAATTCTGGAACCAACCGAAAAAAATAAAATAAAAAAACACAAAATTAGTACCACCCTAGTGTTCCGGAAATTGCTCAAGCAACGCTTGGTTCTGTTTAACCAAATAGTTGACTTTTCAATCTCAAAACTGATGTCAAATGGCACTATCATGCACCTCGTGAATGTGCAGTTGGCAGGTACCTTTGGTTGACTATTTTCGAAGAAAATTTGCATTCATCGCAGTTTGCGTGTCTTTGGAACTACACTTCGCCCTGTTTAGACACGATTCTATGAAGTGATTTATTCTGCAAGCAACGTGAAAACTTTTGGATTCAGCGTTCAAATTAGTCAGAAAGGAAATTTCTCAAAACAGGTTCACTTAGCACTCACTGAAATTTAAACAAAACCTTTTACTAAAGAATTTGAAGATTTTAGGGAGAAATTTCAACCTCATTAACAATTTTAGAGCACATTAAATTAAGAACGCCATTTTGTGCAGCTTTCAATGACTCATTTTAACAAATCTTGCGATATTCAACAAAAACACTGAACCCCGTGCACTCTTCACTAGAAAGTAGTTGCTTTCTGATCGTACTAAAAAAATTAAAAACTTTCTGTTCCGTTTTTCTTAACACAGATTTGAGACATTCTTGTTTAAAAAAAAAACTTTCATTTAAAGTGCTATCCAACAGTTCTGAACACTAGGTTAAATTTGGATCATCTTGCAAATTTTTAAAATTAAATTAAAATCCAATCATCCAATCTGAGCCAAATTTTTGCTTCAAAAGTCAAGAGTGGCAAAACGATGCTCTGAATATGGATTAATTTGTGCAATCACGAACGTACTTCATTTAGAGGTAATTATTTTGAATTTGAGCGAAAAAAAAACTTTTTGCGATACCATCATCTGGGGCGAATCGGGACTACAGTCTAAATAGGGACAGCAGTGTTTGGAGCACTTACAGGTTTTAAATTTGGAAATGGGTGTATACATTTTGTTGGTCTGAGTCTGTTCTATCCGAAACCAACCAGAAAAATAAAAATATTGTGCTCTGACATGGTCAAAACTGCTGTCCCAATTCGCCCCATGTGTCCCAATTCACCCCAGTTGACGGTACTAAACATCGAAAATTTTAAAAAATTCAAATAATTTTTAAATGAACCCAAATATACAAAAAATGATTCTTTACGCAGGGGAATGTTTTTCAAAATTCATTTCAGCTGATTGCCTTAAGTTACCATAGAAATTTTGAAGTTCTTTAAAAAAAAAAATTTCCCCCTGATTTTGGGGGGGGGGGGGTGGTTGACAAATACTTTAAATAAAATTTGTAACAGCCTAATCAAAGATTAGAACATTATGGAAAAAATTGTTCTAGTTCTTTCGTTATCAGATCAATAATGCACAATTCCGCCATTTCAGGCTGCAAAATATTGAATAAAAAAAAAACACGTATTTTACGAAAATTATAAAATGCCAGAAGTCATACCGCCCCTCCGTCTCAAAATATGAAAATTACCCGTTAAGACAAAATTTCACGCAAATCGAAACAGAGTCGGAGCCACTTTTCCGATTTCATGTGAGTTGGGAGAGAATTACCAAATACAATTTCATTTTAGGCTTTATCATAGCTGGGTAATTCTCCGCCAACTCACACAGCAGTTGCCCCGACCCCTCTTCGATTTGCGTGAAACTTTGTCCTAAGAGGTAACTTTTGCCCCTGATCACGAATCCGAGGTCCGTTTTTTGATATCTCGTGACGGAGGGGCGGTACGACCCCTTCCATTTTTGAACATGCGAAAAAAGAGGTGGTTTTCAATAATTTGCAGCCTGAAACGGTGATGAGATAGAAATTTGGTGTCAAAGGGACTTTTATGTAAAATTAGACGCCCGATTTGATGGCGTACTCAGAATTCCGAAAAAACGTATTTTTCATCGAAAAAACACTTAAAAAAGTTTTAAAAATTCTCCCATTTTCCGTTACTCGACTGTAAAATTTTTTGGAACATGTCATTTTATGTGAAATTTAATGTACTTTTCGAATCTACATTGACCCAGAAGGGTCATTTTTTCATTTAGAACAAAAATTTTCATTTTAAAATTTCGTGTTTTTTCTAACTTTGCAGGGTTATTTTTTAGAGTGTAACAATGTTGTACAAAATTGTAGAGCAGACAATTACAAAAATTTTGATATATAGACATAAGGGGTTTGCTTGTAAACATCACGAGTTATCGCGATTTTACGAAAAAAAGTTTTGAAAAAGTTGGTCGTCATCGATCATGGCCGTTCATTGTCACCCGCGACAGACACACGGACGACGAAACAAAGAGAAACGCAAAAAGTAACTTTTTCAAAACTTTTTTTCGTAAAATCGCGATAACTCGTGATGTTTATAAGCAAACCACTTATGTCTATATGGGTCATTCCAGAACAACTGAGTACACTTTTGGACTCGACCTTCACCGATTTGGACCAAACTTAAAGGGAACGTTTATCTATCGATAGTTAACAGAAATCCCAAGTTTGGTGCTGATTGGGCCATCCCTCTATTTTTGCCACCGCCCTCTTTTTTGGCGATTTTCTAAAAAACTTTTTTTTCTTTTAATCATAACTTTGCAACTATTTGAGCAAAAGACTATCTACAGGTTGCATTTTATAGAAAATTGTCCAAGGAACTCGATAAAAATAAAATTTTAACCCTTAAATGCCCACTAATATTATATTTTAACGTTTTATGTATAAAACATCAGTTTTGACCAATTGATTATATTTTTATTTGTTTTATTTTATCACCATCGTGTTTCCCGGACAATTTTACATAATAATCAATGTAGACTTCAAACTAAAATGAACTATTCACGAGATACAGCGATTTTACTGAAAAAAGTTTGATTTTGCGCAGCACTCGGAAGTTCATGGTGTACTTTTCAACAAAAAGGAATGAATCTCGCATAATTCGGTTTTTATATGTGAGAAACTTATTTCGGATTTGAATTCATAGGACAGAGTGCAGTGCAAAATCAAACTTTTTTCAGTAAAATCGCTGTATCTCGCCAATAGTTCATTTTAGTTTGAATTATATAAAAAAATTTGTAATTGTCTGCTCTACAATTTTGTACAACATTGTTACACTCTAAAAAATAACCCTGCAAAGTTAGAAAAAACACGAAATTTTAAAATGAAAATTTTTGTTCTGAATGAAAAAATGACCCTTCTGGGTCAATGTAGATCCGAAAAGTACATTAAATTTCACATAAAATGACATGTTCCAAAAAATTTTACAGTCGAGTAACGGAAAATGGGAGAATTTTTAAAACTTTTTTAGTGTTTTTTTCGATGAAAAATACGTTTTTTCGGAATTCTGAGTACGCCATCAAATCGGGCGTCTAATTTTACATAAAAGTCTCTTTGACACCAAATTTCTATCTCATCACCGTTTCAGGCTGAAAATTATTGAAAAACACCTCTTTTTTCGCATGCTCAAAAATTGAAGGGGTCGTACCGCCCCTCCGTCACGAGATATCAAAAAACGGACCTCGGATTCGTGATCAGGGACAAAAGTTACCTCTTAGGACAAAGTTTCACGCAAATAGAAGAGGGGTCGGGGCAACTTTTCCCGATTTCGTGTGAGTTGGTAGAGAATTACCCAGCTGTTACAACCGCTATAAAACCTATCAGCCAAAACCAACATTAAAACCACAAGATCCCCAGGACCCCCTTAAACCCCTCTAAAGACCCAAAAGGTTGTGACGGTCTGTTTACAAAACCCACATTGGAGTTGAAGGCTTTACAACTGAATCCTAAAAACCTCCTGAAAGCCTTGATAAAACCTTTGTTAAAACCTAGTTAGGAGAAATGGAAAGATGATGTTTCATGCGTCTTCAAACGTCTTATGCCAAAAGGTTTTATTCTGGCAAAAAAAAAGTCTTCGTCTTGCCAAACAATATAATGGTGATGGTTTGCAAAGTAATAATAATAATTTGAAAGCTTATTTCTCCCAATTGGTGACTCAAATTCAGCTGCGGTTGAAGTTTTATTGATAAATTTGGGGGTGATAGAACCAAAAATATCAACTCGCTTCATCAGAAATAATTCTTTTGTACTTATTGTTTGAATGCAAAAAATTATTGCATGCCATTTTTTTGAAAAAAAAAATTAAAATTAATTTTAAACTTCTATCGCTATGCTAATTGTGTCCGGGATCCAGCATAAATGTGTGTTTTCATCAAATTTTAATAAAATTTATGCTTTTTATATCTTTTTTTTCGCTTGGCGCCATATTTATGCATTGCTATTTGGCTGCGTAAAAAGCGTTTTTAGGAGCTTATGGTTGAAAGTGAGCTTTTTGCATGCCTAATGGCTCTTGCGGCTACAACACCCTTGGTTTTAAAGAAGCATACGATAAAACCGTTTGGCATGGCATTGCCATCTGGTTTTCAAGACTCTCTTAAAATGTTCATAAAACCTTATTGAAAGCTAGTTGGCTTTTATTGCCACCAGTTTTTATGTCCGAGGCATAACACCATGTTAGAACCTAATAATTAGTTTTTGCTTATTGGTTGTGTAAATGCCGAAATTAAGCTATTAAGCAAACAAGATGCTACCATAAAACCATAATAAAACTAGGTGGAGGCTAGTTGGCTTAAAAATGTTACTTGAGAATACATTAAACATTTTAATCCACAATCAATCAATCACTCATCACTAGTGCCACTTGGCTTGGCTGTGCACTCTCGTTTTTTTTTTTAACGGTGCACATCAACCAAAGCTTTTGCACCCAGATTTTTGTTACAGACATTTTAGTATCTCCAAAACTACGGGAACTATCGATATGTTTTTGTATTCATCCCCTAAGCTACTATTTCCATAACGATTTACAACAAAGTATGTAAATTTTTATAATCAAATTATTTTAGGATTGGGTCCGTAAGTTCAACAAAATAAGAAGACAACAACTTCCTTGGTTGCTGTGCACCCTTAAATAAAGCAAAAGACCATATCTGGAGCAACATTTAAAAGGGGCGGTTCGCCATTGCTCTCACGGCCTTTTAAACGAAAGGCCATAAGAGCAATGTCGTACCGCCCCTTTAAAATGTTGCTCCGGGTATAAAAAGCAAAAAGGATTCAATTTATTGACATGCACATCGCTCTCATCGATAGTCAAATTTCCATTAACCTGTCTTAAAACTTGACATTTCTTCCCCTTAAAAAACTGCACTTCAAAACTCTTTTCAAAGCGATCCGATAAAAACTCCATTATTCCCTGTCCCCCTTCTTGGTCAAAGTTCAAAAGTCTAGAATTTATCGAGAAAGTCTTTATTTGCAGTCACTGATTCCAATATCCGGTGCGCTCGGTCACTATAGCCAGAGTGAACTTTTGCACATAGTGTAGATACTGCAATCCGGATAGTGACGTGAACTGTTACTTCTCCTCTTTACCGGGAAGCAAGAAGCTTTCACGTGGTGTCAGGGTAAGATATGAAACATGACTTCGAGGGTTTGCCAATAATACATCATTGATTCTTTCAGTGAAATGTTGTCTAAAAAATTTATTTTCTATGACTTTGATCAAATTTTACGTAAAAACGTGTTTGACAGGCTCCATCTTTAATATTCAACAGAAAAAGAAAGTGAAAAGCACCACACCACTTTCCATCAAACCCAAGTGAAAGAGCTACTTCATCATCGTTTGTCAAGCCTTTCAACGTCAATTTTCGTTCATGGATGAGCGGGGACGACAAACCGGAGTGATTTGAACTCCTTGATCACATTAAGGCCGAGCCGACCATTAGCAACAACTGAGGGCTTTTTCCTAGCGTTTGAGATGAAGAAATCTTTTCGAATTTAGGTGGACTTTTAGGCAGTTTAAATTTGTAGGCTTTTGACTTTTTCAACTTTTAATGACGACTATCTATCTTACAAAAATCGAATTCCAATTAGTACCCCGAGGAACGCTAACCTCAACCTCTCATCGCAGCTCATTTACCTGCTCTTAGAAGTTATTAGGATTAATGAGCCACTATGAATGCACACTCTGTTGCAGCACTTTGGTGCACAAACAGCATCCAAGCTGAAAAAGACGTGATTTCATCTCTTTCTGAGCTGTGGTTACCAATGGAAGATGATATCCCTTCGCCCCGTTAAGGAAAGGAACGTTTGGTGAATGGATAATCTTCTTCGGTAGAGAGAAATGGTTCGTGATTGACAGCGATTGAGGTCGAGGAGAAATAAGGTCACTTTATTTAAATAATTTAGATGTTTAACTCAAACCAATTTTTTTAAAATTTTGATGATGCGATTCACCCAAACTTCAAGCATTCCGATTTTCCGTGCTAACTTACAACTCTATCTAGTATGAAATCTACTAAAGTAAAAGCCTCATGCATGATATACATCCATCATCTAAAGTGCTTGCTTCTCATTCTCATTTGACGTGTAAAACGTGTACATGCTGCCAGAATGCTTCGAGGAAAAGTGAAGACAGTTGCATCTCTATTTCTATTCAGCAAGTTGAAACTATAAAGATGGTTGATGTCTTTGAATGTGCTCCTTTTCATGCAGTACCGGCAAATTCTTTGAAATTTAAAGGATTATTTCAATGGTCAATGGAAATTTTCTTCATTTTGAAAATCATTTTTCAATGTTATAGAATTAGAAAGATTTGAAATTGTTGTTTTTATTCAAATTTCAAAATGAATAAAAGCAATAACAATAAAAAAAATTATGAGAAATTGGTAAATAATGAACGTAAGCCATGAAAATCAACTCGATCTTATCCGATTATGCCCAAGCACTCTTCTTGTCAATATTAATAATTGCAGTACATCCGAGAACTCCAAAAATCTATGACAACAATTAAAGCGGCCAGCCCTACCACGTTGTGTTTACCACAGAGAGGATGCTGCGAACGGATCACATTTCACAAAAAGCAACAGGGGAGGAAGAAGGCGTTGACATACCTTACCAAACGCTGCAGTTTAGAGTTTCAAAAGTGTTAGGTAGGTTGTTTTTAGTTTAATATTTAGTTTGATTGTATTCAAAATCAATTGAATCAAAACACCAATAATTATTTGGATATATATTCATGAAAATATATCTACAAAGCAGTCTCCACCAATGTTGTTCAAACAAGTCACAACACGAAACAATTAGAATTAAAACAAATATAACCAATCAATAAAAGTTAGTATGAAGACTAAGCAGATCATCAATAAAAAGTCTGACAGGTAGTATTTCAAGTATGTCCAACTTACCCCACAATGACATGACAGGACAGGACAAATACAATTTTTTGTGATTAAAAATGGATAAAATGCTAAATATTTTTACGTAGCACGCCGCAATGCGAGTTGTCAAAATTTCAATCAATCAGAGTGTGGGTCCAAAATAGGTACAGCGATGGCTCTAAAATACATTCTGTAAGTCCAAAATGCAATTATGGTATACTTTCTTAAGCATTAATTAAGCTACAAAACAATCCTGGAACGAGCCAAATTAGTTAATCCATTCCCGAGAACAAGACGAAATAAGTTGATGCTTTGCATAGTAGGTCCAAAATAGGGTCATCTACCCTACATACCTCAGACATCGTCTAAACAACTGCCTTAAACAATAATTATTCACATTTTTGCCATAGAATCTTTGCAAAACCATATTTCCCAACGCTAAAATATTACAATCTAAGACAGCGCCAGAAGGCCTTAGGGAACATTCACAGATTGTACCAAAACTACTTGACCTATTCCAACATTTTTAGTTTTTCCATACTGCTAGGCCATCACTAGCATTGGCCTTATCATTTAAGTTGCCGTTTTCACTTTATATCTAAACATTTTTTTTAGAGGTGTCCATATTACCCAAAAGTCCCCTAAGCTTCTCAACGAAAACAAAAGCAAAATTAAGTTCTACAATCCTCAAAAAAATCTACGTTATTTGTGGTTTGCGATTTAAAGATGAGTAATTTAATATTCTCTTTTTCGTTACAAAAAAATGGTGCAGGTGACCAATATCACAAAGAACTTTGCAAAAAGCTCTTGAAATAAAATCTTTTTTTTTATGAAATTGAAAACAATTACAACTGTCAAACTGCTTTTGAGCAATTCTCTGAGATTTCGGTCATTCGATTTTTTTTGTATTTTTTAATCTGGCTGAAACTTTTTTGGTGCCTTCGGAATGCCCAAAAAAGCCATTTTGCATCATTATATAATTTTCCATTATATAATTTTCCATATAATTTTTCATACAAATTTGGCAGCTGTCCATACAAAAATAATGTATGAAAATTAAAACTTTATGGATAAGGACTACACTGAAAAAATGATACACGGTAAAATGGATTGTGATTTTTAATTTAACTTTTTGTCAATACGACATGGGCCATACATTCTGCTGCTATTTTCGAAATGTTACGTAAAAATGGCTTTAACTTGAAAACGGTGCACTTTATCAAAATTTTACGTCAGTACTTTTTGATTGCAAATTTGATTTTACATCGAAAAATTAAATTGAAAAAAATTTGCGGCCAATAATTCGATTTTTTTGAAAAACCAGTATATTCATAACTCGGTCAAAGATTTTTTGCACAACCTGAAAATTTCTGAAAAGCTGGTAAAAAATTAAAAATAGTAATTTTTTGCAAATAAAGTTTTAGTGACAAAAAGTGAAATTAGAAATCACCACATTTTTTACCGTGTATCATTTTTTTCCAGTGTAGTTCTTATCCATACCTACAACCTGCAGAAGACACCAAATCAATCGAAAAATTCCTTCAAAAGATACAGATTTTTGAATTTTCATACATCATTTTTGTATGGACAGCTGCCAAATTTGTATGGAAAATTATATGGACAAACTAATAATGCAAAATGGCTTTTTTGGGCATACCGAAGGAACTAAAAAAAGTTTTAGTCGGATCAAAAAAAAACAAAAAAAAATTAAATAAAGACCGATTTCGTAGAGAATTGCTCTTATGTGCCCTTTTCAAAAGTTTTTTTTTCTGTTTGAGTATCAAGCTACTTAATCCCGTTTGTGATTGTGAATCGTAGTTACTGCAGCACCATGGTGTCTACTTCGAGGTGGTGTATTAGGTCACGCCAACTCCAGGTTGTAGTAATTTGGAAACTGTTGCGCTGCAGACATCATCTCTGCTTGGGACGTAAGAGTCAAGTACCTAGAATATCATGCCAAAAGCATGCGATGATAACGCGCAACATCTTCAAAAAAATGGATTGAAGCCGTAGACAGTGTCCAGATCAGATTTTGAAAGAGAACTTAGAGAAAGGAGATAACAAAAAGAACGTTGGTCGGTAGAATTTGAGACCGACCACGTGCCAATCGATACATTTCATTCGCATGAAAGGATAGAAATCCTGTAAGCTAATCCGGTTACTCTGAATTTGTAAACATAAAAATGGTTCAACAATGCTCCCAAAAAACAAATTTTGAACAACAAAATGGTTGGGAATGGTTGACCAGTTTGTGAAGTCCTCGCTCGTTTTTTCATCACAAAGGATGAGATTAACAGCATCTATTTAGCATTTTTTTAGATCCATCCTAAATAAATTACGAAAATATTTACCCAGCAATAGTTGAAAGCCTGAAAATCATCCGTCATTCTTCTTTGTTCATCGAATACTGTTCCCTACATTGTGATTACCTCCTTGCTTCAAGGACGATGGCGGACGAAGACGTTTCTCACCGTACTAATAAAACACGGTGGTTTTCAAGGCTCCGAGAGGTCACCTGCCCCCTCGGAGGTTCAACACAGAAGACTTATTATCACAATTTTACAATACAAGAATTCCTAAATCTAGATCACAGAAAATAACATCACGAAGATAAACAAACAATACCATACATGACAGACTGTACTGTCAGCCTACTAGTGCTCCCAGCGGTCAATGAGGGAAACACGGCGTGACCGGGGGGTTATACAAATTATGCCTCAACTCCAGACTTCTATATTTACAAATTCGACAAAATAGAGTTTGGATTAGCTTACAGAATTTCGATCCGTGTATAGGTGAATCGATCAACCACACAAGCAGCAGTAAAAGCCGTGATCGCACAGCTGTAGCAAGTAGCACAACTCGGCTCGCAGAACAATAGTGTACAACGCCGAACCGTAAAAGGCGGAGAAAGGGAGAAAGCGCAACAATACGACGGGCTCGTAAGTAGAATTCTTGTGTGTTTTCTGTCCTTGTGCACATGTCGTCGCCGTTGTGCTAACTTGTCGTACGTGCATTTTGGGCCAAATTGAGTTAAGAACGCCATTTTGTGCAGCTCACAATGCCTCACCTTTTGACCTTCACAGATCCCCAAAATTCGATTTCAATCCTGAGATATTCAATAAAAACCGAAAAAACTCCGTGCATTTTTGTCACTTTACATATGAAAGAAGTTTCAATCTCGTCGTGCTATCTTGTCACTCCCTGAAAATTGCTGTAAGTGCGACAAATGGCCAAAGGGATTCCAGATCAGAACGCGTTTGACGCACGTACAAGTTAGACTACCGTAAACATTTGTAATTATAACTCGGGACTCCAGCAACCAACTTCAACCAAACTTCGGGACAATGGGAATGGTCAGCCAAACAAAACGTGCTCTAGATTTTGTTTATTCAAGGTCAAACATTCAAACGCGTTTTTCTCGGAACGTCGAAATGGCGGGTGCGACAAGATAGCACGACGTCGTCGATGTGACGTGGCCCCTAGAACGACACAGAGTTCACCAGCATGCATGTTCCGCGCCAGCAAACCCCGCTAGCCCCTTAATCATCCCAATTTTTTTTAATTTAATATTATTATTAAATGATGTGTCCAGGTTTATCTCACATATACGATCGATTTTGATTGTTAACCTAGAGGTTTTATTCGGGTAGTGGCGAGAGTAGCGTCAGTATCCGCAATTGCCGGAGATCCGCGATATGACCCGCAGGGCTATCGAGGTCAGATGCCGCAAGAGGATGTTCCAGCAGCATCATGTAAGTAACATAACTGAAGTTGTATTCTTGTGCGCGATATTATTTAACGATAAGTTAATATTATATTATTTATCGATAAATGCCGCGCCTTTCCAAATTGTGGCATGGTAGGTACTTGAAGTTTCCGTCCGTATTCGGTAAAGGGTTTGCAACACAACCATTTTTTTTTGCCTTTGTGTATTTCGACTTTGAAACTTGTTGGTCACGTCTGGGTTTTTCAACAAAAACACTCACACACACGCTTCGTTTAATCCCGAATCTCCCCTTCTTCCATCTCGTCATCAAGCGGTTGTACCTTGCTGCGCTGCTGCAGCCAGTAGTCCCGTTGCTGCGGCTGTACCAGAAACTTTGCTGCGGCTGCTGGTCTGGGCGTACCAACCGTCCGTCTTCTTCCAGAACCAGATTTTGTTGTCCTGGTCCAACCTGGAACCAGACCATCCTTTCGTTCGAGGGCGTCTGGAAACGCGATGGTTGGAAGGTCGGAGGATGGCCACGCGGGCCAGACGGTGGAGCTGGTGCCTGGAATCGCGGAGCTGTTTGGGCGTGGGCTTGGAATCCTGGATGTTGAGTGGGGCAATACGGCGGAGGCGTCTGCACAAACGGAGACTGTGGCGGCGCCATCGCGGGTTGAAAAATTGGAGACGGAGGCGTTGTTAAAAAGGTGCTTCATCACGTGAGTCAATACAATGATCGTGTGGGATTTTGAACACAATTGTAACAAAAAGCAAGTGGTATGGGGTAAACTGCACTAAAAGACGAGCATACGTCTCCATTCTAGGCCAATAATCCCCAGCTCTGGACTGACCCAGGAAACGATCTATCGGTGGATGCCTCCGGGATCGAGTTTTGGGTTTTTGGTTTGTATTTGTTTATACATCCTTCTTTTGATATTTTCATCAACCAAATTTTCAGCCCCGCCCAAGTCACTCACCTGCAGCAGCGGCAGAAAGAAGCACAGAAACTGGCCAAAGATCCAGTTCTGGAGCAGCATCACCATGAGCGTGATCGGAAGCACGAACGTGCACTGGACCGTGTGGCAAACGGCCAGATTCACGAGGAACGCCTGCGTCGCGTCCCGGTTCAGCTTGTACTTGCTGATGTACATCATGACGAGCACGTTGGTGGCGATTCCGAGGGCCGCCGGCAGGGCGTACAAGATGATGAAGAGCGGGTAGATCCGGGCCACGACCGGCTTCAGAATGGGACTGCTGTAGTCGGGCTGGGGCGCGGACCCGTTTACCGGGTGGTCCCCAACGTAACCGAGACCGAGCAGGCCCTGGATCATCATGGCCATTTCCTCCTCCGGCATGTTCTTAAAGTCGTTGGCCTTCATTTTCATTTTGGAATCGAGATTTTTCTTCTTTTTATTCCTCCAACTACAAAGGAACACTCTCTAGTGATTTGCTGGCATCACTTCCCACGCGAGGAATCACTTCAATCTGGAAAGCTAACCTCACTTTCAACACACACCCTACTCAAAGCCTGAGAAACCCTTCAAAACTTCTTCTTTCTTCCTCCAGGGATGATGATGATGATGAAAAAATAATCTCACATCACGCCCACGCACGCACGGGTTTCACGATTATTTTTTTTCTTCACATTTTGACACCCAATTTGAAGCTCTGCCTTCCGTACCAGCCGGCACCGGTTCGTTAACGGCCCCGTAATCCGGAACGTCTGTAAGTAAAGACAAACACATGCGAGGAATAAGGTTAAGCGTTGGGTAAAGTGAGAAACGAGTATCGGTTAAGAATTGAGCGAGCTGTTGAACTTTTGAGTTTTTTGTTTTTTTTTTTTTTTTCACCGAAAAAGTACTTCCATTCACAAAGAAATGGAACGCAACAATTGAAAAGGGCTTAACGATAATCTAAACGAACTTTCATAAGCATATCTTGATGGACCTTTATGAAATGTTAATCCCAAAATTTCGGAAAGTGCCACTCAGCAGTGTTGCCAGCAGTGGCAAACAAATCAAAAATATAACCAAATTTGAATTAAACCAAAGCAAGAGGCAATATTTCATTCCCAGCAGCTGAGATAAAAGCTATTTATGAGGGGGTAAGCAAGCGGCTCGTTGCTGGTTTATGTTTTGCGCTTTCCAACCAAAGAATTATTAATCCCGAGGGTATTGTAGCATTCAACATTTTCCACCAAGGATTAAATGAGCATTTTCTTAAATCATTGCAACGCTCATGCATGACTTGACGTAAGCTGAAATAAAATTAAACTGTTCTTTTTGGTTTTATTTTTTTCGTTTTTGCACAAACCTACAAAGACAAAAAAACAATTCCTGCAATCGTAAAGAATTTGAGAACCACGAAGAAACTTGTTGATAAGTATGGTGCATTTGCACTATAAACGTGAACATATTTCTTCGTGGTTCTCAAATTCATGAACACTATTCACGATGTCGGGATTTGTATTTGTTTCCGTGTTATGCACAAATGCTTGGTGTGTCGAAAAAAAAAGATTTATGTCTTGATTCTTTCTCATATCGACGCAGTCGTGCTAACTTGACGTACGTCGCTTTTTGACGTTCCGAGAAAAATTCGTTTTTATGTTTGTCCTTAAACCCGAGCATGGGTAAATAACAAGGGAAATGCATAATAATACATTTCTCTGGTATCAATCCCAAATTTTGGTTATCCTGGACCCTTAAAAATTTGTCTTAAGGATTAAGCAAGAGCAAAATGTGGTATCATACCAATTTAAGGTATTGTTTTGATATTGCAAAATTGCAGAATTTGTCAATGGTCGAACACCACATTTTGGTATTATTTTGGTATTGAAAGGTTTCATCAAATTCCTCTGAAACTATGGGAAAATTTTGACCAATTTTGACAAAATAATTAATTTTGCGCTAAAATGATGTCTCAAAGAGAATGCTTTCATTGAAAATCGGAAATTTCAAACTTGATTTTAAACATTTTTGATATACCCCCTACAGAAAAGACCTGAATTTGTGGAAAATTTTCTAAGTAAGGATGGCACATTTTGGTATTATTTTGGTATTGAAAGTTTTCATCAAATTCCTCTGAAACTATGGGAAAATTTTGACCAATTTTGACAAAATAATTAATTTTGCGCTAAAATGATGTCTCAAAGAGAATGCTTTCATTGAAAATCGGAAATTTCAAACTTGATTTTAAACATTTTTGATATACCCCCTACAGAAATGACTTGAAATTGTGGAAAATTTTCTAAGTCAGGATGGCACATTTTGGTATTATTTTGGTATTAAAGTGTTTTATCAAATTCCTCTGAAACTATGGGAAAATTTTGACCAATTTTGACAAAATAATTAATTTTGCGCTAAAATGATGTCTCAAAGAGAATGCTTTCATTGAAAATCGGAAATTTCAAACTTGATTTTAAACATTTTTGATATACCCCCTACAGAAAAGACCTGAAATTGTGGAAAATTTCTAAGTCAGGATGGCACATTTTGGTATTATTTTGGTATTGAAAGGTTTCATCAATTTTCTCTGAAACTATGGAATTTTTTTAAAAATTTTGGCGAGATAATTAATTTTGCGCTAAAATGACTTGAAATATAAAAATGTTAAAGCTGATTTTTTTTCTGTGATATACTCACTAATATTTTTTTCAAAAACGTTGAAATTTCTTTAAGTCAGGACAACCAAATACTTTGAAAAACGAGTCAATCAACAGATTATTAAATTTTGGTGAATTTCAATCCGGTTTCATTTTAATAATACTTATTTTTCAATCTTGTTATTTTTCAGAAGCTTCAAGAACTTCAAGCACAGGCCGTTCATCAATGACAAATGCATTCGGTGTGGTGAAGAATATCACTAAGAACAACATGGAATCATCAGGTGAGTAGATTTGGCTCTTGCATTTGGATCATTTCCGTTGTTTCACAAACTGCAACTGCTGCACTAAAAATGGTAAGAAAATACCAAATTTTGGTATTACTTGTGCAAGTACCAGCGACCAAAATGTGCTCTTGGTTGCCCAGTAATAGATGGTAAAATACCATGAAATCATACCAAAATCATGTATTTGGATGACCACAGGAATACCAAAATCTGATTTTCCAAGGGCGCGGGAATACCTAAAAATAAAACCATGGCAATACCAAGTTTTGGTATTCAAGCAATGTTCAAAAATCCAGAAGACCTCAACTTGGTATTGATATGATTTTATTTTTAGGTATTATTTTACCCTTGGAATAACATGGTTTGGTATTGTTGTGCCCTTCCACATACAAGACTTTGGTATGATTTCATGGTATTTTACCATCTATTACTGGGCAACCAAGGGCACATTTTGGTCGCTGTTATTTGCCCAAGTAATACCAGAATCTGGTATTCCCGTGTTATTTACCCCTGCTCGGGAATAAATAAAAAATAGAGTACGCAATGTAAACAATAACATTCACGTTTTGTTTGGAAGACCATGCTGTGCATTGTCCCAAAGTTTGGTTGAATTTGGTTGCGCGAGTCCCGAGTTATAATTACAAATGTTTACGATTGTCGGGCATGTACGTGTGTCAAACGCGTTCTGACCTGAAATCCGTTTGTCCAGTTGTCGCACTTACAGCAATTTTTAGGGTGTGTCAAGATAGCACGATAAGATTGAAACTTCTTTCATATGAAAAGTGACAAAAATGCACGGAGTTTTTGTTTTTGTTTCTATTGAATATCTCAGGATTGGAATCGAATTTAGGAGGTCTGTGAATGTCAAAAGGTGAGACATTGTGAGCAGCACAAAATGGCGTTCTTAACTCAATTTGGCCTAAAGTGCACGTGCGACAAGTTAGCATGACAGCGACGATATGGTGCATTTTTGTTACTTCAACAAACTTTACACATTCGGCTAGGTAACATTTGCCACAACTTTTAACCCCAGCTAATTTTAATTAAATTACAAAACCATCTTTTGCCAAAATGCACCCAAGGACGTACCGCACACCGGGTGGTCAGTTGCAAAAGTTTTCCATTATTTTCCATAAAAACAACCTGCAACACCGAAGCTTTACGCCCGGTGGGGGTTTACGACGATGCCTTTTCGAGGGCTACAGAAAAAAAATCTCGATATGAACCAAAGTTTTATTAAAATTTAGGAAAAGTTTGGGTCAAAAACAATGTCACTATTTACAAAACATTTTCAAACGTTAATATTGAAACTTTTTTTTACTGTTTATAATCAGCTAGTGCTAGCCGTGGTACTTCATTAACCCTTTTAACCGAGATAATCACGCTTTTGACTCGTCGGGTGTGGCGTTTCCATGAATGGTGCCATAAAACAGAACCTCAGTAGTCCTTGCCGTTTTACGTGGAAAATGGCGGTCCAAAGTTGTCCCGAGAGCAAACATTTTCCGTCACGGTTGGTAAACAGTTGTTTTCCAGCCAAAGTACAGCTACATTTAAATTCCCCATTTTTGTTGAGCCCAACCGACAAGTTGAGCGCTTGTAATTACGTTGGGAGTTTTGGTTGTTGTTTGAGTTGCAGTCATTTCAAATACGCGATTTTTTTTTGCTGCGATTGCTTTGAACTCACGTTTTGGCCAAATTTTAAGCTGGAAACAGAATTTATCGGGGCTCCGATGGTTGCGTAAATTTAGAATTATCAAAATACACAAACCTCGTTCGGTAACGAAATCAAAACAACGTTAAACCTGATGAAATGGGAGCCGCCACCGCACCCAGTATCCTACTTAAAAAGCAATCTCGTAAAAATCGTCCCCAATCAATCATCCAAACCTTGGGCCAGCGCCAGTGGCGTAGAATGAAAGGGCGAATAAAATTCATTATTATTCGATGGTTCTCGTGACGGATGAACGATACGACCCCTTTTTTGCCTTGCGTCTAAGCACACGGTGGGTAAGAAGGGGATTATTATGCAACTTGCATGCACCTCGGAAATTCCTTCTGGAGGTTGTTGGGGGGACTATTCTAAGTCAGAAAAATCGATTCCCAAAATATTCTGTCGGTGAAAACTGATTTTATCTCGATTTGAAGATAAAAAACCTAATATATCGCCTAAAACCTCGAAAATACGTCTAAAATCTTAGTCTAACTCTGGACAAAGAAGTTAATTTTCATCAAGATATCAATTCTTAGTTCCCAAAATATAATCCTGACATAGTACACCTTAAATCGGTGTAAAATAGTGTTATTTGAAAAATAATATTTTCAATTTGCTCCGGTAAATCAACTGTCATGTCTGAATTCAAAAACTAATGTTGTAGCATTGTTGCAAACAAAATGAAGAACAATTTTGCAGAATAAAGTATGACATTTTATCCATTTTCAGTAAAGTTATGTCTATTTTAGTGGGGAAATTGCTGCCAATTTTCAAAATTCTTCGATATTTAACTCATTCCTGTTATAAACAGCTACTACGATCATACTCAGTAAGATGTAACAAAAACTACTCTTTGGCGTGCATTCAGGGGTTGGTTAAGGTGGGCGTACTGCGCTCAAATCCCAAATATGAGCTTGATTGAACTTAATAGGAGCTATGCATTTGAATTTTACAAAGGATTCAACTCGTAAAAAACATGTTTTTCAAAAATGTAGATTTTTTAGGCACTTTGGCCACTGAAGCGTTTATTGTCAACATCATTGGCGTGTAGGCCAGATCCTTGCGCATATTTTGGTATATATAACATTGAAGTTTTGAGCAAAATGGAATGGCGCGTCGCCTATATTTTCTGCTGATCTGTTTTTTCGAAAAATTTCAAGACTTTGAAGGCCTGAGCTCCAGAGTGCGTCAATTCAATGTTATATATACCAAAACATGCGCAAGGATCTGGCCTACACGCCAATGATGTTGACAATAAACGCTTCAGTGGCCAAAGTGCCTAAAAAATCTACATTTTTGAAAAACATGTTTTTTACGAGTTGAATCCTATGAAAAATTCAAATGCATAGCGACAGCTCCTATTAAGTTCAATCAAGCTCATATTTGGGATTTGGACTCAGTATGCCCACCGTAACCAGCCCCTAAATGCCCGCCAAAATGTAATTTTTGTTACATCCTACTGAGTATGATCATAGTAGCTGTTTATAACAGGAATTGATTAAACATCGAAGAATTTTGAAAATTGGCAGCAACTTTCCCACTAAAATAGACATAACATTACCGAAAATGGATAAAATGTCATACTTTTTTCTGCAAAATTGTTCTTCATTTTGTTTGCAACAATGCTACAACATTAGTTTTTGAATTCAGACATGACAGTTTATTTACCAGAGCAAATTGAAAATATTTTTTTTTAAATAACACTATTTTACACCTCCTGATGACGCTGGGACTCAAGTAATGGACCGATTTAAGGTGTACTATGTCAGGATTATATTTTGGGAACTAAGAATTGATATCTTGATGAAAATTAACTTCTTTGTCCAGAGTTAGACCGAGATGTTAGACGTATTTTTGAGGTTTTAGGTGATATATTAGGTTTTTTATCTTCAAATCGAGATAAAATCAGTTTTCACCGACAGAATATTTTGGGAATCGGTTTTTCTGACTCAGAATAGTCCCTCCAACAAACCCCAGAAGGAATTTCCGAGGTGCATGCAAATTGCATAATAATCCCCTTCTTACCCACCGTGAAGCAGTTCTCTCAGATTTCGGTCATACGATTTTTTTGTATTTTTTAATCCGATTGAACCTTTTTTTTGCCTTCGGTATGCCCAAAGAAGCCATTTTGCATCATTAGTTTGTCCATATAATTTTCCATACAAATTTGGCAGCTGTCCATACAAAAATGATGTATAAAAATCTGTATCTTTTGAAGAATTTTTTTCATCGATTTGGTGTCTTCGGCAAAGTTGTAGGTATGGATACTAGGGTGGCTTGAAGTTGTATTGGAAAATTTTAAAATGGACTAATTCAATCAGAACAGGCATTTTCCGGTACCATTTGGGACCCATTATAGCGATTGGATTTGACCCGGCTTTCCGCAAAGCGATTCAAATTTGTATGGAAATTTGTATGAGAAAAGCCATTTTGATTTTTATAATTTTCATTTTTCACTCAATTTAAAAACAAACACCGTAGAAGTATAGTCCTGATTCCCCTTTAAAACTTTCCCAAAGAAAGTATGGTCCTATCTTGCTGCTGGAAAAAGATACAGAGTTTTTAAAAGAGGCATTTCAAAATAACTGCTGAAAATTATATTTCTTGCTAACACTGCCAGTACTTCTGTAGATATTTCGAAATCTTATTTTTTAACGTAATAAGGAAGCAACCTAGCAAAATGGTGTCTTAGGAAAAGTTGTTGTATATGAATGTGGCTTTTATTTAAAATTATTGACATGCAGGGTGACACACCTACAGGGTGTCCAAGCCCTAACTTCTACTGGTGACCTTTTAAAGCGTTGGTGTCTTAGGAAAAGTTTTTAAGCTACTTATTCCAAGAAATTTTGACATGGTTGGTCTGGTCTAAACTTCGGAATGGCTTAAAAAATGCGGGTTCCCCTAAAACATATAAAAAGAATAACAAATTTAAAAAATGCGGATTTTAGGAAACAGATTTTTTATGAAAAAAAAGTTTATTAAAAATTCACCATTTTATTCCGCGTGTCTATTTCTTTACTGAATAGTCCTCATCAGGGTGGATAACAACTTTGCCGAAGACACCAAATCAATAAAAAATGAAAAAAAAGAAAAACAAAATGTAAAAAAGAGGGTTTTCCCATACAAATTTCCATACAAATTTAAATCGCTTTGCGGAAAGCCGGGTCAAATCCAATCGCTCCCAAATTTTGGGGGGTTGTTTGGGGGCCCAAATGGAACCGGAAAATGCCTGTTCTGAAAAATCGATCATGTCGAGCCACCCTAATGGATACGGACTAGACTGGAAAAAAAATGATACACGGTAAAAAAAACACTTTTTTTTGGCGATATTTCAGCAACTAATAGTCCAAAAATATTGAACTTTTTTTTTTCGAAAAGATCGGAAAATTTCACGAATGTTTCATTTTTTAACATTGAAAATCGGACCATTAGTTGCTGAGATATCGACGTTAGAAAATGGTGGGTTGTTTAGGTGAAACTTAAAAAACATCAATTTTCCTGATTTTTAATCTTTGCATGGCAATATCTCAGCAACTAAGGGTTGTATCAACAAAGTTCTAAAAATCAAAATATAGAGAATTTTCTCAGCTTTTCAAAAATATTTTTCCAAAAGTGGGCAAACATGTCCACTAATTTTAAAAAAGTAAAAATTGCGACTATTTTCAAAAAGGTCACTTAAAATGGATTTAACTTGAAAACGGTGCACTTTATCAAAATTTCACAGGAGTACTTTTTGATTGAAAATATGATCTACATCGAAAAATGCAGTTGAAATTTTTTGCGACCAATATTTCGACTTTTTGAAAAATCAGTATTGATTCAAAAATTCATAACTCGGTCGAAAAATTTTTGCACAACCTGGAAATGTCTGAAAAGATGGCACTTGATGTCCTCTTAAACATATCAAAAAATAAAAAAAATAAAAATAGTGTTTTTTGCAAATCAAGTTTAAGTAACAAAAAGTTAAATAAAAAATCACCAATTTTTTTTAACGTGTATCATTTTTTTTCAGTGTAGTCCGTATCCATACCTACAACTTTGCTGAAGACACCAAATCGATCAGAAAAATTCCTTAAAAAGATACAGATTTTTTTGAATTTTCATACATCATTTTTGTATGGACAGCTGCCAAATTTGTATGGAAAATTATATGGACAAACTAATGATGCAAAATGGCTTCTTTGGGCATACCGAAGGCACCAAAAAAGTTTCAGCCGGAATTAAAAAATACAAAAATTTAAATTAAGACCGATTTCGTAGAGAATTGCTCGTCTTTCAATTATGGAAATTAGAGTACCCAAAAAAGTTAGCTCAAATTTTAATGTTATCGCAGTTTCAGTGAAGAAAGTTGATTTTTAACCGTTTTGTATTTTTTGTTATTTTTATTTTTTTTCGTGAGACGCGTCGTAAATCTAGTAATATTTGGTTCCGAGGCCTTCTAAACAAGATATAAAGTTTATATACTACCTTTCAAATGTATGGTTTTTTTTATTTTTGAAACTTTAAATTTTTTTTATTAAAATCCTATCTCATCATATCTATTAAACAAAGAGACGAGTTGTTCCTTTTAATACCGCTATATATTTTTAATATCTTGACAGATACGTATTTCGTCTACTACTTGCAGACTTCATCAGTGTTCTGTTCTCGACTCAGACTCAGTCGAGAACAGAACACTGATGAAGTCTGCAAGTAGTAGACGAAATACGTATCTGTCAAGATATTAAAAATATATAGCGGAATTAAAAGGAACAACTCGTCTCTTTGTATTCACAGTAATGCATTCTGCTAAAACGCTCAACCAAACCACAATCTATTAAACATGTTTTTTTAATGTGTTTTTTTTTGCAAAAATCGACAAAAATTTCCATTTTTCATGCCACCCTTACACGGCGTAGGTCACCCTAATAGCCAAACAAAATAATAATAAGGAATTGGCTTGTAATTTCAATTATTATACTTTTACTTAATTTTTTACTTCAGAACTGATTTAAGATGGTGCGAAAAAAAACAAGTATTAGAATTAACTTCCCCTTTTTTTTTTTTTTTTTGCAAAATATACAACCTCACAAACTAACGTATTCCTTGGAAATATTGTATTAAGGTCTCTAATCGAAGATTTTGTTTATATTTTATACATTTTTTCTTAATTGAAATTTAAATAAAAGTTTTTCAATTTCATTTCACCAATTCACCAACTTCAATTTAACAAGGACATGAACGTAAACAAAATACTCAATTATTTCTCAGTTATTTATAGATATAAAAACAACATTTTGTTTGGTTCGTTAACCAATTTAAATTTACCAAATTATATTTTTGTGATAAAATTCCATGAATTTTTAAATGACTGACTTTTTTTTTAGTTTGGCTTTCAGATCAGTCCGTACAGAGCTAATTTTGAGGATATTATTTTGTTATATTTGTTTATCTTTAAATTGTTTTACAATTTAACAAGTTTTCATAAAAAAATATTAACAAAATAATCAAAAATAGGTATCTTGAAAACATTTTTTTTATCGTTTTGGAATATTTTTTTTAGGTACTAATGAAAGGAATTCAGTAAAACTTGCAACACTCTACAACATGTTTTATATTGCTTAAAATTTTATGTTCTGAGTTATTATGTTAAAAAATGCCGAAAATAAAAAAAAAATATTTTCTGCTGATGGTACCCCGGTCCCGAGACATTCAATTCAATAAATCGTCGCTTGTGTGCTATCTTGTGACACGTCTGCTGTAAAAAGATAGGACGTGTCACAAGATAGCACACAAGCGACGAAATAAAGTTTTATTCGTAATATAAATATATGATTTTCTAAGAAAATTTGTTTTTGCGATAATCATTGAAAACCATCATATTTTGGATAGGACCACCCTAATCGCAAAACAAAAAAAAATACGGTTCTTATTATTTTGCCAAGAAACTCCCATGCCAAATCGGAAAACCTTTGATTTGAATCCAGCTCATAAAATAAATCAAAATAACAGTAAGTTAATGAAAATATTATTTTTGCTAAAATATTACATCTACACAAACTTTTGTTCCCAAATTTGTAAACAGATAAAAGTATCCCATTTCAAAATAGATTTAAAAAAGTAAACAAAAGATTGTTGACTTTATTCACTAAAAAAATAAAAATTATCTATAATGTTAATTTTTAGCCCTCAAATATTTGTCTAATGACACACAATTTTTTAATAAGTCAATAAGAAGAGATAAAAAACTGGCTTTTTTTAAACGTAAAATTCATTACCATAGTAATGTTGTCGAAAAGATTGGAACATTTTTAAATTGCAAAATATCCTGAAATTACATTTGCTGAGATACAGCCTTTTAAAGAAAAAAACATTTAATATTCAGATGATTAAACATTAATGAAATTTACTTATCTATTGAGTGAAAATAACTTTTGAATACAAAAACTATCTTAGCTCGTGAAAACAAAGACACTTATTCAGGAACAGTGTTGCAAATGAGTGATAAAAAAGCTATCAATAGATTATCTCTGCACCAAAAATATCCGAGAGTATAGCGGCCGTCACTGTAGCTTGTGAGATCTCTTCTTGTGTCTCGTGATTCTCAGCGATGTCATTCTCTCTCTATCACTCCTCCCCTTTTCCTCGACTAAGAGCTCTCACCGCTGAGTCTCTCAATCTCTCCGAAAACTGCAATGAGAGAACGCGAGATGGCGATTAGGAGCCGACCACGCATGACGTCCCGTTAAACTGCGTTTGCGAAATTGGTTTTGTGGCGGCTTTTGTGGTTAAACGCTGTTGCGGTAGGATGATCGTGGAAGCGGGAATGAGAGAGAAAAGGAAAATGTCAATCGCGAGTGGGTAAAAACGAAAACGAGTTCGGCTATGTTCGGCGCTGAGAGTTTCAATGAAGAGAGAAGAGCAGTTGTATTTGAGGCGTGAATATTCAGGCGGGATAATTGTAGTTGCTGAGAGCTGATATTTTGATATTTTAACAACCCTGTTCAGGAACTTCGACCCTTCAAAATTAATGCCAAAAATGTACTTTTTGCTTAAATCCAGAAGTCATTAAAAGGGGTTTTTAGCGGAAAAAAACTAATAATATTTTAAAATGATGGCAATAAAAAATTCAATGAAGATTCGACAATCATATCGAATAATTTCTTCAGTGGGATTCATAAGACATCTGAAGGTTAAAAGTAAGAAATGAAAAACCATCACCAAACCAATCACCACGCCTCTGCCCATAGTAGGGGGATTTGAGCTCCACAGTCGCTTTGGGTTGGGTGGGTCTCCGATCGGGTCCGCTTATTATTTATGCTTCCACCGTGCTCTGATTTGCTGCTCAATGACGCTGAAAATAGGATTGAAGTAACTTCCAGGCAACCTTCCACACAGAAGTGGCACATGTTTTGCGACCGATCAAGTGGGGTGGGTACCACGTGTGCGAGGTGCGTGGGCTTGGGGGCCGTCATAAATATTGCAAGAACTTTGGATCCTTTTCAGCGCAAACGTATCGATTCTTGTTTTGGAGGAGGAAGGCGGGCAAAGTAAACACATTGAAAAACAAACACACAAACACGACCGTGAATCGCGATTTCGATGGAAACCATTCATCATCATATTATGCAGAATAATATCCTTTGAGCGGGTTTGTAGAGAATGCGCTTCCTACACAGCGGAAATGTTGCTCGAAATGTTCACATTGAAGTCAGGATTGTTTACAAATTGCATGTCATGATGAAGGGTGTGCTCCAAAAATAACCAAGTGTACCAACTAATTTGAAGCTTTACCATGCTTGCAATCAAATTATGATACTAATTAGATCTATGAGTTTTGGATAGTGCTTCAGCTTCAAAAGCTACCAACTGCCTCCATTCCATTGCATTGGAAGCCACTCTTTACAGCATTTTATTGCACAGTTTAGAACAAAGCCTGAAACTGAGCTAATTAAAATATTTGGAAACTTTGGAAATTTTAATTTGCGATGCAATATTTTACAATACAATATTTACTGATTCTATCAGAATTAGAATTATTATCAGAAACAATTTTTGAATAACAACATGTTTGTAAACATATAATTATCTACTATCTACGTTTTTCTGAACGATTTGGCGTGTTAGACAAAGTTTCAGGTATTGATGAGAAAAAATCAAGAAAAAAAGACACTCTAAAAAAAATAAACCAATTTTTCATGTCACTATTATCCACGCACCACCAAACCGAAGTGCGCAACACTTCTGTTGCGCGAAAAAATCTGTTGCGCCGAACAAAAATGTAGTGGTTTGTCGTTAGCGTGTACATCAGCCTGTGGCGCAACAGCTTTGACAGGTTGCGCTCGTATTTTGATTTTTGTCTGCTTTCACAATATTAAGCAAATCAAACTTGTCGTGCTATCTTATCGCACTTCGCTGTATGGCGTTCCAAAATAAACGCACTTTTGTGTTTGACCTTGAATAAACAAAAATAGAGCACGCAATGTAAACAATAACAAACACGTTTCGTTTGGTTGACCATCAAGGCTGTATATCATAGGTACTCGCGATCTTAGTTTACATTAGTGTGAGTGCAACATTCCGTGCCACGAAAACCAAAACAAAAACAAACGAACAATGGACCGTGCCAGGAAAACCAAAACATAAACAAAGTCACCTTCATCGGAGTGACAGAGTCAGAGATAGCGGTTTTGACAACGCACCACTACACACTCAATCGCGAGTACCTTAGGCAGAAAGCCATGGTTGACCATGCTGTGTATTGTTAAATTTGGGTGTCGGAGTCCCGAGTTATAATAAGAAATGTTTACGGTATTCGGGCATGTACGTGTGTCAAACGTGTTCTGACCTGGCAAGTTGTCACACTTACAGCAATTTTCAGGGTGTGTCAAGTTAGCATATGAAGAGTGGCAATAATGCGTGGAGTTTTTTTCGGTTTTTATTGAATATCTCAGGATTGAAATATAATTTTGAGGATCTGTAAAGGTCAAATGGTGAGGCGCTGAAAGCTTCACAAAATGGCGTCCTTAACTAAATTGGAAGTTTACACATATAAGTCTCCATACAATTTTAGCAGCTGTCCATACAAAAGCGGTACGAAAAAAAAATATTCGAAAGTTTGCAAATTTTGGAGGAATTTTCTGATTCTGATTAAATAGCCAGCATATAGATTCCCTTCCTAGGCTAATACAAATTAGGTTTTCTTTCTTTTTTTTAGTCAGCATAGATCAACAAAGAGAAGTTAGTTTTATTTATTCTTTTATAACTTTTTGTAAGTTGGAAATAATTTTTGAACCCGGATTGCTAATGTTGTTGTTGTTAATTAATTTATTACTGTCAGCTTTAACCTTCTTGGTCATTCGCTGCCCTGACTTGCTAAAAGGAAGCAAAAAAACCTAATTTTACCAAGCCCATTTTCCCACCCTACAGAGATTTAATACCGGAAAACGGGGTGACTTTGATAGATTTGCGATTTTTCCGCAAAATGAAGAGTACAAATTAAATACTAACGAAATGGTCAAGAATCATACTGACCGTGGTAGAGAAGTGTTCAAAGAACCTCAAAAAGAACTTTTCATAAAATTTTGAAAAGTTTAAAGAGATGGTTAACTGTAGTTAAGAAAATGTTGATGAATAGCATTATTTTCATATTCTTAAAGTGTCAAGTCGGAAAACGAAATGGGTCATTCTCCGCCAACTCACAAAGCAGTTGCCCCGACCCCTCTTCGATTTGCGTGAAACTTTGTCCTAAGGGGTAACTTTTGTCCCTGATCACGAATCCGAGGTCCATTTTTCGATATCTCGTGACGGTGGGGCGGTATGACCCCTTTCATTTTTCTGTTTTTTTACTAAGACACGTTTTTCAGTGATTTGTAGCTCGCAACCGTGAAGAGATAGAAATTTGGTGTCAAAGGGACTTTTGTGTAAAATTAGACGCCCAATTTGATGGCGTACTCAAAATTCCGAAAAAACGTATTTTTCATCAAAAAAGTTAAAAATAGTTTTAAAATCGCTGCCATTTCCCGTTACTCAACTGTCAAAAATCGTGAGACATGTCATTTTATGGGAAATTTAATGTACTTTTCAAATCTGAAATAACCCAGAAGGGTCATTTTTTCATTTAGAACAAAAATTTTCATTTTAAAATCACGTGTTTTTACTAACGTTGCAGGGTTACATTTTGGAGTGTAACAATGTTTTACAAAAATGTAGAGCAGACAAAAACAAAAATTTTAATATATAGACATATCGGGTTTGCATGTATTCTTCACGAGTTATCAGAATTTTACAAAAAAGTTTTTTGAAAAAGTTATGATGTTGACCATTTTTAACCAGTTTTTCGATTTTTTTTACCCCTGAAGCTCAATCGTGTGCTTTTGAAAGTATTTTTTTTCGGAAAGTTCAGCTAATTTTGCATAAGAATGACCCCTTGGACGATTGTTGTGACTCGTGCATTGCGAGAATCAGATTTTTTTTTTTCAAAAAAAATATTTTTGTGATGAGTGAGTGTACCCGGTTTGTTTATTTTTTTTTTATTTTCGAAAAATCCCCACATACAAGCAGTGCACAAGCCACAAAAATCGTCCAAGGGGTCATTCTTATGCAAAATTAGCTGAACTTTCCGAAAAAAATACTTTCAAAAGCACACGAAAATGGTCAAAATCATAACTTTTTCAAAAAACTTTTTTGTAAAATTCTGATAACTCGTGAAGAATACATGCAAACCCCTTATGTCAATATATCAAAATTTTTGTTTTTGTCTGCTCTACAACTTTGTAGAACATTGTTACACTCTAAAATGTAACCCTGCAAAGTTAGAAAAAACACGTAATTTTAAAATGAAAAATATTGTTCTTAATGAAAAAATGACCCTTCTGGATTATTTCAGATTCGAAAAGTACATTGAATTTCCCATAAAATGACATGTCTCACGATTTTTGACAGTTGAGTAACGGGAAATGGCAGCGATTTTAAAACTATTTTTTAACTTTTTTTTGATAAAAATACGTTTTTTTCGGAATTTTGAGTACGCCATCAAATCGAGCGTCTATTTTTACCCAAAAGTCCCTTTGACACCAAATTTCTATCTCTTCACGGTTGCGAGCTACAAATCACTGAAAAACGTGTCTTAGTAAAAAAAACAGAAAAATGAAAGGGGTCATACCGCCCCACCGTCACGAGATATCGAAAAATGGACCTCGGATTCATGATCAGGGACCAAAATTACCCCTTAGAGCAAAGTTTCACGAAAATCGAAGAGGGGTCGGGGCAACTTTTTCCGATTTCGTGTGAGTTGGCGGAGAATTACCCAAATGCATTTTCGGATTCTTTGGACAATTTTCCACTAGGGGAAGGTTAAATAAGTTTGTAAATAATTAAAAAAATGTGTTTTGAAACACAATTAAAAAAATCTCCTAATTAATAGGCAATTTCAGTTGAACAAATTTCTTGTAAAATGTGAAAACTGGTGATTCATGCTTCGAGTTCAGTATAAAAGGCAATATAAATCGAAAATTTTATAAACAAAACTAGTACTTTAGTGATGGTACATTTAACGTACAAATAAAGTTTGAACATCTTAAATATGATTTTAACAAGAATAACTATGACTATCAACGTCTATTTTCAATGTAACTATTTTTTTTAAACACTTTTGAAAAAACTTTTTTTCCAAAATGTGGCCTACCTCATTACATGTTAATAACAATCTTGAGAAAAACCTTACCTGTTGGAAAATATTCCAAAAACAAATTGAAATCCTTTCAAAGCCACCCCGGTTTATGGTAGCTATCGATTTTTGTTTCAGAAACCAAGGCCATTTATTACTTCAAGCTAAAATTAGATAAATAAAAGCAAAACCATAATGTTAAGAGTCACTTATGACCCTAAATTTTTAGCTTTGTCATTGCTTCTCAAAATAAAAAGCGCCCAAAAAGTTGTTAATAAATAAATAATAAATAGGAAAAGGTGAAATCTATTTTTTTAATCAGTTAAGTAATCGTTAGGCTTATTTGTTTATTATAAACAAAAACAGCAAAAAAATAAAATGTTTTAACATCGCATCTGTGAACCACCTTAAGTCATTTTAATCGTTTGAATCAATCATAATTCAACTGTCACGTTTTTTTTCACTTTTTGCATAAACTGCAATTGATGACTGATTTCCACCTGATTGACATCCCATTAACCACTGAAAGTCTCGAAGAGCAGGGCAGGGCAACGCTCAACCCACGTGCAAAAATACTCACCTGAGAGGACTTTGCGATACAAACTGTGCGAAATGTTTATCGCCGCGTCCATCGTTACTGATGATGAGGCAATTAAAACGGTTCGGCCGAGCGGCAATTTTGCATCCCTCGTGGCGATGCGATTTCGCAATTGATCGAGCATTTTTACAGTAATATTTGCTTGATAATTTGTGAAGCCTGGCTGTCCATTCCATTCCTTGTTCAGTAAATTTTCATACATTTTTTAAAATCTAAAACAACAAAACGATTTTTAAACAGATATTTACTCACAGGAAAAACGACAAACAAACCACTCTTTCACAAAGCTATTCATGCTAAACACATTCTGAATGCTGAAATCATTTGCACCGGATCGGACAAACATTCCGTCGGTGTTGAAATATTTGCTATGCTATCGCCACAATGGTGTGGAAATAATTGGTTTTTACGAGTGGTTATCATGGAACCTGGCTGGCACATTGTCGCTGGATTTGCTCCCTATTTGCATGTTGCTCGGTGCTGTTTGCAGTGGCAGTGATGCATCGATTTTGTTGACCGACATTTTCCCTCACTTTTATTTAAAAAAAAAATGTTGGTATTTTTAAGAACAAATTTTAACACAATTTAAAAAAAGTCTTAAACACTTTTATGAAAATCGAAGTACACCATGTTATTCCAGCGATGGACCACTCTGCTCACCAGGTGTCGCCCTTGTTTGCCTATCATTAGGCGAAAATGCGTGAGTGAGTGTTGCCTCCCAACGCTGGCAGTGTGTGTTCCGTTAAAGCTCTGCTTGAATAAAGTATGCAGGGAAGCCAGCAGGATACACGTGTGCAATTTGTTATAGGACAAGAGAAGTTCCGATGTGAGAATAATACTTTCAGTCATGTAAAGAGCAATAAATATTAATTGCAAAACCTTCACAAATTAAAAAAAAAACGATTTTAATCCTGAGATGTTCAATAAGAACCAAAACACTCCGTGCATTATTGTAACTTCGCTAATGAAAGAAGTTTCAATCTGGACGTGCAATCTTGACAGACCCTGAAAATTTCTGTACGTGCGACAACTGGCCAAAGGGATTTCAGGTCAGAACACGTTTGACACACGTACATGCCCGACTACTGGAAACAGTTGTTATTATAACTCTGGACTTCAGCAACCAAATCCAACCAAACTTTGGGACAATGCACAGAATGGTCAACCAAACCGTGTTCGTTATTGTTTACATTGCGTGCTCTCTTTTTTGTTTCTTCAAGGTCAAATATTAATACGCGTTTTTCTCGGAACGTTTTTGACGTGTGACAAGATAGCACGACAGAGGTAATTTTTGATGAAAATTATACCGAGGTTCTGTTGATAGTATGTCAAGTCTTCGATTAGAATCTATTTTCTGGGAACACTTCCAGAAACAATGTGTAACGTTTTATTTAAACTAAGGTCCAAAATACACAAACTCATCGAATTATACGCAGAAAAAAAATCCTCCTTGAACCCGAAAAACATACGGAACCATCCCATCATCAATTGCGTTGGCCAATTTCTCCCGTTTAATCGATTTTGAAAAATTGATTAGCCTGCCCCTGCTACCATCATTTGGGATCGATCAATAATTCACGGCAGTTTGGAAAATTGTTTGCTCATCATTTATTAAGGTGAACCGCTCGGAGAACTACTATAAATTTGGAGAGTAAATGCCGAACGTTAAACAACTTCATGCGTTCCTTCTGGGGAGGAGGGAGTCCCTTTTTTCCCAAGTATAATCTGCCGGCACTTGAAAAGTTAAGTAGGATGTAACTTGCTAGCTTAGTTCTACGGAAATTTTGTAGCGATTTTCCGTTTTCGAAGCTACAGAAGGGCCACTTGAAAGTTACAAGTTTTAACAAGGCATGATAAAAGTGACAGCTGTTTGTTTACAGCGAAAATCCGAACACGCTGACTCTAAAGGACTCATTTTAGAGTGTAATTATTCTCTGCCCATATTTTTTGCACTGGATTGCAACAAAAAGTACTTCGAGTCAATTTCTAATTCTTTTGACATCCTGATGACGTCGTTTGACATCATACTCATTATAATCGAATATTAATTGGTGCACGTGGCGCGCAAATTAGAGCCCCAAGCGTGTGATTATTCGAGGTTAGTTTGGCAGACAAACTTCGGCAGTCCGTGGCCAAAGCGTTTCGCCAAAGCTTGCTTGAAGTTTGCGATGTAAACAGACTTCAGACGGGTTGGTTTTGTTATGAATTAAGTATAGGGTCACAGACAAATGGATTTGGTGATTTCAGAATTGTAGATTTTCCTACCATAGATTGTCATATCTTTCAATTTCATGAAATTATCGAGGCTCGACAACGATAATCTATCGTTATCGTTATTGTTATTTCGATAATACTATCAGTGATAATCTTATCGCTGATAATGGACGATAACTCATTTTTAAATTCTATCTAAAATCGATTAATATGTTTTTTGAAAATGTATTAAGTTTCAAAGTATAAATATTTACTCAAATTTTTTCATAAAATATTTTTTTTTAAATACTAAAATTTTCATAATGGGTATGAAACGAATTACAATTTTGCATGCTTTTTTCACTTTATTAGATTTTTCCTTAATACAAAAAAATCACAAATTACCGTATTTTTTTGGAAATTACTCAAATTTTCATAATTAGCAATATGGGTATCAAACGAATTGAAATTTTGCATGCTTTTTCACTTAATTAGAGTTTTTTTTGGAAAATACAAAATTTTCACAAATTACCGTATTTTATCGAAGATATTCAAATTAAAAAAAATTGCAATATGGGTATCAAGCGAAATTTAATCACTCTAAGCCGTTCGACCAATTCTCATCACTTTTGCAATGGTGAGTTGCTTGCTCACTTTTTATTGAGCTATTTATTACTTTGGAACAGTCAAAAACACTTTATGAAAGCTGTAATTCATGATCAAAGTGCTGATAGGCTGATAATAGAAATAGGCTGAAAATGGGTATAGTTCCCCTAATAGAGTTTTATTTTTGGAAAATATAAAAATTTTCACAGATTAACGCATGTTTTCGAAAATACTCAAATTTTCAAAATGTGCAATATGGGTATCAAACGAAGCGAAATTTTGTTTGCTTTTTTCACTTTATTTGTTTTTTTTTTTGAAAATTACTACAATTTTCACAAATTACCGTATTTTTTTTAAATACTCAAATTTTCGAAATATGCAATATGGGTATCAAACGATGCGAAATTTTGTTTGCTTTTTTCACTTTACTAGTATTTTTTTGAAAATAACTACAATTTTCACAAATAACCATATTTTTTAGAAAATACTTAAATTTTCAAAACATGCAATATGGGTATCAAACGAAGCGAAAATTGGTTCGCTTTTTCACATTAATAGAGTTTTATTGTGTGGAAAATACAAAAAAAATCACAAAATTCCGTTTGTTTCCGAAAATACTCAACATTTCAAAAAGGGTTGCATATTATGGGTATCAAACGAAGCAAAATTTTGAATGATATGAAGCATACACAATTTGGATGTATGTATGAAGCATGCAAAATTACGATTCGTTTGATACTTATATTTTGAAAATTTGAGTATTTTCAAAAAAAAACAGTAATTTGTGAAAATTTTGTTTCTTTCAAAAAAAATTTAAAAGCATGCGAAATTTTATTTCATTTGAAACCCATAATGCAAGTTTAGAATAATTTAGAATAAATTCTGATATAGTGAAAAAGCATACAACATTTCGCTTAGTTTGATACCCATATTGCAATTATGAAAATTTGAGAATTTTTGAAAAAATAATACCGTCAGTGGGGGTAAGATTGGGTCAAAGTGATTTTTTACGGATTTGACAATTTCTCAGGTTCTTCTCAATGAAATTAAATTCTGTTAAAATGGTTGTGTAGGGGACATCTTAAGATGACTTAGCTGAAAAAATCTCGTTCATACAACAAATCCTGTCATTTTGGTATCATTTTCATTTTCGTCTCGTTGATTTTTAACTTTTAAATTTTTTTGCTGGATCGCTCGAAAAGTATCTAAAATTTTTTACTTCAAACATTGTAGCATGTCAATACGATTCCCTCGAACAAGAAACACTGTTGGATGACTTGTTTTAACCATATTGTTGTATTTGAGCTTAATTTTACTTTCATTAGACCCAATGTCCCCCCCTCTAAGGGGTGGGATTGGGTCTTTTTTCAAACGATGGCATTTAAGGTAGAGTTCATCAAATTCCACCATATTTTGGGAAAATGTTAGTAAACTATCTAAGAATAATTCTAGTGTAAAAGACTTTTGATTTTATTTAAATTGTTTTTGTTACTAAGAAATTACGAGTGGTGTATCGTTTTTTGACGCATAGTCACCCCCACTGACGGTAGGTATATTTTTCAAAAAAAAACTCTAATAAATTGAAAAGGCCAACGAAATTTCAATTCGTTCGATACCTATATTGCATGTTTTAAAAACTTGAGTATTTTCGAAAGAATACAGTAATTTTTAAAAAATTCAGTATTGTCAAAAAAACACTCATAAAGTGAAAAAACAAACAAAATTTCGCTTCGTTGAGTCCCATATTGAAATTATGAAAATTTTAATATTTTCGAAACAATTCGGTATTTTGTGAACAATTTTAAGCACATATTTATACTTTTAATGGTGCACATCAACCAGAGCTTTTGCACCCAGATTTTTATTACAGATATTTTAGTTTTTTCGAAACTACGGGAACAATCGATATAAAAAAATTTATTCATCCCCCAATTTACTGTCCACTAAGCGATTTACAACAAAATTTGCCTATTTTTCCAATCAGATTTTTGCGGATTGGGTCCGTAAGTTTGACAATTTTGGAATAAGAAGGCAACAACTTCCTTGGTTGCTGTGCACCCTTAAACTTATAAAATTTTAAAAAAAATAGTCTTGGTGAAAGCATTGAAAATTTAACATGATATGGTTGAATTAATCTATTTTAGAAAGATTTAAAAAAAATTTTTCGTCCACTGTCGGCGATAAGATATCACCAAAATCAAATTACGACAAGTGACCACAACGCCAACGATATGAGATCCTAAAACACGCCCACCATGTGCTGGTTGAATTTCCGAAAATTGGGCATGCCAAGTTTTACCCCCAGGATAATGGCAGTAAGCCAGCTGAAGAAAATTATCCTCTCCATTATCAGGTTCTACCACACACACGTTAACAATTATGACAGCATCGTATTAATACATTGCTAATTGGTTTCTGGTTAACGAACCACTCAAAGTGCTGTTAAACTTTAACCGACTTTCAATTAGTAATCCAAGTAGTGTTGAGTTCAAACATGAAATGTTTCTAATTGAGAGATCTTCGAGTGAGCCGGTTTGAGATCAAGCAGGCAAATCTATTTTAAGCTTAAAAGTTTCAGGTAGATCTGCAATTTTGAAATTTCATTTAAATTTAATTATTTTTCTCGTAGTATTCCGAAAGAATTTAAATTGTTTTAACACAGAAATCTTCACCAACTTGACTTCTCCGAATTGTACCCAGTGTCGTCTGCAAATGTCAAGCAGCCGTACTTAACGATTTAATTCACCACAGTTGCTGGAAGGGAACTGTACGTTTCCTTTCTTCATCTCGACCATCGTCTTCATTGTATGCACAACAATCAGGGGGACTTTTTTCTTTCGCTGGAAATGTTGGTCGATGAAAGAAAACTGAACTGAAGTGCGGCCTCCGCCCGGAATGTCACGGCGCTTTGTCCAAAAAGTGCGCGCGCGTTTTTTTTTTCGATGGCTGCGATAGAAGTCGTGTTTTGAGGAGGCAGATTTCAAGACTGCAGATAAAACGTTGGGCGATCTTTAAGAGTGAGGGGCAAAAGTTGGAGGTTAAAGACGTAGCTTTTGTAAGGAAAAACTTTTGAATTAATAAATTGAAATGTTCGTTTAGGAGAATTGAAGAATTGAAGAATTGAAAAGAATTGAAGAATTGAAGAATTGAAGAATTGAAGAATTGAAGAATTGAAGAATTGAAGAATTGAAGAATTGAAGAATTGAAGAATTGATGAATTGAAGAATTGAAGAATTGAAGAATTGAAGAATTGAAGAATTGAAGAATTGAAGAATTGAAGAATTGAAGAATTGAAGAATTGAAGAATTGAAGAATTGAAGAATTGAAGAATTGAAGAATTGAAGAATTGAAGAATTGAAGAATTGAAGAATTGAAGAATTGAAGAATTGAAGAATTGAAGAATTGAAGAATTGAAGAATTGAAGAATTGAAGAATTGAAGAATTGAAGAATTGAAGAATTGAAGAATTGAAGAATTGAAGAATTGAAGAATTGAAGAATTGAAGAATTGAAGAATTGAAGAATTGAAGAATTGAAGAATTGAAGAATTGAAGAATTGAAGAATTGAAGAATTGAAGAATTGAAGAATTGAAGAATTGAAGAATTGAAGAATTGAAGAATTGAAGAATTGAAGAATTGAAGAATTGAAGAATTGAAGAATTGAAGAATTGAAGAATTGAAGAATTGAAGAATTGAAGAATTGAAGAATTGAAGAATTGAAGAATTGAAGAATTGAAGAATTGAAGAATTGAAGAATTGAAGAGTTGAAGAATTGAAGAATTGAAGAATTGAAGAATTGAAGAATTGAAGAATTGAAGAATTGAAGAATTGAAGAATTGAAGAATTGAAGAATTGAAGAATTGAAGAATTGAAGAATTGAAGAATTGAAGAATTGAAGAATTGAAGAATTGAAGAATTGAAGAATTGAAGAATTGAAGAATTGAAGAATTGAAGAATTGAAGAATTGAAGAATTGAAGAATTGAAGAATTGATATATTCCACCTAAAAAAGTCATCGTAATAATACGAAGCTGTCAAATCAATCCATTTTATCTGAACATACTTCCAAGAAAGGTAAAAATAATATCCAGATGTGTTTTTCTTCTCTCAAATCCCATTAATATCCCATCAAAACGCTCTGTAATAAGCTAAGCTCTCATTGGAATCGTTTTTTTATTTGTAGCGAAGCAGAAAATTACTTTGCTGCATGAAACGAAACGTATGAATAAAAAAAAAAGGTTGAATCGCTTAATGAATGCTTTCCCGTTGACGTTCGAAACACCTGTGCACTCCCTTCGGAATAAGGGTGAACTACGTTGAACGAGGTAACAATGTGGGTGTTGTGGAGTTATTACAGACTGAAAGCTCAATTTGTGAGGAGAAATGTTTTTGAAATTGAACAAATTTCTCAGAATGAATTAATAGAGGCGCCTGGCTTCTACCCAAAGAATCATATCATTTTTGCCCGAAATTTACAAGTTTATTCTTTTGCAGGAAATTCACTAAAAATTAATTCTGTCGTTGTTCAAGAAGCTCAAATCTATCATACCTTGTTGAAACTGAAATGTTTACTGACAGTTTACATCTAAAATTTCGAGTTATGTCGAGAAAGCTGATAATTCAGATTTGAGTTAGAAATGTCATGTCAGTTTACATGATTGGCCAACAGATTGCGCTAGTTACAAACAAATGTTGTCCTGAGATTCTTCTCTGATTGTCTGTGAACATTTACCTTTCAAATGCTTACTTTCCAACTGAATCCCACGAAAAAAGATGACTGAAAATCAACTTTCGCAGATAAACCGATAACTTTTGGGCGAGCATAAAAATGCTCACGTGAACGCGGTGGCACGTGCTTCATCGCGCTGCCAAAGTTGCGCATAATTTTACCACCAGCCCCCAAAAATTCAGAGCAAAGTTCGTTCCAGGTCGCTGCACCACATTGGTGGTGGAAAAGTTTGTAAAACGCGCACAATTTTCCACATCAACGATTCATGTTTGCTCGCGAAAGTTTGAAACTGAATTTTTGAAGCACTGAAAGAATTATCGACTCGAAATTATGGCAAAGCACAAACAGTTTCACGCAACTGTCAAACGCGTTTAAATGCGCTGTGGTGAGTTTAAATTTGCCGTGGTGAGTTTCTGATCGTTCAAAATGACAGTTAAATTTTTGCTCATTAAATTCAAAAAGAGGTTCACGTCTGTTTGTCTGTGATGTTGGTACAATGTTTTTTTTCCGTAAAAAAAATTTATTACTCCCAATAAATTATGATTCACGAGATAAAACAAAACCCCCGAGCTCGTTGACCCTTAAAACAATATCGATAACTCACTGCCACGTCGCACCGTGTCAATAAAACGGTTCCCGAAAAACCTGTCGGAATTTATGGAGGTGTAGGGGGAAGAGAGTCCTTTGTGCTGAACTTGTTGATGTGCCCATTTCTTGCGAAGAAAAGCAATATTTATGATCACTTGCTGAGGAGGTTGAAGGTTGCTGGTTGCGAGAGCACCTTGTCCGGCAAATCGATGAGGGCACGGAGAAAAAAATGTAGAAACCAGGTTGGCCGGCAGCGAAATTATGGAGAGTATAATTTGTATCAAACTTGAACTACAATTTTCCATAACTTCGTAGCCGGCCGCACTTTTTTTACAGTTTGTTTTATAATTTAGCCTGAAATAACCTATTCATAATTAAACTTTTTCCGTGCACCCTTTTAAAGAGTGCCAAGGGGGGTGGTGGTTGATTTTCCAGCGCCACCCAGCACCGTGTGCACGTGGGAAAGTTGCTAGGTTGCTAATAAATATTCAATCGAGCAGCATTTTTACCCCCAAGTTCCTCAGACATAAACCACAAAACGCAAGAAATGGGTGTGTGTGTGCACGATTTTACCCCGAGGTGGGCAAAATTGAGTCAGGCAGGAACAATCTGTTTAAAATTTATTTGCTTCTATATGCGCATAAATTTGTGCCACAATCAAGTCAATACCGAACGACCAGGTTGAACGTGTAACGAGATTCTCCGGACTTGACCGCGCGCCACTGCATTTGTGAGCTTGCGAGTGAATTATTCAAATTGCTGTAGATTATCGCAAAGCCAAGCAATTTCAATGAGATTTTCCTGAAAATTTCAATATTGATTTTCATGTTGCACGACCGTCTAAAGCAGTGTGTCTTCAATCTACTTCCTTATTTTGCTTTTTGCGTCCATTTCGGGATAAAATTCCTATGAAATTGTGAGCACTAAAACTAAAATAGAATTTTAAATTTTATATCTTAAACGATGGATTTAGGATGGCAATTGGAAGATTTTGAAACTTGTAGCATTAATTCAAAAACTGTGGGACTCAAACCTAGCACGCACGGAGAGAACTGCGTCTTAGCCCACACGGATATCAGGTAAGGTGACAAGAAAAAAAGAGCAATTCCAGCTCAAATCAAGAATTTTTCTGATACTTCTGTACCCGACCCTCTCCGATTTCAATGAAACTTTGTAGACATGTTATCCTAGGCTTAAATAAGCAATTTTGGTGTTTATGGAGTCAATTGCACTCGAAAATTTCATTTGAGAAGGGCGTAAGTTATTTAAATATTTTTTGTATATTGTAATTTAAAAATTACTGTATCTCGAAGCCGTTGCATCGTACCAAAAAGTGGTCAAAGACAAACTTGTAGGAAATGGACGGGCCTCCTGAAAAAAAAATACACTGAAATAAAAGTACACGCCACTTTTATGATATTTCACAACGTGGTGATATTTGGCATGAGAGCCCCTATGGGCATGCCCTACAAGGGGAACCATACTAAAACTTGATCGGAGAACTTTTTGAAAAACGTACCCACCCTAATATTTACACTTAGAATTTGTTGCGTCCACCTCTGGATTGTGAGTCCAGTGCGCGGTCCGATTGATCCACACAGGCAGACGAAGATACAACGGTTTAAAAATAAAAATGTTGAAAAAAAGGCTTTTTTAGTGGCATTTGGCATTTTCAATGTGACAGAGTTGATTTTGCAGTCTCGAAAATATTTTCACCGGAAAGCTCGTCCAATTTCCCATAAGTTTGCCTTGGACAGCATTTTAATTTGACTCGTTTTAATATTTACGTAAGCTTATTTACCACAGATAACAGATGTACATCTAGGCTCTAACTTGTGTGTAAACACTGTTGCACTAAAAAATGCGTTGCATACAATCTTGCGTCAAAGAAATTAGAGTGTGCAGGATACGCTTGGCAGCGCCACCGTCGCGGCTGAGAATACTTGACTTAACAATGAAAAAGGCTCAAGAATTCCGAAAGAAAATAAATGTTAACCTCGTTTAAATAGAAAATTCCCTTCTGTATAATTCCAGTTGACTAAAAATAATGCAAAAATGCATAAACATTAACGAAAACCTAACAGAAATTTCATTACAAAATGATTTTTCAAGCGACAACATAAAATAGTACCTTTACACATGTTATGTCCGATTTCATTTTGTTTACCTTCTTTGGCGCGTAAAATTGCAACCCTCTGATGAAGGACAGTTAGATATTGGTCTGATGTCGTTCGTACGGAATGTTTTATGTAGTGATTAGATGGTCCAAAGTTCTGCTACTGTAGGCCATCATGATTTTGGAAGTGGCGCTATCTAGGCGGATGGTGCACACCCTAGCTCTTTTCAACGTATTTTGGTTTGAATTTTTACACACGTTTTTCAATGCTGTTTGTTCAATGATATACATCTGTTCTCTGTGTATTTACAATCCTGGTTTCTACCACACTGAAAAAAATATGAACAATGTAATTAAGCTTATATCTGTTAGCCCATACATCCAATTGCAATGCTGTCAAAGACAAACTTACGGGAAATCGGACGAGCTTCCCGGTAAAAATATTTACGAGACTAAAAAATCAACTCTGTCATATAGAAATGGAAAAAAACCATCAAAAACCGTATTTTTTCAACTTTTTTTTTATTTTTAAGACCGCTGTATCTTCACAAGGATTGGACACAGGACAGTTGTCAATATGGAGACTTTTATGTGAAATTGTCTAAAGAATCGATTTCCGGTTCGTTTTTTTTAAATGGTGACGTTCAGACCACTTTTCAAAAAAACAGTTTTAGTAAATGATTTTTGTATTTTTTTTAGGAAAAACATACCAGCCAGCATTTCGTGAGTCTTTTTGTAACATTTTAGGCTCCTGAAAAAATTTGAACGAAAAAAAATCGTAACATCACCTTCAAATTTAACTTTAAAACTTTAAAATTGAAAAATCTCATAAAATTTACGTGTAATTTTATTTCAGTGTATTTTTTTTTCAGAAAGCCCGTCCAACTTCATACAAGTGAGCAATTCTCTACGGAATCGGCCGATTCCGACCATTATTTTTTTGTTTTGCTAAAACTTTGTTGGGGCCTTCCTTATGAGCAAAGAAGCTATTTTGTGTCATTGGTTCACCCATACAAGTCTCCATACAATTTTGGCAGCTGTCCATATAAAAATGGTACGTAAATATTCGAAAATCTGTAACTTTTGAATGAATTTTCTGATCAATTTGATGTCTTCGGCAAAGTTGTAGACATTGTTGAGGTCTACAGAACTTTTTTTGAAATTTTATATTCGAGATTTTGTATATGTTTTAGGGGACAAACACCCGCAACTTTTGAGCCAAAGAGAAGAAAGGTCAAAATTCTGCCGCCGAGTTATGAGTTTTTGAAAAAATCGAAATTTTATACATATGTTTTTTACCTAATATTTTACTATTTAAAATTGAATTTGCAATCGAAAAGTACTTAACAGATTTTTTGATATAGGGCCCTGTTTTCAAGATATAGCCAAAGAAAAGTTGATTTCAGTGAAACATTTGTAGTTCTGAAAGTTCTGAAAAATTGAAAAGACTGAACCTTTGGTTGCTGAGATACAGCGGCTTAAAGAAAAAGATACAAGAAAATTGAAATTTTTTAGGTCTCACCCAAACAACCCTCCATTTTCTAATGTCGAGTACTGTACTGAGATCAGTAACATAAGGTCCGATTTTCAATGTTAAAAAATAAACATTCGTGAAATTTTCTTTTCGAAAACAATATTTTCATTTTTTTAATCAAGACTAGCATTTAAAAATGGCCAAACATTCAATATTTCGGCCTTTTGAAATGTTAGTCACGATTATTTTTTTTCTAAATATTGTTTTTTTTTTCATTGAAAATCGGATTAGAATATGAAGGGTTGTTTGGGTGAGACTTAGAAAACTGCAATTTTCCTGTCAGTTTTCGAAAAAGATCGTATCTCCGCACCATTTCAACTGATTTTAGGTGTCTTGGACGCAAATGAAAGGTGATTAGTTGACCTTTTAAAGAAAAATAGTTTGAGGACCGAGAAGTCCAGCCTAACATTTGAAAAGTTCGTATGAAACTTTTAAATGCCGTTTTGACGATGTCTGGACCAAACTACCTATGTCTGAAAATATTTTTATCGGATTCTTTGGGAAATTTTATGTAACATACTCAAAGATGGCAGGTGGCCATTTACAGGTTTTCAAATATGTTTTTTTGAAAATAAAAACGGGAAAAATCTTTTTTTTTCACAAAAACAGCGATAACTTTTAAATTTTAGCGATGACTTATACTTTTTTGCGTACTGAATTTTACGTGATTGAAAGACGCAACTTTTGCATTGGGTGATCCCAAGTGAACTATAACCGCCAAAATTAAATCTACAATCTACATCCTATTGCCGTTTTCCAAAGTAGTTTACCCCGAAATAAACGAAAATGGCTTCATTTTGCATAACCACTTTTTGATGTACCATCCAGAGTGGAGGGGGTCCAGATGGCGTTATTATCTGTACGGTTGGCCACAGCTGTCATCTCGTCACGCGGTCCAAAAATCAACCAACGAACGATTCATAAATATGCACGAGGTAATCAACGGCGAGAGTAGTGCCGCTGATGAAAGCACCGGATTCAAGTGTTGATACTCGGAAAAGCTCCGCGCAAACACACGAGGCGCTTTTCCGGACTCACACTTTTGGGGGGCGAACAAGGGGGGTGCTTTTGCAACGCGTACTCTATTATTATCATAATCAAGCAATTATCATAAATTTAATTTCATACACGCGGCACGGGGGAAGCTTCTACGAAGAACCGTCGGCCACGCCCAGCTCATTTTAAGGTGCCGACTTTTTATCATTCGCCGTTGGGAAATTGCGCGCCATCTGCGGGGTAATGAATCATGGGCGAAAAATGAGACTTCGCGGAAAGTGGGACCAGACCTTTTTTCAAAGAGCACTTTTTTGGAAAAGGACTCCATCATTGTTCCCACCAGGTGGTTTTTTGAGCCTGTGAATTTTAAAGCGAATTTTTAAAGAAAACACTGAATCAGCTGCTTCAAATTTCAATAAATTTTGCTAAAGCTCTTGCAGCAGTCGGCTATTTCCAAGCATTTTATGGAACGCAATAAAATGAAACAATTGACTACGACGAAAAAGAGGCAAGGATTACTCCTACATTTCTTCTCGGTTGAGCAGAGATGTTATCAACACAACACTTTCATGCGAATCCCCCACACATTAAACTCGACTTGGGCGGGCTTTATTTCGTCAAAATTTCCCAAGTAGAGGAAATATACCCATTTTAAGCCTAATAAGCGGTCGTGTTTGAATGATGCTGGATAATCTGGAGTGTTCCTTGAAATTTACTAAAACCAAGTACACCAACGAGTAGAGCAACTTTTTGTGAACATTTCTGTTTATTTTCACTTTTATTAAAAGTGATGCTATTCCTTTTACAAGCATTTAAAAAATTATTTCCCAAATGCATTCTAATCAGTCGAGTGCATTGGGCCACGCCCATTTTCAGCTTAGTTATTTTTTTTCTTCCAGCGCTCTTTTGGGTCTGCTTAGTGCTGCCAAAATTGATGAAATTTTAAGCGAACACTCACGAAAAGTAGCATTTATAGAGAAAATTTCCTGGCATCACTGGCTCACTCCAACAGGCGCTGCTGGTGGTGTTGGTGGCCACCCTTTGTTCTTTATTTGCCTTCGCTTCTCGCTCGGTTTTCTTCAGCCTTCGATTGGAATGGGTCGTCAAAATTGAAACGTCAAAAAACTTGGCGCGTTTGTTTTTTTGGTGGCGCTTGCTAATTATTTACATGTTTCGGGATTATTTTTCAAGTGAGTGACTAACTAATGTGCAAAAGAACATGTTGCCGGTAGTTGGAAGCAATTTTATATCTTAAGCGCTTTGAAATCGTTAGCGCAAGTGAAAAGATATTGATGGCGACTTTCGTTAAGCAGTTAACCTCTCATCTTGCGTGTGGATGTGTGTGCCAACAAAATGATGAGAAATGGTCTCGCAAAATAGAAATTATGATCAAAAGTGCATTAAATTTGATCTTTTTGGCCAGTAAATGGCATAAATTTGCGTGCTTACTCGAGGCGGTGCTGTTGCTGGTAAGTTTATATCCTAAATAGTATTTTTGGAGCTTTAATCGAGCATCAAACTCTTCATATGACGAAGATAGGTGTTTGATTAGAAAGGGTATATTTCCCCTATCTTCGGCAGCGACCTTTTCCACTTCCGATGGACGGCCAGAAAGTCTCTCGTGACTCGGGCTCATTCGCCATGGGATGTGCGATGTGTTTGGTTCTTGTGGGGGAGGAATAGTCCTCCAACATCGATGCCGACAGCCAATAAAACATTGCGCGCCGTCTTAATTCGGAAAACCCAAATGGCATGCCCCTTAAAAGCCTCCCCCAGCCCCAGCAGCACATCAGTAAATAAATTATTGACGACTCGAAGCTCACTCACTCACATTCCACTTGGTTCTCTAACTCTAACCTCAATTCAAATAACCGCAAGTAGGCAGTCTTGTGTTTTTGTGTGCGCGTGTGTTGGTGAAATGGGTTGTCAGTATTGGTTCCGAAGGACGTTTGCTTTATCAATCCCGTTTCAACGTCGTCAAAATGATCTGTGAAAAGATTTCAGCAAAATTATGTCGTTGCAAATATAAATTTATATAATTTTTTTTTCTAAAATCTTCAAAGTTAATATGAAAATAAAAGTCTAATCAACTGAAAAAAATTTTGGGCTGGTTATTTTTTTTATTTTTTTTATGAAATTCCAATGTATAACAGGTCTTCTGAGGACTTCCGTCAAAGTCTAGAGCCTCAATCGCGCAGATGACTACGAAATCTTGGCTAATTTTATGCGGCTTTTGCTAAGGATAAAAACTTAGGAGCTGCCGATTGGGACACAATCTGGTTTTTTTTTTTTAATTTGCTGATTCTTGGTAAGAGCTTTCCATCATTATTTGCTAAATGATTATGTTCCCCTATATTATTATACTATAAAGTAAATAGCCCTCCTACTCCCTCCTTACATACCCATTCCATAATCCCATGTTGCCCAATTCCACTTCCCCCCTAAAAATATAATTATCTGCCAGATTGACACTAACACACCACACCTAACTGATTCAGAGCGTTTGGTACGGTATGTCCACGCATCCTTCCTCCCCGGTAGATTCTGTGGAATGTGATCCGTTCACAGAATCCTCTCTGCGGTAAACACAACGCAGTAGGGCTGGCCGCTTTAATTTTTGAATTATATTTTCGGGTGTTCTCAGATGTATTGCAATTATTAATATTGACAAGAAAAGTGCTTGGGACGTAATCTAATCACAAGACTTTCCTGCATGCTTTCATCGGACTGGCTGCGTTTGTGTTAGATTAGATTAGATTATGAAATTCCAATGTATAGCACCCCAAAAACGTTTTTTTCGCAAAAAAAAATCCTCAAAACATATATTTTTTGGAAACTAATGATTGCAAAACAACTGGATAGGTGTATAATGCATTTTAAAACAAATAAAAAAAAATCATGCACTCACCTTCAAATTTGACTTTTAAACTTTAAAAACCCTTAAATTTTGTTCAGTGTATTTTAGTGCATTTTCAGTGTATTTGTATCTCACCCCAGTTGGCCTGGGTTCGATCCCAGCCGGCTCGGTTGGCATTTTTCGAGACGAAAATATTAAAATATTCGAAAAAAACTAACTTAATCCACCTATGTGGTTGGTGCCTTCCTCACTCTTTGCCAACAATGGGTGATATGTGATATGATGGGTTTGTACACAAATTTCGTCTAATTTCGTTAAGTTCCGGAATACAAAAAACACACATATCACTCAAGGGCTCATAAGTGGTATCATAAGTGGTCATAGCTTGAGACAGGGTTGCCAAATCTTCAATGTTTTGGACTCGTTGGAAAGGTCTTTCGATTACCTAACCAACGATGGGTCGGATGATGGACCCGGACATTGTTTACATACATTTAAGTGAGATCCGGCTACAAAAAAAGTACATAAATATCACTTAAGTAGTCAGAACTCGAGACAGGGTTGCCAGATCTTCAATGTTTTAGATTCGTTGGAAAGGTCTTTCGATTACCTAACCAACGATGTGTCGGATGATGGATCCGGACATTGTTTACATACATTTCAATGAGATCCGGCTACAAAAAAGTACATAAATATCACTTAAGTGGTTACAACTCGAGACAGGATTGCCAGATTACCAATGTTTTAGACTCGTTGGAAAGGTCTTTCAATTACCTAAATAACGATGTATAACATGGTGATGTTTGGTTCAGTTAACTGCCATTTATTCAACTTCCGAAAATATGCGTAAACACATTTTTATACATAACTTTTGAACTACTTATCGAAACTTCGAACAATTCAATAGCACCGTATGGGACCCGAAACCAAGTCGAATGCAACTGGTTTGGTTAAAATCGGTTCAGCCAGTGCTGAGAAAACTGACCCACACACATACACACACACATACACACAGACATTTGTTCTGTTTTCGATTCTGAGTCGATATGTATACATCAAGGTGGGTTTTCGAGCTTTAAATAAAAAGTTCAATTTTAGAGCAGGATTATAGCCTTACCTCAGTGAGGAAGGCAAAACGATGTTGTGTCTTCGGCAAAGTTGTAGGTTATGGTTAGGACTCTACAAAAATGGTCTCGCTCTAAAAAAAACCATTCTTTTAAATTGAATTTACTATCGAAACGTAGTTATGATTAATCATTGAATAAGTTGAAGTTAATAGTAAAAATTACTATCTGAAAGGTCAGAAAATTCACTAAAATTTCACATTTTAGATCAGGGGTGCTCAAAGTTTTTGAATGGCGGGCCAAGTTTGAAGTTCAAATAAGCTTGCGGGCCAAATGTATATTTTTTAAAATGAAATTACGTTATTTTAATTTATATTTCTGTTATTTATTTATCATTTTCGTCAAACAAAGATAAATGTTCTCTGACTGCTGAGCCGAAAAACAAACTAATTTAAAAATTAAAGAAGACAGAAATAGACAGTTTTCCAACAGTTTTGTTGATTTTATTTGTTTAAAAAAAACTGTATTCAGTTGAATGCACTTGTGTTGTCATTGAAATTTTAAAGTGTTTTTTTTATATTTTGAAAATGGTGACATAAACTCTGAAAATTATATGTAGCGGCATAATTTTATCATTAAATAAAAGTAATTTATAAAAAATGTTATGAAATTATTTTCCAGCAATTATTTTTACGATTACAATAAATTTTGGTCTGCCCTGAATCAGATGGTAGTCAATTATATTCGATATCCAAGTATCATGAGTTTGAACAACAAAGAAGAATGTTTTAAAGTGCAGAGCATGTTTGATTCTCAATTTATAGAAAGGGTCATTATGACTTTTTAATTAAAATGGAATACTATTTTTTTTGTTATTATTACTAAGATTATTACAGTTTTCTGCTTTAGCTTTTTATTTGAACGATTTATAAATCTTTTCTGAAAGTGTTCAATGCAATTTTTTGCGAAATTTACTATTTTCACTCACATTGAGACGTGTAAAATTGTTCAATTTGAAAGATTTTTGAACAAAATATTTGTGTCGTATAATGGAGATCAGATTATGGAGAAATTTTTAGTTTTAAATAAAAAAATTAAATAGATAAAAAGATCATCATAAAAAAAAGTTTCTAATAAACCTTCACTTTGAGAAAAAATCGCTTTACAAATGGTCAAAGGGCCATTTTACATGATCATCCAAAATGGGTCCGCGGGCCACAAAAAATCATCTTGCGGGCCATGTTAGATTGGCCACCTTAGGGGAGGACGTGATTTGGAATTATGGTCAAAGTTGTTGGCCATTGAATATTTTACAAAAAATATCACCTAGATTTTCAAAGCATTTTTTCGATTTTTCCATGCAAACTTCACCCTCGCATGTCAATGGGTTAATGTCGACCGATTTTGATCATATTTGGGCTTAAACCAAGAACAAATTTCAAGAAACAATTTTTTGCTCGTGAAGCGAGGTTTTACAATATTTTTCCATATTTTGAGCACCCGTGTAAGCACGAATTATGATGGCACAGAGAAACATATTTTTGAAACACGCATAAAATTATCTTTCGATTGTTTTTGTGTTCTAAATAACAAAAATGAAGAATTTAAAAGAAAATGGCACAATGGTGATCGTTAACTTTTCGAAATTCAACGCATCAAGCAATTGAAAATTCCCAAATTCATCACAAATTGAAACGGAAAATGCTAAATTGTCTTTGGAAATCCCACCACTCGAGAGGGATTCTCGGTAATTGAAACAACACCCAAGACCTATATCTTGGAAATTCCAAGCAGAAATACCCTCGTTGGCGGGCTCTAAATCAATCGAAAACAGCAACACCCAAACCGAACAGGGGGAAACCATCTGCTGCTGCTCTGAAACCCCAAGCGAGGAAGGAAATCGAATCCTCGCCCAGGCGTAAAATCGATAGCAATTTCCACCACCACAACAAGCTGGCAGACTGTGTGCGGACTGACTTCCGTCCTGAGTTTCCGCCACTTGAGACGCTCATTTACATGCCGTTTTAGGAACCCGGGGGTTGTCGTCGATGGTGGGGAAAATTGTAAACCTCAACTTCCGGAGCTTAGCGCTGAAAGTTGTCGTGACAAATTGTAACAAATGAAGGTGAAGATTTTGCGGTGATTTATGGAAGGTTGCAGGAATGTTGAGCGGGATGTTTTAACCTTGAAATTGACTTAGAAGGAGAAATTAAAAGTGTTTAAGTGTCGTAAACCTACAGCAACTAGACTTAGCAGTAGACCGAAAACGTAACGAGGAAGAAGTTGGTTGATTTTTCATCGAAAAATAAGTCATTCTCCGCCAACTTACACGAAATTGGAAAAAGTTGCCCCGACCCCTCTTCGATTTGCGTGAAACTTTGTGCTAAGGAGTAACTTTTGTCCCTGATCACAAATCCGAGGTCCGTTTTTTGATATCCTGTGACGGATGGGCGGTACGACTCCTTCCATTTTTGAACATGAAAAAAAAACATGTTTTTCAATAATTTGCAGCCTGAAATGGTGATGAGATGGAAATTTGGTTTCAAAGGGACTTTTAGGTAAAATTGGACGCCCGATTTGATGGCGTAGGGGAGAGTGGGGAGACTTGATCCCCGGGGAGACTTGATCCCAAGCCTGTATCTCGTCAGCATGTGGGTAAAACAATTAGCTTTGTTCTAGAAAGTTGTGCGAAATTGACTAAAACTCATTGTAGAAAACAAAGAAAAAAATTAAAAAATGGTTAGATTGAGTTAAACACATTTTTCTAAGAAGTGCTGCAAAAAACTTCCAAGAGATCTTTTTTCTTTGGTTTGATAAGTATAGAAAACACTCAAAAATTATTCAAAAAAATATTTTTTATGCATGCATTGTTTGATAAACATATCAACTCCAAAACCCTTACGCATTTGACGTTAAATTTATCGTCATACTATTTTTACAATCAATTGTTTAAAAAAGTGCGTTAAGGGAGACTTGATCCCTGCATTTTTACAGTCACTGGAATCAGCCTCAAGATTAAATAATTGGGCTGGGTTTTCGTACATAGTTTCCTTTAGTATAGTTGTACATAACTTACTGCAGTTTGAACCATTTTTCAAATGTTTTGTAAACAAAAATTACCAGCTTTTGTAAACATGCTCAATTTTGGTCTAAAAAAGAAAATTTTAAGTTTTTAAATATTTTGCATGCTAAACTTGTTATATTTTGAACACAAACGTACAGGTTCAATGTGAAATTGCTGTAACTTATAGGAAATTAAAAGTTTGGATGAATAAGAAACATTTTGCTTAAGATTTCTTCAAAATGTTGAAAGGGGGATCAATTTACCCCCAACATTTTGAAAATGCCGGTTTAAAATATTTTTTAAAAACGCTTGGCATTATTCGAAGAGTTTATCTGATGAAATACCCTTATCAGCCAAACATAGTTGAATGTTTAAGCTTTCAATTCATGCAAAAAGATCATAGTTTTGTGAGAAATTGACAGAGTTATGTGCGATACAAAAAAGGGGATCAAGTCTCCCCACTCTCCCCTACTTAGAATTTAAAAAAAATTGATTTTATCAACAAAAAAAACACAAAAAAAATATTTATCGACTCTGCCAATTTTTGTTACTAAAATGTACATTTTTTTTTGGAACATGTTATTATAAGGGAAATTTAATGTACTTTTCGAATCTACATTGACCCAGAAGGGTCATTTTTTCATTTAGAGCAAAATTTTTCATTTTAATTTTTTTTTTCTAATTTTGCAGTTATAATTTATAGAGTGTTATAAAAAAAATAATATAAAGCAGTTCCCCACGAAAACAGCATGATTCGAAAAAAAAGTTCTTAGTTCTCGTGCTCAATTTTTTTTTTCTGGGGAATCCTAAGCCGATATAATTGGACCCGTATTTTTTTTTGTTCGGCCATTAGGGTGACCTACGCCGTGTTAGGGTGATCCGGAAAAATGCCATTTTCGACAATTTTCGCAAAAACCACATTTAAAAAAAATCATAACTCCGTGCCAATTTAACCGATTTTAGCTCAAATGAAAGGCAAATAATTAGGCTTTTAGAGAAAAATAGTTTGGAGTTTGAAAAATCTACCCTTACAATAAGGTCGTATAAAAACTTCAAATAAGGTTTTGGAGGACGTGGGACCAAAGAGCCCTTGCCTGAAAATATTTTTATCGGATTCCTCGGACAATTTCTGTTCCCGTTTTGTGTTTAAAAACGTTACTTAATACACCCTAGGGTGGTTGGTGCCTTCCTCACATTTAAAGGGGGCTATCCAAAATATACACAAAAGGCCAGTGTTTTATCAATTTGACTCATTATTCATACCACTAGATTGGGTAGTCAGATCTTCATATTGCAGGGCACTTATGTGCTTACAACTTATGATAGGGTAGTCAGATCTCCAATCCAATTCGTGCTCGTTGAAAAGGTCTTTTGATTACCTATCCAACGATAGGTCGCATGAGAGATCCGGACAACGTTTTCATCAAAATATCTGAGATCCGGCCTCCAAAAAGTGCATAAATAACACTTAAGTGCTTATAACTTTTGATAGGGTTGTCAGATATTCAATGTCTTGGACGCGTTGGAAAGGTCTTTCAAATACCTTTCTGAAAATGTATAACATGACGGGTTTTCTTACAAAAACCACCCTTTTTACAATCTTCCGAACTTTAGTCAAAATCGTTTTTTTAGCATAACTTTTGAAGTACTTAACTAAACTGCATAATTTTTTATAGCGACTTATGGGACCCCAAGACGGATCGAATGAGGTCAAAACGGACAAAATCGGTTCAGCTAGTCTCGAGATAATCGAGTGACAATTTTTTGATCAACATCCCACCACACACACAGACATTTGCTCAGAATTTGATTCTGAGTCGATCGGTATACATGAAGGTGGTTCTATGAGGTCTAATTGAGAAGCTCATTTTTCGAGTGATTTTATAGCCTTTCCTCAGTAAGGTGAGGAAGGCAAAAATAAGTGTAACATTTTTTCAAAAGTACTATGCAACTTTACCGGAGACACCAAATCGATCAGAAGATCCTTTCTCAAGATATGGGTCATTCCAGGTCAACTGAGTACACTTTTGGACTCGACCATCACCGATTTAGACCAAACTTGGAGAGAACGTTCATCTATCGATAGTTAACAGAAATCCCAAGTTTGGTGCTGATTGGACCATCCCTCTATTTTTGGCACCGCCCTCTTTTTTGACGATTTTCTAAAAAACTTTTTTTTCTTTTAATCATAACTTTACGACTATTTGAGCAAAAGACTTTCTACAGGTTGCATTTTATAGAAAATTGTCCAAGGAATTCGATAAAAATAAAATTTTAACCCTTAATTGCCCACTAATATTATATTTTAACGTTTTATGTATAAAACATCAGTTTTGACCAATTCCTTATATTTTTATTTGTTTCATTTTATCACCATCGTGTTCCCCGGACAATTTTACATAATAATCAATGTAGACCTCAAACTAAAATGAACTATTGGCGAGAAACAGCGATTTTACTGAAAAAAGTTTGATTTAGCACTCATAAGTACATGATGTACTTTTCATCAATAAAGGATGAATCTCACATTGTTCGGTTTTTATATGTGAAAAACTTATTTCGGATTTGAATTCATAGGGCAGAGTGCTGCGCAAAATCAAACTTTTTTCAGTAGAATCGCCGTTTCTCGCCAATAGTTCATTGTAGTTTGAGGTTTACATTGATTATTATGTAAAATTGTCCAGGGAACGCGATGGTGACAAAATAAAACAAATAAAAATATCAGGAATTGGTCAAAACTGAATTTTAATATTTAAAACGTTAAAATATAATATTAAGGGGCATTTGAGGGTTGAAATTTTATTTTTATCGAATTCCTTGGACAACTATCTATAAAATGCAACCTTTAGAAAGTCTTTTGCTTAAAAAGTTGCAAAGTTATGATTAAAAGAAAAAAAAGTTTTTTAGAAAACCGTCAAAAAAGAGAGCGGTGCCAAAAATAGAGGGATGGTCCAATCAGCACCAAACTTGGGATTTCTGTTTACTATCGATAGATGAACGTGCCCTCTAAGTTTGGTTCAAATCGGTGAAGGTCGAGTCCAAAAGTGTACCCAGTTGACCTGGAATGACCCATATCTTATTTAGCACGTTGAAGTTTATTGATTTACGATCTTCAACAAAATCACGATTGAAAAAAAAATCTAAAAACAAGTGAAACTGATTCTTACTTTGCTCAAAAGCGTGGTTCTACATGGAATGAAATTATGAAAAAAAGGTAGTCAATATCATTTTCACCGGTTTACCGAACCACAAATTGAGTTCACCTCGAACAAAACAGCTAGCGGTGTAACACGTGCCGAGTTTGCTGTCACCGCAGTCGTAAATCTTGCCATCGTCCTCAAACAAGGATACTGACTCTTTTTTTTCTCCCTCTAACCATAGTCAGGGGTTGAGAAATCATGATAAGCCACATGAGAAACGGACTCCGAATTTTCCCTTCTATAGGGGTTTTGTAAGAAGACGGAAAAAATGATAATGATTACTACAAGAGCTAATCAATCAAATAAGCAAAAGTTGGATAAACGAAGAAGATGAAAGGAAAGGTTAGGTTCAGGTTAGGGATGTCACGAGCTCTAAATTGGAGGGGTTGTCTCAAGTGGGCAAACATCCAGCATGGTTGCCAGTGTGAGTTGAAGAAAGAGGTTAGAGCTAACAAGAGCAATCAGGAGAAAAATTGGTTTTTCCTGCATGATGCGGGAAAGGTTGCGCGAGGGTTGATGAGTATCTTTATAAGCTCATCAATTCGATGTTTTTCAATGCGTTCGGTGAAAGATGGGCAAAAAATAATGCTGGTATAAAAGATCAACGAAAAAGGGCCACCACCATGATCTGTGTGTTTGATGTATTCATAAAAGTCAGCCGCAGCTGGTTCAATTCACCTGCCTTGCGTTATCATGCTCTGTTGGAATTCATTCACTAGCCTCGTATCGATATGACGGTTGATGAAGTTCGCAGAACTAAGCCCATTGAAGGCCGCTTTTATCTTATCAGTTGTGCTATTTTCATCAATTTTCCGTGAAAAATCGATTCACGTGCAGAATGCAGACAAAGGAGTGGGTTTGGAAATGTGCAATCAACACTGAAAAAAATCATTTTATGTCAGAAAAAATGTATAATGTTACCTCTGAAAATGTGTGATTTTACCACTTTTCTGTTGGAATGTCGCTTTTTCAGTCTAAATTGAGGTAAAATTACTTCATAAAAGAGGTAATATCCAACCTTCAAAATTTACACAATTTTTTACTGAGAATGCAAAACCCAGAAAAAAACACATACAATCATTAAACTAAATTAATGTGAGGTTATTGAAAATACTTTTTCCAGTTTGGCCTTGCCCTACTCTTAACGTTTATTTCCGAATCTTCAAAAACCGTTCTTCTTGCCAAACGTCTGGATCTGATAGCTTAATTTCTTGTCTTCATCCCAAGGGCCATATTATGTCGGTGAAATTCGACACTTTAACTTGATATAAAAGAGAGCTTTCCCGCCGTAGAGAACATCAAAAAAGAAGATAAACCTTGATAGCAATTTCGGACAATTCAATTGATGAAACTTCGAAAGTCGTGTGAGTGCTTTTTGGCGAGTCTATTAAATTGGCCATTTCATGTGCAAAAGCATCGATTTTATTCCTCAGAAAGCCCAAAATCTGATGGAAAAGAAGGCAAAAAATCCCCATGTCAACAATTACATAGTATTTTCTTACAACTCTCCGCTCTAACGTATTTAGGTCGTAAAATGGAACACTAAAGCACCCACCCTCCCAAGCCACCCCACCCAAATTAACAGCCGTCCAAAACGTGGATGACAGATGGGTTTGTAACCCAAGAAGTCGTCGTCACACACGTGACACGTCAGTGTTAGTCCCTCTGAGAAGACACAACAATTAAGGGACATCTTTCTAATCTTGTGGATTTTATTACCGGCATTAGTTCTCGAGGACCATTGTTGGACAAATTCCTAATAAAATGGAAGCACTTTTGTGAGAGAAAAACAAAAAATAGAGTAATAGAGTAACTCTTTGGTAAATGATCAAATTTCAATGCGTTTTGACAAAAAAAACTAAAAACTAAAAACTAAAAACTAAAAACTAAAAACTAAAAACTAAAAACTAAAAACTAAAAACTAAAAACTAAAAACTAAAAACTAAAAACTAAAAACTAAAAACTAAAAACTAAAAACTAAAAACTAAAAACTAAAAACTAAAAACTAAAAACTAAAAACTAAAAACTAAAAACTAAAAACTAAAAACTAAAAACTAAAAACTAAAAACTAAAAACTAAAAACTAAAAACTAAAAACTAAAAACTAAAAACTAAAAACTAAAAACTAAAAACTAAAAACTAAAAACTAAAAACTAAAAACTAAAAACTAAAAACTAAAACTAAAAACTAAAAACTAAAAACTAAAAACTAAAAACTAAAAACTAAAAACTAAAAACTAAAAACTAAAAACTAAAAACTAAAAACTAAAAACTAAAAACTAAAAACTAAAAACTAAAAACTAAAAACTAAAAACTAAAAACTAAAAACTAAAAACTAAAAACTAAAAACTAAAAACTAAAACTAAAAACTAAAAACTAAAAACTAAAACTAAAACTAAAAACTAAAAACTAAAAACTAAAAACTAAAAACTAAAAACTAAAAACTAAAAACTAAAAACTAAAAACTAAAAACTAAAAACTAAAAACTAAAAACTAAAAACTAAAAACTAAAAACTAAAAACTAAAAACTAAAAACTAAAAACTGAAAACTAAAAACTAAAAACTAAAAACTAAAAACTAAAAACTAAAAACTAAAAACTAAAAACTAAAAACTAAAAACTAAAAACTAAAACCTAAAAACTAAAAACTAAAAACTAAAAGCTAAAAAATTACAAAAATGACAAAAATGACAAAAATGACAAAAATGACAAAAATGACAAAAATGACAAAAATGACAAAAATGACAAAAATGACAAAAATGACAAAAATGACAAAAATGACAAAAATGACAAAAATGACAAAAATGACAAAAATGACAAAAATGACAAAAATGACAAAAATGACAAAAATGACAAAAATGACAAAAATGACAAAAATGACAAAAATGACAAAAATGACAAAAATGACAAAAATGACAAAAATGACAAAAATTACAAAAATTACAAAAATTACAAAAATTACAAAAATTACAAAAATTACAAAAATTACAAAAATTACAAAAATTACAAAAATTACAAAAATTACAAAAATTACAAAAATTACAAAAATTACAAAAATTACAAAAATTACAAAAATTACAAAAATTACAAAAATGACAAAAATGACAAAAATGACAAAAATGACAAAAATGACAAAAATGACAAAAATGACAAAAATTACAAAAATTACAAAAATTACAAAAATTACAAAAATTACAAAAATTACAAAAATTACAAAAATTACAAAAATTACAAAAATTACAAAAAATACAAAAATTACAAAAATTACAAAAATTACAAAAATTACAAAAATTACAAAAATTACAAAAATTACAAAAAATACAAAAATTACAAAAATCACAAAAATTACAAAAATTACAAAAATTACAAAAATTACAAAAATTACAAAAATTACAAAAATTACAAAAATTACAAAAATTACAAAAATTACAAAAATTACAAAAATTACAAAAATTACAAAAATTACAAAAATTACAAAAATTACAAAAATTACAAAAATTACAAAAATTACACAAATTACAAAAATTACAAAAATTACAAAAATTACAAAAATTACAAAAAATACAAAAATTACAAAAATTACAAAAATTACAAAAATTACAAAAATTACAAAAATTACAAAAATTACAAAAATTACAAAAATTACAAAAATTACAAAAATTACAAAAATTACAAAAATTACAAAAATTACAAAAATTACAAAAATTACAAAAATTACAAAAATTACAAAAATTACAAAAATTACAAAAATTACAAAAATTACAAAAATTACAAAAATTACAAAAATTACAAAAATTACAAAAATTACAAAAATTACAAAAATTACAAAAATTACAAAAATTACAAAAATTACAAAAATTACAAAAATTACAAAAATTACAAAAATTACAAAAAATACAAAAAATACAAAAAATACAAAAATTACAAAAAATACAAAAAACTACAAAAATTACAAAAATAACAAAAATTACGAAAATTACAAAAATTACAAAAAATACAAACATTACAAAAATTACAAAAATTACAAAAATTACAAAAATTACAAAAATTACAAAAATTACAAAATTACAAAAATTACAAAAATTACAAAAATTACAAAAATTACAAAAATTACAAAAATTACAAAAATTACAAAAATTACCAAAATTACAAAAATTACAAAAATTACAAAAATTACAAAAATTACAAAAATTACAAAAATTACAAAAATTACAAAAATTACAAAAATTACAAAAATTACAAAAATTACAAAAATTACAAAAATTACAAAAATTACAAAAATTACAAAAATTACAAAAATTACAAAAATTACAAAAATTACAAAAATTACAAAAATTACAAAAATTACAAAAATTACAAAAATTACAAAAAATACAAAAAATACAAAAAATACAAAAAATACAAAAATTACAAAAAATACAAAAAACTACAAAAATTACAAAAATAACAAAAATTACGAAAATTACAAAAATTACAAAAAATACAAACATTACAAAAATTACAAAAATTACAAAAATTACAAAAATTACAAAAATTACAAAAATTACAAAAATTACAAAAATTACAAAAATTACAAAAATTACAAAAATTACAAAAATTACAAAAATTACAAAAATTACAAAAATTACAAAAATTACAAAAATTACAAAAATTACAAAAATTACAAAAATTACAAAAATTACAAAAATTACAAAAATTACAAAAATAACAAAAATTAAAAAAATTACAAAAATTACAAAAATTACAAAAATTACAAAAATTACAAAAATTACAAAAATTACAAAAATTACAAAAATTACAAAAATTACAAAAATTACAAAAATTACAAAAATTACAAAAATTACAAAAATTACAAAAATTACAAAAATTACAAAAATCACAAAAATTACAAAAATTCCAAAAATTCCAAAAATTACAAAAATTACAAAAATTACAAAAATTACAAAAAAAAAACAAAAATTACCAAAATTACCAAAATTACAACCATTACAACCATTACAAAAAATACAAAAAGACAATGACTTATCAAAACGTTTTTGTTTTCGGTTCGCGTTTGAAAAAAATAGTGTCAATATCCAAAAATATATTTTATAAAATAAGAAGAATAAAAAGCGCCTCTAAAATTTCCTTATTCGTCCATTGTTTATCATAACTTTGTCGGAAATATAGTTTTGTAAAGATTGAAAATGAGTAATTTTCCTTTTTTCAGCATTTATCACTCTTATGAAGCGCCGATTCTGATTTTTTTCAGAATTATCCGTTGTATAACCATGGTAATTCGACGTCAACAGACAAAACAAATTGTGATCTAGTTTTAAGCTTTTCTATTTCTATCCTTTTCCTTAGCAAATTTCGAAGGTTTTTTTTTTTTAAATAATTTTTCCTTCTCTTGGCAAATCCATTGTTAGAATATCCAATTACATCAAAATGAACTATAGTACAAATCATAGTTGAAAGGTACTCCAAAACTCTATTAGGTTATAAAATTACGATATTGTGAATTGATTATTTACTAATAAAAACTAATTGAAAATAACCATGGTAAGACCTGTTGATGCCTCACGAGTTATTGGCTCCAGCGTAATGAAGCTGAAAGGTTCTCGATTATTTTTTTCTTTTGTAGCCCGCCAGAATGACGCCCATAAATTTGCCAAATTATCCGAATTAATTAGACCCATCAAAGCTCGCGTTCGTTGTGCCCCAAAACAAGTAAATCATTCAATACTCACCTCCCGAATCAATAGTCGTAAATTTTTCCCATCAGATCGTCCATTATTCCGCCAGCTTCAAAATTATGACCAATAAACAACCCTGAAGGGGGCCACTAATAAATTCACCTCCTTTAGCGCAAACAATTCACGAATCACACAATATTAACCCTTCTCCGTTAGGAACTACCTCCACCTCACAGGTTTTCCACCCCTCGGGTTATTAAAATTCTTCACACCACAATCTTTTTTCCTCCGATTTTAATCACCTGCGACCATAATGAGCTGTACTCAACAGGGTTACACGCTGATGGAGAGAGGTGCACAAAACTTTGATGTTGTGATGAAATGCTGCGAAAAGAAGAAAAAAAAGCAATGAAAACATTATTGGGGCGCGCCCACAACACCAAAAAGGAGTAACTCAAAAGAGGAGAAACACATTTTCATAACCAAACTTTTCGAATCAGCCATAATGGCGGCCAGTGGTGGTGACGGTGGCTCGTTGACAGCTCTACACGCTAAAGGTAATTTACCGCAAACGACGGCTTTATGGCGGCACACCCACAAACAATGAGGACTCTGTACAGAATTTATGTCCTCGGCGAAATCTCATGATCGTGTCGCTCGTAAATATTTCAAATTATCAGCAAATATTCCACATAAACAGCATTTCCAATCAGGCGTTCTTTGATTAGAGAGTCTGTCGAAAGAAGATGACGTTTGAACTCGAGATTCGGCCATATGGATTATTATGGGTTGTAAACAAACCCCAAAATTTTGACAGTTCTAGCCTAACCTCAATCTTTTCATTTCCTTCCACAAGATTCCCTAAATTCCTAATGTCGATCATAAATTTGACCACAGTAACCCTAACGACACTGAGGGTGGTCACACTAACATTACCACGACCATGAAGCAGGGTATCAAATTAAAGGCTCTCGATAATGTTCCGCAACCGCCATGTGATTGAAATGTGTGTGTTTGCAAACACATCATTATTGTAACGTGATATTGGGGCGGGCTGGCAGATTTATTAAAATGGCTCCGTTGGTGCGTGTAGTTATTTTTACATTTGCGTGGCGAATAGCTCTTTTTTTGCTGTAAACATATTGTTATGGCTTAATCCGATCTCTGTTTGTAGAGCCAACGGTCAAGCAGTAGAATTAAATATAAATGCGATACCATACATTGTTGAAAATTGTAGGTTAAACAATGTAAGGCAGAGTGCTTGAATAACCTGCAAATTATTTTATCATCAGCAATGTTGAACAATGTTAAAATTAATTAGGAATTGATTCAACAATTGCTTTTATATCAAATTTTATTTGTAAACAATCACGCGTCTCCATGGTATGCAATTGTACAGAATAATGTAATGGAGACGCATGGTGGTTTTGAAATAAAATCAGTCAACAAAATGCTGACAAAAAAGTAAACAACAATGAAACCACACAAAACAAAATAAAAGAACAAAAGATGCCATGTTTGATTCCGAAGCTTTGTTAAAGTTAAATTAAACTACCATAGGCATTCGCGTTCACATTCTCATTAAAAAAAAATTAGGTTATTTTTCGTTGCAACCAACGATGTATGGATTTAAATTAATTTTGAAATGCAGAATGAAAAATATAACTAATTCCCGATGAAATTGCATGCTGTTCTCCTGATAAGGCCCAATACATATCTCATTTGAAATTTAAAATTGGTGAGGAGAAGAATGAAGATTATTATTTGGAATGGCTAAACACACTTATTTTGGGCTGAAATTTTAAATTTCATAAAAGTTACATTATTTTACATTGAAAATTGAACCAACAGTTTCCGGTAAATCACAAGTTGAAAAATGAGGGCTTATTAGATGACAGTGTGAAAAACTCATTTTTCACAAAATTTAAGAGGCTGTAACCCAGCAGTCCGAACAACAAAGTTAAATAAGGAAAATTGTAGAAGTTATCTCAGTTATTTTAAAATATAATTTGTAACATGTTTTTGTCCATAAAAAAAAATATTATTCGAAAAACTGTACATTTTTCGGAAAATATCACCTCGTAATACCTTTAACTTGAGAACGGTACACCTTGTTGAATAAACGTGTAACGTAATTTATAAGTTCAAATTTAATTTTACAAGTAAAATGTTTTTTTGAAATTTTGTTGGACAATATCATAGATTTTTCCAAAATCTCTTATCAAAACTCTGGTACCAGCCTCCTAAACTCTAGCGCAAAGATGCCCTTTTAAAAGATATAAAAAAATCGTAAATAAAAAAATACGCTTTTTGTGAATTCAACTTTTTGTGAAAAAAAATATTTGATTATTTACGAATGAACACATTTGTGATGATGGTGTGAGTTGGTAGCATTATTCTATTCTAGTTTAGCGTTGAGCGCGAGCTCAATTGGAAGAATTCTTGACTTTTTTTTGATAAGGTCCTATAAACAAATGTAAACATTGAGTGTATCTTGCTTACTCCGATGGACTTTGACATAAGGTGTGAAAGGGATACACTCAATGTTTACATTTGTTTATAGGACCTTATCAAAAAAAAGTCAAGAATTGTTCTCTCGACCCTGTATTTTGGGTGTAAAAATTCAAAGTATTTTTAAAGATCAATGCATTTTTTCAGTTGATTGTTCTTCTAGTTTCATTGAATGTTTTATGTTTTTTTCAAAAATAGGGTAGAGGACCCAGTTTTCGCCCTGCTCCAGTTTTCGCCCACCTACTGGATTTAATCTGTTTTTAGCAAACTCATACCGTTTTTTGGTTGAATTTATTATACAGGTTTACATATTCATTCATTTCTAGTACTAATTAAAACTTTCCTAATTAATTTCTATTGTTTATTAAGTTTTTATAAGCTTTAAAAAAAAGCATTACTGCAGCCGCCATATTTTTGTCAATTTCGACTACAGCGGGTAATAATGTTAATGAGGGAAATTCAACTCATTTTGTCCGAAAATAATTTAAATGAATGATTCATTAGTTCACTGTATGTCTGAATTTCATGAAAATCTAGTGATTTACCTGTTTTAAACGTTTACCAAAGGTTATTTCAATAAAATAAAGTGGGCGATTTCTGGGGTCATGAAAAAACATTCGATCCAATTTTCGACCAGGGCGAAATCTAGTATTGTGTTTTAAGATTTTATCTAGAACCAGTTTTCGTTTACCATAAAACTTTTCTAATCGCAGCGAAATGTGCTTGAAAATATATTTGGAATATTCTTGATTATTTTTAAAGGTTAAATAATCATTTTAATTACTTTCATTCATAAGGGGTTTTGGTTCAAATGTTGTAAAAGTTTACTGGTAAATAGGAGAACAAATTAAGCAGAGGATGGAGAAGTAGTTACACATGTGCTTTAATATTTTTATTAAGAGGTACTCGATGTTTTATATTGAGTTATTTCGGGAGCAAATGACCCATAGGATTAAAGCTCCCCTAACAAAATCAACAACAACATGGAGCTAATTGTAACTGTGTGCCCTTATCTTGGTTGAACAGGGACACATGAGTTCTATCACAAATTAGTCATATTTTTTTTAGTGAGAGTGAGAACATGTTTTGGTTTTAGTTATAATAGACAGAGAATCTCAAAATAAGTAGGATATCTGAAAAAAAAAACTCCTAGGATTTTTTGAACCTCAATTTATAATATGTATGACAAAATATGTGCACAACAATAAAATTTAGCTTCGGGAACATGTTGTGTATCAATAGGAGACCATATTTGCTTAGCTTTGTGTCATAATTTCATTTGATTTCTTGATTTTTGTCGTGGGCGAAAACTGGTTCCAAGGGTGAGCGAAAATTGGATTTAGGGGGGCGAAAATAGGCTCTTCAGAGCACTTTATTAAAACGCAAAATTTTATCAAAAATGAACATGTAAATGATAAAAACCTTGTGGAAACTTAAAATCAAATAGTTTATCAACGTTCTACAACAAATAGAACCAAAAACCATAAATTGTCATCAAATTCTCATCAAATTTCCTAGATTGCCACTATAAGGTGGACGATTTCTGGGTCCTCTACCCTATATTCCTTGCTTTTTTGATTTTTCAGACCAAATTTGAAGTGGGGGGCCACTGGGAAAAAGGAGGGCCTTACTCATCAAAAAAAATCGAAAATTGAAAAAAATCTGTGTGCATATTTTTTAAAGAGTCCTAATCATCTCCTGAGCAATTCTCCACCAAACCCGGAAATGGATTTTACCTATATTTTTTTATTTGGCTCAAACTTTGTAGGGGCCTTCTCTATCCCCAAAGTAGTCATTTTTTGTCATTGGTTCACCCATACAAATCTTCATACAATTTTGGTAGCGGTTCATACAAAAATCTGTAACTTTTCAAGGAATTTTCTAATTGATTTGGTGTCTTTGGCAAAGTTGTAGGAATTGATAAGGACTATTAAAACAAAATAGGTACCGTAAAACGGGGTGACTTTGATAGCCGGGGTAACTTTGATAGGTTTGAGATTTTTGCGCAAAATGAAGAGTACAAATTAAATACGTACGGAATGGTTTGGGATCATACTGACCTTGGTAGAGAAGTGCTCAAAGTACCTCAAGAAGAACCTTTCATAAAATTTTGAAAAGTTTAAATAGTCAGTTAACTATAATAAAGAAAATGTTGATGAAAGGCAATATTTCAAACTTCTCAAAGTGTCATGATTTTCTCAATGAACATGATCCTTTGGACAATTTTCCACTAGGAGAAGGTTAAATAAGTTTGTAAATAATAAATCTCGGATGAGCTTTCAAAAAGCCGTAAGAGCCACCGTGACCTCTGACACTAATATTCGTTTTTCTCCAAATTGTAACAAATTTCATTTATTTTTAGTTTGGGGCACTTGAAAGACGTGTAGATGAACAATCATAAGCATATTTGAAATTGATTTTTCGTAAGAAGGTCGAATACCGAGGCAAAAAAGGCTTTGTTAACAATTGGCTCTTACGGCTTTTTGAAAACTAATCCGAGAAATAATGTGTGTTTTTGAAACATAATTTTAAAAAAATCTGCAGATTTATAGGCAATTTCAGTTGAACAAATTTCATATAAATTGTGATTCGTGCTTATAATCAAGTATAAAATGCAATATAAATCGATATTATCATGAACATTACTATATTTAACAAATTTTAGGCAAAATTCCAACTTATAAACAATTTTACCTAAAATTTATATGTATTTTGTTAAAAAGCCTATATGCTATGTTAATTAAGTATAAACATTGATTGTTTTTCTTAAAAAATATATCGGCAACCATCACTAGTACATTTGACGTAAAAATAATGTTTGAACACCTTAAATCTGATTTTGACAAGAATAAAAACTATGACTATCAAAGTCACCCCGGAATTTAAACTAAGAATTTTTAACGTAGCTATTTTTCTAAACATTATTGAAAAAACTTTTTTTCAAAAATAGTGCATGGACTTTGTGTGGTCTATCCCAGTACATGTTTTAAAAATAACAATCTTGAGAAAAACCTTACAAGTTGGAAAATATTCCAAAAATAAATTTAAATCCTATCAAAGTCACCCCGGTGTACGGTACACGGAAAAAATTGGCTTAAAAGATGCGGGGTTTTGTCCCCTAAAACATATAAAAAAAATCAAAAAATCAAAAATTCGGATTATGGGAAACTGATTTATAGTGAAAAAAAAGTTGAATAAAAAATCACATTTTTTGTGTACCTACTTTTTCTAAATAGTCTTCATCAATACCTAAAACTTTGCAAAAGACACCACATCAATCAAAAAAATCCTTGAAAAATTAAAGATTTATGAACAGCTGTCAAAATTGTATGGAGATTTGTATGGGTGAATGAATGTCACGCTCGAGATCGAGCCTGAATTGAGTCGAGGCTCGAGCCAAAATTCTCGGTGGGAAGTTGGAACGATGTTTTTGATTGCAAAAATTACAGATTTGATCAAATTGAGTTCTGCAAAGTTCTAGGATCATCTAGATATCTTTACAATTCAAAAAAATAATTGTCCCAATTGATTGAGTTATGCCCGAGAACCAATGAGATAAAGTTAGCGTTTCAATTTTTTTAAGGGCTTGGGAGTAGGAATGTTAATGTTTTTTTGCATAGCATAGCATAGCATTGTTGTCTACCCGTAGCTGCTACTTCGTTATTGACCAGGACCTCCAAAAATTGCTCCGTGGACCACAGATGAAAAGTAAGAACCAATCATCACCCCTTCGCAATTTTCAAAGGTCCCTATCATGCTGATCAATACCGACGCCGGCCACGACCAGTGGTAAGACACGGGGAAGTGGATGGGAATGTTAGTCCGATACTTGAGTGATGGGACCGCCCAATCGACTGCGTCACCGACAAAGTATCACATGAGTTTTGAGGGGGTTAGTAGATGGGTGTGGGGGTGGGTGAGGTCAGGATTCACGAGTGGCAGTGATGTGACCATGAGCATTTTGCTTATCGGTTGAAATTTTTTAAATCTTAGGCAGCCGGCTGCGGAAAGATAAATAATTGATTATTTAGAAAGTTTTTTTTAATCGAACGCGTGCCAACCGAGCAGTGTGCTATGGGCTGGACTTATCAGTATATTTTTACTGTTTGCACAATTAAGATAACGCGAGCAAATATCAAAAATAGTAAATAAAAGACGCTTAATTCTTCATAAAATGGATAGTTTGATTAGTAAATACTAAAACTGCCAGTTGGAAAAAATATTACGATCAAAAACTTTGAACGAAAGTAAAAGAGGACACAACGTAAACGATTGTGATGAAATTAAAACAATAACTTAAACGAACTAAACAGGCAGCGTGCCTTCCGATCAACGATGGACTTGAAGGACTTATGGAAAGAAGGACTTATGAAAAATAAAATGTCAAATAAAAGGCTCCGAAAAACACGATGCAGAGTAACCACGGGGTCCCGCTACTCACAATCGAATCTTAACAGCGATACAACAAAATTGTAAGAGATGAAAATGCAAAAAAGAATCTGGGCGTCCCCGTGGCCAGCGCACTAAATTTCTTTCCTTAATGTCAGCGTGTCATTCAATAAACGATTCTATAGAAATGCCTTTTGCACCGTGAAAATTTAATACATTATTTGAAAAATTTATACACAATTTACCCGACACCGTGCCTTCTGATCAACGATGATATAGGAAGGGATTTTAAAATCACAAAACAATTAATTTAATCTTAATTAAAGCACAAAAAAACACCAATCACTGAAAAAATTACGCCCGGAACACGAATAGTCCTGCAAGGCGTGCGCGCTCCTCCACCGTCCAAAATCAACTCAAGAATGACAAAACTCAAAAAGCTATCTAAAGTCGAATAAACCGCGCACGAAAAAGAGAAAACCCGATGATTACATTAAGACTGACCGGAAAACCAAAAAAAAAAAACAAACAAACAAACACGCCCGAAACTAAACCGACAAAATAAAACAACTTTTCAATCACGCGACTCTTTTCCAACTCTGGAATGTTAATGTTTTTTGCCTAACAAAAACTCAAATATCTCGGCTCTGGAATGTCGAAATTGCATTTTCTCAGAGAGAAAAATATTCATGTTTTCCTGGGGAAAATGGGCTAACCTAAATTAAATAAGCATGTTTGAAAAAAGATTCTAAAAAATGCGATTTTTGAGCCTGGGGCAAGCCAAAAACTTAAATTTTGCTCAAAAATTGATAGTGCATCTTAATCTTTGAACATAAACCTATAATTTACAAACAATATAAACCTTAATGAAACTCGCAGCGTATTGTGTCCCCACGTTTCTTCCTCCCCTGTACATGCAGAATTGTGTTGTTGTATAAACTCGTAATATATATAACGTGCTCAAACAATCATCTCTGCGGTAAACTTTACGTAGTAGGAATAACTTAACCTAAGGCTTTCTAGAGAACCCCTTCGAAAGATTGGCTTCGCTAGGGTTTGATTAAATTAGATTTGATTTGCATGTTAAAGAGATAGTACAATATCACTACCGAAACTACAGAAACCTTTTACTCCAACAATCCGACAAAGTATTTTACATTGTTTCTTTTCTCAAGATTCCTCTGTGCTTTCTGTCTGCTTCGTTAGTTTTAGCAGTCCCATGAATAAAGCCCCTCCATAGCACAACACTACTCTCCACCTCTGAAAAGACAACAATCCGGAACGACCTTACCAGGAGACCATTCATTATTTTCCAAGTGGCGACACTTAAACACGCAAGTCACCGTACTGCTATTTTTCCCACACATAAACTTCCAACTCCATTCCGTTCTGAATCAAATTGAAAGCCACCACCACCACTTCCTGTTTACACTTTCCCTTGAACAGTCCTTTAAAAAACCCTTCAAACACAATCCCACCCCCTAGAACAGACACACACCTCTCACTTCCGGTTTGCTTGTTAGACTCCCGGTAGCACACCCGCCTCACAGAACTTATCTAATCCAAAGAAGCAACGCGCGCGACCACTTCCGGAAGCAGCCTCCGTGCGAGTTCCGTTCGACTGGACGGTCGCGACTAGACTGAACCTGTGCCGGCGGAACCTGCGGCTGATAATGATGATCCTCCAGGAGCGAGTATGGTGCCGTCTGGTGTGTGCGCAGGTGCCGGATCGAAGAAGGCACACGAGTGGCCACGTGCCGGAATCGGTTTGTTGTGATAACAGCAGGCTGTGCGTAAAGGAGGTGGCGTGCTTGTTGTTGCCGGCACTTTTCGTCCCGTGGCCACGTGATGTCAACAGAGAAAAATTGAACGGACAGAAAATGAGATGAGAAATGTCTCTCTCGAGAGAGAGAAAGGCAGTTTCTGCGGACACGTGTTGCGTACGCGAGAGAGTGGAAAATTTGGATACAACGGAGTTCCCGAGAAGTGGAAAATACCAAGGTTGTTAATCGATAGAATTATCGTCGATAATACACTCAAACCCCGATGGTTTGACACCAACTGTTGTCAAACGAACGGGGTCACTTTTTAGTTTGACACCCCTTTTACACGGAGTTCACACACACTACCAAACGTTTGTTTTGATTATGTTCGTGAGCACCGTGTAAAAAGTGACAGTTCGTCACTTTTTAGTTTGACTTTGACCAACCAACGGGGTACAAACTAAAAAAGTGTCAAACGAAAAAGTGACCAACCACCGGGGGTTGAGTGTATTACAGTCCAGACACGATTATGCAAAGCCTCGATTATCCGAAGTTTCGATTATCAAAAGTTCGATTAACCGAAGAGTTGTATGGAACTTCGGATAATCGAATCATGACAAAAAAAATATTCTTACTTTTAACATCAAATTCAAGTTCTGCGACCCCAATTGGGTACTTAAGCCCTATTTTAATTTTTATGTACAACGGTAAAAAACACGATCAAAAACCATTTCTGATCACTTTTTTCATTTTAATGCAAAAAAAAATAATGACAAGACAACATTTTTTCGATGGATCAACTATGGTCCCCTTGGAACGAGCTGTCAAATAGGAACTTTTCTGTCAAGAAGGACCGCGAGGTTTATTTTCAAAATTGATTTTAAAATCCATTTTAAACTCTTTGTGGTCGTACAAAGGGTCATTGTACTCAGAAAAATAAGCTTTATCGCTGTAAACAATAATATCAGCAATCTAAGCTTCATTTTAGGACCCAATTTAGTCAAATTTGAATATTTGATTGGCTTTTAAATTGAAAAATGCATTTCTTAAATATATTATCATCGCCATTTTGGCCGCCATCTTGGATGTAAAAATTCTTAATCATTTCAGAGTAGTTTATGGGTCATACTCAAGCTCGAAAATCAAAAATAAGACAGCTTAAAAAAAATTCCGATGTCTTCGGATAATCGAGTCTGAACTGTATCGTCTATCGATAACGGTAATGGTTTTCGTTATCTTCGGGACGATAACGATAATCTATCGTTATTCCGATAATTCTACGGTGATAATTTTATCTTCGATAACGGACGATAACTTATATTTAATATATTTTTAAAATTGACTAAAATCACCCAAATTATGTTGAATTTTCAAACTTCCTCATAGTAAATATTTTTTTGATAATATGAAAAGTTTCAAAGTATAAATACTATAAAAATCACAAAATACCGTATTTTTTTAAAGTACTCAAATTTTTTAAAACTCGCAGTATGGATGTTTTGCATGAATTTTCACTATTTTAGAGTTTTTTAATGAAATACTCAAATTTTCACAAAATACCGCATTTTCTCGAAAATATTCAAATTTTTATAATTCGCAATATGGATATCAAACGATTCAAAATTTTGCATGTATTTTAACTATTTTAGAGGTTTTTTGAATGAAATACTCAAATTTTCACAAAATACCGTATTTTTTTAAAAGTATTTGCATCATTTGCATTCATTCAAAAAACTCTAAAACAGTTAAAATACATGCAAAATTTCGAATCGTTTGATAACCATATTGCGAATCATACAAATTTGAGTATTTTCGAGAAAATACGGTATTTTGTGAAAATTTAAGTATTTCATTCAAAAAACTCTAAAACAGTTAAAATTCATGGAAAACTTCGATTCGTTAAATATTCATATTGCGAATTATTAAAATTTGAATATTTGCAAATACGGTAATTTGTGAAAATTATAGCATTTCATTCAAAAACCAATAAAATAGTTAAAATACATGCAAAATTACGAATTGTTTGATACCCATATTGCGAATCATAAAAATTTGAGTATTTTTGAGAAATTACGGTATTTTGTGAAAATTTGAGTATTTCATTAACAAAACTCAAAAACAGTGAAAATGCATGCACACTTTGAATCATTTGGTACTCATATTGCAAATCATAAAATTTGAGTACTTTAAAAAAATACGGTATTTTGTGATTTTTTTTAGTACTTCTTTAGTTTTTTTTTAATAGGTCCTATAAACATATGAAAGACAATAGCTTATAGGACCTTTTCAAAAAAAAAACTCTAGATTTATTCTTTGAAACTTAGACCGTTGCAAATATTTTTAAAACTTTATGCCGTAAAGTATTTTTTTCAAACGACTTCAAAATTTTAAAGTAGGCAGATATCTAATCAACTGAAATCATTTTTAAATGCATTTTCCCGCGTTTTAAATCATATTTAGCATGTCTGAGATCGATCAAAAATATTTTCATTTTTTGTTTCAACATAATTTGGTTGGAATTATCGGAATAACGATAACGATAGAACTATCGTTTTCGATATCGAACCTCAATAATTTAATCTTTAACAACCTTGGACAATACTAATAAAGCTCGACAAGCATTCCAATTAAATATTTTTTATGTTGAAAATTCAATAAAATGGTACAAAAAATACAATCCATCGAAAGGGATCTCTATGAGCCAAGGGTGCCCATAGTTTGTTGGAAAGATTATTTTTCTAAACGGCCAGATAAACTGCGTAAAGTTAACCGCAAAGATGATTCGTTGAAATGGATTGTGTTGAAGTATAAATGTATTTTTTGGAGGTTTTTTTGGCTAGTTCAGCAGGAAAAGCCAACAGTAGAATATTCCAATTCTAATCACAAAATTTAAAATCTACTTAAACTCCAGGAAGTCGCATTTTATCAAGTAAAACATGCAATATTTACATACTTTCTAATCTATAAAGTCTCTTAATCTTCTACGGGTCCACAATATGAGGGAGAAAGTCGTAAGTCATAACCTTGGGTGCGACATAGCCACCAAACTTCGGTCGACCCTTGTGAAACAGACCAGCACCGGACAGGGGAACGGGCCTCACTGGAGCCACCGGCTGGGCATCGAAGAACGGAACCGTGGTCTGAGCGGCGTCCATGTCGCGATCACTGGCACGGAATTGAATAAACTGGTTACTGGCGGAATCTGGGATCGACTTGACGATCGATAGAAGCGGGACATTCGGTCGATCCAGCTTGAGTTCGGTTCTGTTGGATGGGTATAGGGTTAGCTTTGAAGTCTGATCGATAGTTGAAGATGATCTCACCTTTTATTAACGCTGCGCGCTGTATTGTCATTACCGATCCAAGTACTCTCGTCCGGATCTACCAACTGACCCGTAGCGAAGTTCATCTGGGTCTTCCGAATCTCCAGGTTGAGATGGTTGCCCAACAGTCGGAAGCGAACCCCGGTCACGACGTACCCTTGAGGCACGTTCAGATCGTCCAGATCCAAGCTGCGGTTGTTGCGGTTCAGCGTGTGGTAATCACGACCGATACGAACATTCGTCGAAAGCAAGTTGTAGTTGTGTGGTTCTACCCACTCCAACGTGCCGTTGTCGATGTGCCCTCGTGGCAGTAGACGACCCTGCTGAACGATCAAGTGAACGATCTGGTTTTTCTTTAAAAAGCGCATGCCGGTGACGACCCTGGGAAAAGAAATCAACGGTTAGTTTGAGGTCAAATCTTTAGGTAGATCCCTACTTGTTATCCATAACTTCCGACACGGACTCACGCATGTTGATGTACCGATCGGAGTTCTTGCCGGCGTCGTCGCACAGACAGAAGCAGTAGCTGCAGCGATAGAAAAACCAGCGAGTCCACGACATCACCTTAGTCCTGCCTTGGGCACAATATTTCTTCTGCCCAAGCACCTTTCCGTTGACGTACTCAATGAACTGATACCGACGATGGCTCGTCTTCGCCGCCGGGCAGATCCACATGTCCGAATCGATAAACTCACAGTCGTAGATCTTGCCCGAACACTTGGGTTGCATCGTGCAATACTGATCCTTGTAGCACCCTTCCTGTTGGACACCCCAGCTGTAAAAAGAGCATTCTTCCATGCACGTATAGTCCGTGTTCATGTTCAGCTCGAGCTCCACGTAGCCCTGCAGCAGCCGGGTGATCTGCACGAAGGTTTTCCCCTCCTTGTGCTGGTTCCGCTCAGGATCACAGCGCCAGTACTCGCGACTAGCTTGCGTCATAACTTGCTGTAGCAGCATCTGGATCCGGTTTGCGCGATACTCGAACGTCTGACGCATCCGTTTGGCCTTTGTGGGAACATTATCTATGACAAGAAATAATCACGTTTACGTTCTGTAAGTTTTGCAACGGTTGTGCAAGAACTCACCCTTGCCGTACGCCTTCAGTAACATCCAGGAAAACTGCATCAAGCTGTAACCTCTGAGGTTGACATAGGGCTTTAGTACCCAATAAGTGCGTCCAACCCGGGAATGGGGTACTAAAGCCCTATGTAAATTTTTATGTACTACGGTAAAAAACACGATTAAAAACCATTTCTGATCACTTTTTTCATTTTAATGCAAAATTTTTTTTTGGTTAGGCAACATTTTTTCGATGGATAGACTATGGTCCCCTTGGAACGAGCTGTCAAGTAGGAGCTTTTCTGTCAAGAAGGACCACGAGGTTAATTTTTCAAAATTGATTTAAAAATCCATTTTAAACTCTTTGTGGTCGTACAAAGGGTCATTGTACTCGGAAAAATAAGCTTGATCGCTATAAACAATAATATCAGCAATCTAAGCTTCATTTTAGGACCCAATTCCCGGGACAAAATTCCCGGGATTTTTTTTTTCAAAACCGGGAATTTCCGAATCCCGGTAATTTTTATGTTTTGTCCCGGGAATTCCCGAATATAAAAAAGAAATATTTTGTTCTGGAAATTCAGATTTTGTTGAGGAAATAGATGAACAGACGAATATTTAGTAATCGTTAATTGTAAAAAAAATTTATAGCATACAAAACCATCAATTGGGCTTAGTAAGGAAAGTTGTTAAAATTTTAGTTCAAGGATTCGTAAAATGCCTAGCGCGTTAAATATTTTCTATTTAATTTGATTCATTTTTAAAAGACTGTGTACCTATTATCAGGTATATTTATAATTTTAAATTTGAAAAAATATCACATTTAATTATTTTTCATAAAACACCGGCATCTTGGGCAAATCAGGACACATGTAAAAAAATAAGAAAGATGCATTTTTTTTCATAATGTTTTTTTTATTGATTTCGGAGCAGATTCCCAAAAAAGTGCCCACGTGGTTTATGGATGGTCACTAGCCCGGGTCAAAAACAATTAAAAATGCACAAATCAAAAATTATATGAGGTTGCCCGAGGTAGGGAGACTGGTCTAAGTTTGCTAACGTATGTTTTGAGCTTGGCAACACTGATAAGTTTTGCTGAGCGTAAAGGCAAATGCTCGTTTGGATACGTCAAACTCGTATCTGTTTGTGTACGTCAAATTCACTTCGACCAGTCTCCCTATCTGGGATCTCTAGGTCCAAGGGAATGGTCTTCAGAACAATTCCTCTGAAGGGTGCAAGATGATCCGAGGCCTCTGGTCTTGCCTAGAAGCAGATTCATTCCGGCGTATTTTGATATTTTCAAATGGTTAATGTTAGAACAGACACAGGACAACAATGCTTCAACGTGCTTTATAAACTGCTGTCTCTATTTAGACTGTAATCCCGATTCGCCCCAGTTGGCTTCACAGTACTACAGTAGTTGTTCGGTAACCGGGCGTTGTTTAACTGGGCCGTAGCCCAGTTAAAAGGCATACCGAGGGGTTAATGGATGTAAAAATCATGTTAAATAAAAAAAATCAAACGTTTATTTAATTTCAAGCCACAATTAAAGAAATATGAAAAGTGAGCATTGAAAATGAATTTGAGTAACTTTTATTTTCATATTTCATCAGGAAAATATTATGCATCTGTGGTCCCCTCGTTATTTTTCGTTCAGCCCATTTAGCGAGCAGCATTCGGTGACTGGGCTACGTTCTCAGCCCAGTTACCGAACAACTACTGTATCTTTTAAATGTAAATCTTGTAACCGGAGGCGGTCGGTCGGATCGCATTGGCGTAATTAAACGAATGGCTTAAGCGCCACTCCCAAAGGGAGACCATTCATCATGTCCTGCTTTGCCCAGCTATGAGACCCTGCCACAGGGCGGGTGTATCCTTGATGCCAAAATTTGCGATTAAGAACGATCCGACTCATCCGAGAACTCGGCGGTTAGCCGAGGCGCTACAAAAGGAAGAAAAAGATCGCAAACTAAAAAAAATACCTCAGATCTAGAAAACAAAAGATTGTACTTGCCCCGTTCTTATCATCACAGGTAGAAAATCTCCTCAATCAACTTTCTCCAGAACGCTTCAGAAGCCAGAATGGCGGAACCAAACAGAAAACATCAGAAAAAACTACAAAATTACTCTAGAAACTCAAAAACGTATATTCAGGTTCGCATTTTCGTAGCTACAATTTATTGTTTTACAAAAAAATATCGGATCCTACGGGATTCGATCCAGAGATCTTCTACATGCTAGTCTACCACGGTACCTCGGTACCACAAGAGAATTCCTGTCTCTCTACCTGACGGCAGTGTGCGTTGGCTTGGGGGGCGAAATTCATTCGGGATCGCTATAATTCACTGGGGGGTTTTGCGATCACGCAACATGTGGGGGTGGCTTATGTTGCCCACGGGGTTGGCGGAAAAAGTCTTGGCCAACGATCGATCATGCGCATGTCGGGGGAAAAAGTTCGTACTTACACTACCATGGTTTTACGTGTGTTGGTTGGCGATCCGGCGAGCAGGTGGTGGCGCGCTTACCGCTTCGGCCACGACGAGATGGTTCGGCCGGCGGCTAACAGCAGACGGGTTGGCACTAACGGCGTGCGTTCAGCATCACTTCCGGTGTGCGGGGGCGCACAGATGTGCAGCTACGATGCTGCGATGATAGCGTCGGTTGCGACGACGGCGCGGATGCGCGCACTAGGTAACCACAATTTAACCACGTTACCTGGAGTATCAGGGTTTCAAACGGTTCCGCCACTACCCTACTCCTAACTCTACCTAGCCGCGAGCTCTAGAAATAAAATGCAGAATTAACTTCTGCCACTGAAACACTTCCACGACTTTAAACTAACTTCCAAAAACGATTCCAAAACGGTCCTTCGACCACTCCTGCTTCCTCCACGATCAGGGTAAAAGTGACCGAGTCGAAGTCCTAGAACCCTCAGTAGAGGTGCAATTAGAACAACTTCGGTTCTCTAGAACTCGAGCAACATTACAATTGCAATAATTGTGCGAGTTTAGCCGAAGCATCTCTTAACCCGGGCATGGTCTTCGGGTCTATATGACCCAAGAGCATGATAAAAGTTATCGTAACTTTTGACCTTTGGCACTTACAGAGCTGAAATTTTATGACTTTGTGCATCTTACCAAGAAACACATTTGAGCCAAAAATGGACTTCCGGTGGCCACCGGAAGTGCCCCCCAGAAAAAAAGTCACACTTATGGTACTCGGGTCTATATGACCCAGAAATGTTTTTGGCTGCCAAAATTCGGAACCTTGACCGATTTTGGATGTCTTGGCCGCAAATGAAAGGTTAGAATGTCTACTTTGCGATTCCAACTGGCAGAACCGGTTTTGGGCACTGTGGCCACCGGGAACCTGCTACAACCGAAAAAAGCCCTTTTTGAGGCCCCGACTTTGAGGACCTGTATCTCCGGAACGATAACACATAGCGGGTTGCTTCCAGTTGCATTTGACGGGTAATAACCTCAACTTTAAGCTCCCGTAGAGATGATTTGTCAAAAGTGGACACCGGTTCCGTTAACCCGGAACATCCGAAAAACATGATTTTTTCAGCTTTTGTTATAAAATCAACACATTAGTCAATTATTTCAACCGGATTTTTTTTTAAATCATTACATTCGTATACTATATACTACCCCTGACTGTTTGGGATCGTTCTGGCCAACTGTGGCCAATCCGGAACCGGTTCTAGGGTACCACCAAAACGGTTCCAATAATGGTATCGCTAGAAACCCGTCATGTTGCATATCAAACTTCATGAAATTGAAAATTATGACCATCTGAAGTCATTCCGATATCCTCAGACTCACCCTGGTCACTCCGGAACCGGTTACCGGTGGCCACTGGGGGACACTTCCGGAGTATGCAGGGAAGCATATCATGCGACATATCAAACTTCATGAAATTGAAAATTATGACCATCTGAGGTCATGCCGATATCCTCTGACCCAACCTGGTCACTCCGGAACCGGTTACCGGTGACCACTGGGGAACACTGCCGGAGTATGCAAAGAACCCTACCATGCGACGTATCAAACTTCATGAAAAAGAAAATTATGACCATCTAAGGACATGCCAATATCCTATGACCCAACCTGGTCACGCTGGAACCGGTTACCGGTGGCCACTGGGGGAGAATTCCGGAGTATGCAAGGAAGCATATCATGCGACATATCAAACGTCATGAAATAGAAAATTATGACTATCTAAGGTCATGCCAATATCCTCTGACCCAACCTGGTCACTCCGGAACCAGTTACCGGTGGACACGGGGGGACACTTACGGAGTATGCAAGGAAGCATATCATGCGACATATCAAACTTCATGAAATAGAAAATTATGACCATCTAAGGTCATGCCAATATCCTCCTACCCAACCTGGTCACGCCGGAACCGGAGGCCACTGGGGGACACTTCCGGAGTATGCAGAGAAGCATATCATGCGACGTATCAAACTTCATGAATTTGAAAATTATAACCATCTAAGGCGGTGGTCACCAAAATGCGGCCTGCGGGCCGTATGTGGCTAACCGAGGTCTTCTGTACGGCCTTCGGGATGGTTTTGAAATTATTTTGGAATCCGGCCCACTTTGCGTTCTCATATGAAGTTCGCTAGAGAAATCATGAACTAAGTTTCTTTAAAAAGAAAAAATATGTTTTTTTTTACGAAATAACCATATTTGATTTCTGATTTCTACAATATTTATAAGGTCATGGGAAGTATTAAATTAGTGGTGCCTTATTTTCCTGTAGAATTTATAAAGCGATTAAATTTCTAAATTTGGAAATAATGAATATGAAACATTCATTCCTTTAAAAATATAAAATTATGAATGTGATAGTGTGACAAAAACTTTGTATTATTTGGGAATCACGTTGCTAAAAATACTAAGAATAAATAAATATCCAACAGTTCTAAACATCAGATCACTTTCTGACTAAAACTTGTTAGAAATATTGAATAAGGAAATTATAAAATATGAATTCCGAGCTAATATTTTATGGTTCAATTTTGTTATCCTAAAAAATCGACAGAACATAAAAATTCTATTTGATTATATTTTTGATCTTTTTTTTTTATACCCTAATCTTTGATTCAAAATGAAACGAAAAGATTGTACTTCGTACGAAAAGATCTTAAAAAATTTCAAAATCATTGAAAAAACACTTTTTTATCTTGTTCAATAATACAAAATTTTCGAACCAAAATAAACTTCTAAATTTCAATAAATATGATTTTTTCCTATAACATACGGATAATTCAAAACTTATTACTGCTTCTTCAAAATTCACTCAAAAAATCATTGAAAAAATGTTCAAAACATTCAAAGCTTAAATAGAACAATCAAACCAAATGTGTTCGCAAAACCAAGAAAATAATTATAAACAAAAAAAAGTTAATATAAATATAACAAAAAAATATTTTTTTTTAAGTGAAATATTGTCGAATTGTTCAACATTTATATTTTAAAACATGAAATATGATGAGAAAAATTTATGAAGAATGTTGATTTTTTTTCAATTGATTATGTATAATTGGTGACAATTTCTAAGTTGTCAAAAATTTAGTTGTTTGTCAAAATTTCAATTTCAAACTATTCTACTCTACAACTTATTTTTTATTTATATTTTACATGTTGCCCTCGACTCTGGGGCAAATTTCCAAATAAGCCCGCGATGATCAGCTGGCTGAGGACCACTGATCTAAGGTCATGCCGAAATCCTCTGACCCAACCTGGTCACATCGTAACCGGTTACCGGTGCCAGTGGGGGACACTTCCGGAGAATTCAAGGAAACATATCACGCGACGTATCAAATATCATGAAATTAAAAATTATCATTATCTAAGGTCATGCTGATATCCTATGACCCAACTTGGTCACTCCGGAACCGGATACGGGTTGCCACTGGGGGACACTTCCGGAGGGTCTGTAAGTTAGGTAATTTTGGAAGGTTACACTAAATTTATCTACTACAGAAAATTAAAACCACCATCAATTAAATGGTTCCGGAATGGTAAACGGGCTCGGTTGTGTAGCTGCTAGTGTGATTGCGTCCACATTTCTTGTGACGAGTAATGTGTCATCACGCCTTCTATCGGATGGGGAAGTAGAACGTCGGTTCCAGCCTCAGTTGTTGTACGGTTATTTGATCATTCCAGTTTTCTCCCTGCTATAATTACAATCAACACTCCAAACCAAGCCTGCTCCGGTGGAGTCGCTGGCGGCGGTTGGACTCCCAATCCAAAGGTCGTCAGTTCGAACTCTGGGATGGAAGGTTCCTTGGAAAATGAAAAGGATTTGGTGCTCTCCCCATTAAAACCTTTTAAATCTTAGGTTCGAGAAGAAACTTCAAACTTGGTTCTTTGCATGTTTCACAAATTTCCTCTATTCCCAACCCATTTTCGGTTCCAAATTAATCAGGATGGGCCGGAGGACATCGCCACCAGAAATTGTCTCCCAGTGGCCAGGTTGGATTGCAAAACGTGGGCAAGACCTTTGGTGGTCATAATTTGCAATTTCATGAGGTTTGATATGTTTCATGATATGCTTCCTTGCATACTCCGGAATTGTCCCCCAGTGGCCACCGGTAACCGGTTCCGGCGTGACCAGGTTGGGTCATAGGATATTGGCATGACCTTAGATGGTCATAATTTTATATTTCATGAAGTTTGATATGTCGCATGATATGCTTCCTTGCATACTCCGTAAGTGTCCCCCCGTGTCCACCGGTAACCGATTCCGGCGTGACCAGGTTGGGTCATAGGATATTGGCATGACCTTAGATGGCCATAATTTTATATTTCATGAAGTTTGATATGTCGCATGATATGCTTCCTTGCATACTCCGTAAGTGTCCCCCCGTGTCCACCGGTAACCGATTCCGTTGACCAGGTTGGGTCATAGGATATTGGCATGACCTTAGATGGTCATAATTTTATATTTCATGAAGTTTGATATGTCGCATGATATGCTTCCTTGCATACTCCGTAAGTGTCCCCCCGTGTCCACCGGTAACCGATTCCGTTGACCAGGTTGGGTCATAGGATATTGGCATGACCTTAGATGGTCATAATTTTATATTTCATGAAGTTTGATACGTCGCATGGTAGGGTTCCTTGCATACTCCGGCAGTGTTCCCCAGTGGCCACCGGTAACCGGTTCCGGAGTGACCAGGTTGGGTCAGAGGATATCGGCATGACCTCAAATGGTCATAATTTTCAATTTCATGAAGTTTGATATGTCGCATGATATGCTTCCCTGCATACTCCGGAAGTGTCCCCCAGTGGCCACCGGTAACCGGTTCCGGCGTGACCAGGGTGAGTCAGAGGATATCGGAATGACCTCAGATGGTCAGAATTTTTAATTTCATGACGTTTGATATGTCGCATGATATGCTTTCCTGCATACTCCGGAAGTGTCCCCCAGTGGCCACCGGTAACCGGTTCCGGAGTGACCAGGGTGAGTCAGAGGATATCGGAATGACTTCAGATGGTCATAATTTTCAATTTCATGACGTTTGATATGTCGCATGATATGCTTTCCTGCATACTCCGGAAGTGTCCCCCAGTGGCCACCGGTAACCGGTTCCGGCGTGACCAGGGTGAGTCAGAGGATATCGGAATGACTTCAGATGGTCATAATTTTCAATTTCATGACGTTTGATATGTCGCATGATATGCTTTCCTGCATACTCCGGAAGTGTCCCCCAGTGGCCATCGGTAACTGGTTCCGGAGTGACCAGGTTGGGTCAGAGGATATCGGCATGACCTCAGATGGTCATAATTTTCAATTTCATGAAGTTTGATATGCAACATGACGGGTTTCTAGCGATACCATTATTGGAACCGTTTTGGTGGTACCCTGGAACCGGTTCCGGATTGGCCACAGTTGGCCGGAACGATCCCAAACAGTCAGAGGTAGTAGGTAGTGTGCGTATGTAATGATTTACTAAAAATCCGGTTGAAAAAATTGACTAATGTGTTGATTTTATAACAAAAGCTGAAAAAATCATGTTTTTCGGATGTTTCGGGTTAACGGAACCGGTGTCCACTTTTGACAAATCATCTCTACGGGAGCTTAAAGTTGAGGTTATTACCCGTCAAATGCAACTGGAAGCAACCCGCTATGTGTTATCGTTCCGGAGATACAGGTCCTCAAAGTCGGGGCCTCAAAAAGGACTTTTTTCGGTTGTAGCAGGTTCCCGGTGGCCACAGTGCCCAAAACCGGTTCTGCCAGTCGGAATCACAAAGTAGACATTCTAACCTTTCATTTGCGGCCAAGACATCCAAAATCGGTCAAGATTCCGAATTTTGGCAGCCAAATACATTTCTGGGTCATATAGACCCGAGTACCATAAGTGTATGTACTTATGTACGAAACGAAGACCATGGCCAGGTTAAGAATTTGCAATCTCTGACTGCCGAACTGGAGTGCATCGACCTCCCGTTCGAGTCAAAAAAGTGCTCTTGTCGCAAACTTTAGCATCTGAAGATTCATCCTTCTTGTGCGGATCTCATAACAGGTCAAGGCAAAGTATTTTGAAAGTCTCCCATAAGGGGTGGCGCTCAACCCATGACATAATAGGGACGTGGCGTTACATCGTGCTGCCACCTGGTTTTTTTAAGCGCAAGAGTGGAAAAGTGCTGAGTCATCGTCTAAAAATAGACGGCGTCCTATCTCGCCCAGCAAAATGAAGTCGATAAAGTAGTCGGTTTCGATGAGAAAAAGTGGAAAACGTGGTCTAAAAATAGCGACGCCATCCCCCTAATAGGTCGAGCGCAGGGATGCCATATCTACGGATTTCTCCGTAGATCTACGGATTTCAGCCATTTCTACGGATCTACGGATTGATCTCCAAAATCTACGGATTTTCATACCGGCTGATAATTGTATGAAGGACGTGAAATTATATTTTTTCGTGATAAAAATGTTTTATGAAAACGTTTTGAACAATCTGTTTTACAAGAAGTTTTAAGGATCGTTAAATTGAAAAGTCGTTTAGGAGAAATGAGGCTTATAAATAAGTAACCGATCTAGTGGGTTGAGGTCACGTCAAGTCGATGATTGTAAAATAATTAGGGGGAGAGGGGGTAATATGCACCCCCTAAGGGAAAACTGTGATTTCTCAACCATAACATCAATTCTGTGGAAGAATTTTGTTAGATGTTCTAAAACAACTATTATTCTTCGTCACCCATGTGTAAGGCCGATGCAAATATTTAAAAAAGTTTTTGTCCCTCGGCCCTGGCCGAGGTCAAGGGGGGGGGGCAAAAAAATAAAAAAATATAAAAATTTCAATAACAAGCCATAGTCTTCACATTTAAATGAAAAAAGTGTTTTAAAATGCATTTTACACTAGTTCAGTTGTTTTGCAATCATTAGTTTTCAAAAAATCTAGATCTGACAAAAACAAAAATTGTATCGAAAAAAAAGATTTTGCATCGAACATTTTCAAAAAATCTTAAGATTTTTTAATAAACCCAAACATACTAAAAATGATTTTAAACGCAGGAGAATGTATTTTAATTTGATTTCAGTTGGTTGCACTTGAATTTTCATTGAAATTTTGAAGTTTATTGTAAAAATATTTTTTTTGCCCCCTGATTTTTCGGGCCAATTTTGAAGGGGGGGGTGACAAAAACTTTTAAAAATATTTGTACCAGCCTAAAATGTCTTGAAAACCCCTCAAAATTGTTTAAAAATGCATATTTCTAAAAATATTTTTGATTCATTCCAAACAATCATGCGGGGCAATATGCACCACAGGATTGGGGCAAAATGCACTACAACAAAGGGGCAAAATGCACCACAAAAATGGGGCAAAATGCACCGGGTGAAAGCAGTTTTCACTAGCCACCACTAGATGACACCGCTGTTTTTACAAAGGAGCATCACAGCGATGCATTTTGCCCCGACCACGCTTATTACATAAAATTCAATCAAAAATACATTTTTTTATGTTTTTGGACTCATCTATTTATATAATAATGAAGATTGTGGTAAAAACTATATAAACAAACACTTACAATATCAATAAATGCTTTTTATATTGTCCAAAAATCATAATGGAAGTTCAATCAAAATTAGATCAAAACACAACATTTTAAAGTTTTGCAAATAACTTTGGCTGTTTTTATCCTACCATGCTCAAACTTTTCCAGCATAGTTTTACAATGTTAAGCTTCCAATTTCTATGAATTTTTCCCCGGAAAATTCTTCCTAATATCGAGAAATGCTGGGGGTGCATTTTCCCCCGGGGTTGCATATTACCCCCTGTCCCCCTATGTTGGTGTGAATAAAACATTAATAAATAATTTAAAACAAAATCGTAACATAAGTTATACTTGAGTTTAAAGGCAAATTTGGATTGAAATTAGAATATGTGGTGTGTATTGGGCCCAAGAAACAAAAAAAATATCCCAAAACATCTTGTTTCTTTTCGGAATCAACTTTTAGCGCTTTGCGATGTTCTAAAAAGTTATTCTCCGGATAAAAACCTTTAACAAAAATTGAGAGTAGGAATATTGTATAGGGTTTTGAGTAACTTTCTCTAAGAAGAGGTTACAAGTGAAAATTCCACATATTTTTTCCCGTGTTCATGAGGACATTTTTAGTAACTTTTGCTCTTCGAAAAATGTTACTTTGCTTCAGGGATGCACCTTGGGTCCAAGGGGCCCTTGGCGAAGCATCAATTTGGCGCCCTCCTTAATATCTCCACACTTTGATAAATTGATTTTAAATTCAAATGTTTGCCGATTGCTTTAAAGAATTCTGATTTAAAAATGGCAGTTGGAGTAGTATACAGGTTGATAAAAAATCCCTAACCCAGTTTTCTTGTTGCAGTATTTTCAAATCGATGATTTAATTTCTTGTTTCTAGTTTCTATTTTCTACTTTAAATTGACATGAAATTTAAAAAAAAAACATTTGAAAAATTTAACATTGAAACTGATTTTTTTTCGGTTAATTTAAGCATTCAAAACAAAATTTAAGTGTTTCTTTTTATTTAATTTTTTATTCGTGAAATCAAATTAATTTAAAATTCAAAGATTTTAAACAAAAATAAGGAAAAATATTTTTCAAACCATCTATAACACATATTTTTTGTTTATACATTTTATTATTTCTATATTTCTAAATTACTATAACCAAATTTGCTTCGAGACATTTGTATGCCCAGAGCATTAATATGGTAAATGAGCAATTCTCTGAGATTTCGATCATTTTTTGTATTTTTTAATCCGGCTGAAACTTTTTTGGTGCCTTCGGTATGCCCAAAGAATCTATTTTGCATCATTAGTTTGTCCATATAATTTCAGGGTGGTTAAAAATCTTCGCGGATTTCGCGATTTTCGCGGCGCGGATTTCGCGGATTTCTGTTGAATGTTCCTGTGGGTCTATCTTCAAGAATACAACGTAGATTTCGATGGCTAGTGAAAATGTTTGTCTAAATCTAGTATTTCCAGAAGAAAGAACTAGTGCGTCCATCCCGGGAATTCCCGGGACAAAAATCCCGGGATTTTTCCAAAACCGGGAATTCCCGAATCCCGGGATTTTTCATAATTTGTCCCGGGAATTCCCGAAATTGAAAAAAAAATCAAATTTTGGTCTGGAAATTCTGATTTGGTTGTAGAAATAGATGAACAGTTTAATACATAGTAATCAATACAAATTTTAAATTTGGATTCGGATTATATCAGCTTTAATTTGACTTATTAGGGAAAATTGTTTAAAATTTAGTTCACAGATCCGCAAAATGCCTGACGCTTTAAACATTTTCTATTTAATTTTATGTTTTTTTTTAAAGACTGGGTATTAAATTTATATTTAGGATTTTAAATTTGAAAAAAAAATCTAACCTTAAAATATTTTTCATCAAACACCGGAATCTGGGGCAAGTAACGAATTAAGACTGCTATTTAAGAAAAAAAATGCATCGTGTTTTAAATAACTTCGGTTAAAACAGAAACAGAAAAAACAATTAGTACACCAATTTCCAAATCCAGTTTTTTTTTTTAAAGGTCCAATAAACTATTGTGTTTCATATGTTTAAAGGACCTAATAAAAAAAAGTCTAGAAATGTATTGCTCTGAAATCTCCTGTACCTTTCAGACTGTAGTCCTGATTTTCCCCAGTTGACGGTACTAACTTAAAGAGAATTAGTAAAATATGTTTTATTTAAAATAAGACATTGAAAACTTATCTAAAATTTTGCATTGACTGGTATCATTTTATTTTCTGATTTTTTTTAAAGGTCATATAAACATATGAAGAACAATAGCTTATACGACCTTTTTTTTTAAAAAAAAATCTGGTTTTGTTGTCGCTTCTCGTTTTTGTAGATATTTGTAATGAAATTTTTCAAGCTTTTCTTGTTATGGCATTTATAAAAAAATATATAAGAAATATATTCATAAAACACTTATTTAATTTAAATGACATTGAAATTGATATTTGTACTTTTTTAAATATTTTTTTTCGATTTCTTTTAAATTATTTCAAAACTGTCGTCCTTGTCTAGATTGAAGTGAAGATGGCACCAATTATTATTATTAAGCTTATTCAATGATTTTAAGCTTGAAAGCCTATCAAATATTATGAAAATATAGATTTTTTGACTGCTTCAAAAATTTCCCGGGATCCCGGGAATTCCCGGGATTTCAAAAATATTTTTCCCGTTTCCCGGGAAATTCTAAACCCGGGAAAATTGGACGCCCTAGAAAGAACGCAAATTAATCTAAATCCTGCTTGGTGAGAGCAATTTAGATTTCCGCGAAATTCGCGAAAATCGCGAAAATCGCGAAGATTTAACCACCCTGTAATTTTCCATACAAATTTGGCAGCTGTCCATACAAAAATGATTTATGAAAATTCGAAAATCTGTATCTGCGGAAGGAATTTTTTTTATCGATTTGGTGTCTTCGGCAAAGTTGCAGGTATGGATATTTTTTTTTAATTTTAACCGGTCATTTTTTTTAATTTTAACCTTTTGAAATGTTAGTCTTGATTAAAAAAAATTAAAAATAGTGTTTTTTGCAAATCAAGTTTTAGTGACAAAAAGTGAAATAAAAAGTCACTAATTTTTTTTACCGTTTATCAAATTTTTCCAGTGTAGTCCTTATACATACCTACAACTTTGCCGAAGACACCAAATCGATCAAAAAATTCCTTCCAAAGATACAGATTTTCGAATTTTCATAAATCATTTTTGTATGGACAGCTGCCAAATTTGTATGGAACATAATATGGACAAACTAGTGATGCAAAATGGCTTCTTTAAGCATATCGAAGGCACCAAAAAAGTTTCAGCCGGATTGAAAATACAAAAATTAAAATTAAAGAAAAAATACCGATTTCGTAGAGAATTGCTCAAATGTGTTAATTTTGGCAAAATAACGCTGTAATATCCCAAAACCTGAAATCCATGGAAAATTTTAAAAAAATATATAGACAATTTAAAACTTTTCACCATGCCAGCACTTCCCTGTTTTTTTTTGTACAAAAAAAGATAAAAGCAAAATCCATATAAATGCTTCAATAAATGTTTTGTTAAAAATGTTAAAATTTTATCTTCAGATTGTTTTTTGCATTTATGACATTAATATAATATTTCATGAACGGTCTACACAAACATTTTTCGAAAACCGCCGTAGGCCAGATAAAATGCCTTCGCCGCCGGATGTTAGGCAGCCCTGGCTTAGGATTTTCGGAAAATTTCAAATTTTCTGAATTTAAATAATATTTAATGAATGAAAGGGCTATCTTGAATAAAAAAATCTTGCTGTTCGGGTGACATTTTGAAAACTTTTTTTTTATTCTTTATATTTAAGTTGCTGTATCGCAGGAACGAAAAGACAAATCTACAATGTTTATTAGACGTGTACTTAAATAAAAACTAAAAAAAAATTAAATTTACACTTATTAAGAAAAAAATTCTTTGTAAAAGCTTTATCAAAATTTCTAAAAACTGCTTTTCGTTTGCAAGTTCGATTCTACTTTCAAAAATGAAGTTTAAAATGTTTTGCGTGAAAATTGTATAAGTCACGGCCAAACATAGGTTTTTTTTTTGAAAAAATGTAAATGCGAAATTTAGGAATTTTAAAAGTTTAAAAGTAATTAAAAAAAATATTTTTTTTGTTAGAGTTAAAAATCATATTTAGCATGTCTGCGATCGATTGAAAATATTTGGATTTTCAGTGAATTTCCGTTGTACATTATTGCAAAAAAAAATTTCTGCGAAAAAAAAAATCTTTAGTACTTAGATATTTTTAAAACTAATGATTGCAAAACAACTGGGCAGGTGAAAAATGCATTTCAAAACACTATTTAAAAAAAATTGCAACGGCCTAAAAAATATGAAAATCTTAGCCGAAAACACCAAATCAATTGGATAGTTCATTCGCAAGATAAAAATTTTCGACTGTTTACAAAGCACTTAAAAACGTTGCAAATGTAATTTAAGTAATATTATATGTAAAATGTAGGTTTATCAAATTATATAACAATGATGGGAATAAGACTGTGGACATATTTTTTTATGTAATACACATAAATTCAATGTTAATGTTGCCTTTTCTTCTGAATAGGGTACCTAACAAGGTCCCTAACAAAATATGGTAAACCATTTTTTGTAATAAAAAATCTTGAAAATAGGAGTGCAATCAATTCAACATTAAAATGCATTTTCCTGTGTTTATAAGACACATTCTCCGGGCTAGTATACTAGTAGGAAAATTTTAAAACTTGATTTATTGGCGAAATATTTGTTGTGATTGGATTGTGTATAGTTAAGGCTTGTAAAGCCAACATTTACAAACATTTAAAGATTTATAACCTTGACTTTTGAAGCAAATGAAATATAAACTGCAAAAACGCCTCAAAACCACCTTCGAAATCCTGAAATATATCCGGTGGTCAGAAACCATTTTTCCAAAGCTTATCATATCCAGAAAATAGAATAAATTTCTCGTCGAAAAGCACGAACGGAAAACAGCAACCGAAACGTTAAACTCTTAGCCCAATGTCTTATGGCAAATTTATTTACTTTCAGAATCTGTAAAAATATTGATGATGTTTTCTTTGAAATTTCCGAGTTACAGCAAAAAACTGAAAAAAAGAAACGTCATTCTGTCACGGCACAATGTATCATAACCATGTTTAGCTCCTTCAAGTTTGTTCAAAAATATTTTGAATTTTTGTAAAACTTCCACAACAGTTTTTTTTTAAATTTGATTGTTAGACAGATCGGTTGTCATTTTAAATTAATTTTAAATGAAGATCAGGAAACGGACACATGCACATAAAATCATGAAAAAACATATTTTCAATAAATCATTTATATTTTGTAGTTTATGTACAGTAGCACAACTGAGAAAATATAGTGTCGTAAAATTAGGCATGAAATTTGAAATTAATTTTTTGTTGATCTTGATAAAACCTTAAATCGATTTTAGGGTCTTCTTTAAAAAGAAAACTATTTGTTTTGGAAATTCTATAACCCCTAGCTAAAATCTAGAGTTTTTTTTGATTAGGTCCTATAAACATATGAAAGACAATGGTTTATTGGTCCTTTTCAAAAAAAACTCTGGAAATAAAAATATTTTGTGTTCCCTAGACACCAACCACCTGAAATTTTTTTTTTTGAACAAGTCTACGGATTCGACTTCCACCAGACCTGGCATCCCTGGGTCGAGGCGTAGCGCGAGAAGATAAGCCAACCATAATTATGGCACGCTAAAATATTGGCGAATTCATCTTTTCTGTCTGCCGTTCTTGCGGCAGAGGGTTGTACTGATGGTACTGCTACACTCTTGGTAATATTTTACAGCAACAAAAAAAAGGCTCTTTCCGTTTTTGCAGTTTGCAGTGTTTGTACTGTGCAACAGTGCACGGTTGCTTTATTTTGGTTCCGTAATTGACAGCTGATGTTGGCTGCCGTTGAGCTGCCTGTACTGAGATAGAGAATGACCAATTTTGCACTTTTAACAAAAATTAAATTACAAACAGGTACATAGGTATAGGTAGGTAGGTAGGTACTTTGAGATTCAAGAACAAAAATATGCTGGACAATTTTTCCCGTTTGTGACGGGACAGCAAATTTAAAAAAAAAAAGTAACGATCGTCTCTCAATAAAGTCATCAAACAAAAATATAAGTCAAACTCCAATAATCCAGAAAACAAAAATAAAACAAGATCGACAAATGACACCAAATACATGCTTCTATCCATACTTTTTATTCAAAGAAATTGTGACATAAACACTGCTGTCACTATACTGCAGCCTCCGTCTCATCTTACGGAGCCAATATGTGCGGACCAAAGTCGTACGTCATAACCATGGGTGCGACAAAGCCACCGAACCCGGGTCGACCTTTGTGGAACAGTCCAGCTCCGGACAGGGGAACGGGCCTCACTGGGACCACTGGCTGAGCATCGAAGAACGGAACCGTGGTCTGGGCGGCGTCCATGTTGCGATCACTCGCACGGAATTGGATAAACTGGTTACTGGCGGAATCAGGGAGCGACTTGACGATCGATAGAAGCGGCACATGCGGTCGATCCAGCTCGAGTTCGGTTCTGTTTGAATGGGGCAGGGTTAGCGTTGATGTCTGATCAAGATGTTGAAGATGATCTCACCTTTTATTAACGGTGCGCTCTGTATTGTCGTTACCGATCCAGATACTCTTGTCGGGATCTGTCAACTGACCCGTAGCGAAGTCTATCTCGGTCATCCGAATCTCCAGGTTGAGATGGTTGTCCAACAATCGGAAGCGAACCCCAGTCAATACGTATCCTTGAGGCACGTACAGATCGTCCAGATCCAAGCTGCGGGTTTTACGGTTCAGAGTGTGGTAATCACGACCGACACGAACATTCGTCGAAAGCAAGTTGTAGTTGTGTGGTTCTACCCACTCCAGCGTGCCATTGTCGATCTGTCTTCGTGGCAGCAGACGACCTTGCTGAACGATCAAGTGGATGATGCGATTCTTCTTTACGAAGCGCATGCCGGTGACGACCCTGATAGTAGATATCAATGGTTAGTTGATGAATCTTAAAAAACCCTTGTGAAGGCTTACTTGTTATTTTTAAGGTCGGACACCGACTCGCGCATATTGATGTACCGATCGGAATGCTTGGCGTCGTCGCACAGACAGAAGCAGTTACTGCAATGCCAGATCAGCCAGCGCCACCATGATTCCACCTTGGTAGTTCCGCGGCTGCAGGTTTTCTTCTGTCCGAATACCATTCCGTTCTCGTATTCAATGTACTCATACCGACGATTACTGTTGTAAGTCGCCGGGCAGATCCACATGTGCGAATCGATGAATTCGCATTCATAGATCTTGCCGGAGCACACGAGCTGCTTCGTGCAGTACATACCCTTCTTGCACTGCGCTTGCTTGACATCCGAGCTATAATAAGCGCAATCTTTCCTGCACGAATCGTTCGTGTTCAAGTTTACCTCGTTCTCCACGTAACCCTGCAACAGCCGGGTGATCTGAACGAAGGTTTCCCCCTCCTTGTGCTGTTTTCGCTCCGGATCACAGCGCCAGTACTCACCACTAGCTTGCTTCATGATCTGCTGTAGCAACTGCTGAGCTTGGTTGGTACGATCCTCGAATCTCCACCGCATTAAATTGGCCTCGGCGATGAAGTTACCTACGACGAGTGAAAACCATTCTCGTATTGTGTGTTTTTCACGGTAATCGATAAACTCACCCTTGCCGTACGCCTTCAGTAACATCCAGGAGTACTGCATCATGCTGTAGCCCTTGAGATCAGCGATCGCGATGGCATTGAACAGTTCGTACAGAACCTGCTGCGCCGACAATTTCAGGTTACATATTGTGGCCTCGGATGTCTGTGTTGAACAAACCAGAGTTGCAATAATCGGACTTTTACTAATCACAACGAATCGAGTTTGAAGATCTGACGTACTTTTTTGAAGCCGGATCTCGAAAGGCATCGACTACGGAGTATTACTACGCTGATAAGTGATATGACGTTCTTCAGTCCAGAAGTGGACCAGAACAGGAAACGCACAAAGCTTTGCGTCAACATTCTTTTAAGATAAAAGCGTTCTATGAACCTACATAAGAATTTTAGAAGTATTTCTGGAGTTCTCAGAAATTGAGATAACAAATTAGCATTAGCATTAGCATTAGCATTTGGAGGACGCCCCACCACCGGAAGGCTCCACAACGCTTATCCCACTGTTTGGTCTGGTTGTGTTAGACCCTCATCCGGAACAATAATCCAACACGGGAGATACCATGTCTTCATCTTTTGATGAGTGTGTAATACAGCCCAGGGCATAAGGGGGTCCACGCCGGGTCCAAGCTATCCTCGGGGAAATGAAGGAATGTTAGTAACACCTATCTAAAGTGCGCAGGGACCCCTACGTCACCTTAGTGGTATAGATGTTTGTAGGGTGGTTTTGGACTCAATGTTAGTAGGAGAGGTAGAACCCTAGGATATACCCCGAAAGGTATTGCGGGCGAATCAAGTAGAGTTAGTTTTTTTATTATTAAACTTATACTTGTGACTGTATAGTATAAAAGATGCATGATTTATTTTTTTATATTTTAAGCCACGGCAGATATAACGCGACGAAGCCGTGTATGATTAAATTGACTGTAGTATTACTAAACTAACCATTCATTCCTGTAAAAGCAATGCTGATTAAACACAGTTTTAACATGTCTGCTGTTAAACTCAAGCTACCGACTGTAAGAGTAATTTATATTTTATATTTTCCTTTAAATTATTATGTGTTTAAGCGGAATTCGAGGTTATAAATGATTTAACGCATAGTTGGAATCTTGATTTTAAACTCTTACAGCGATGCAGAGTAAATATTAATTATTTATTTATTTATTTATTTATTTTATTTAAATGTAAGAGTTATAAGTTGAATTAATACGACCGATTCAAAAATTATAATTAGTTATTTTTTTATGGGTAATGGGTTTAATCAGCATATTAAATATACATATAATATACATATCAAATATAATGGAAAGTCCTCACATTTTTTTTCGAACGAAATAATCAAAATAAACAAATTGCTGAATAGGTGACATCGAGCTTTGAAATCCCAATCCCTTCTTTCAACGACATTCACACATAGGAGATCTCTGTCAATTCAATACGAATTCTGAAACGGAACCTAATCAGATTCCGTTTCAGAACTCGAAATGAACTGACTGGGTCTGATCGTTGTGCATCAGATACCTAAGTGTGTGCTCAACATGGAGCGAACTCACCGAGAATGTTACACCAATACATCGGCACTGTTGGTTCGACCGCCTTCACACTCTGCCAGAGACGGATGACGATGATGACGATGACGACACAGCGCGGCATGATGACAGCAGATAATGAGCACCAACACCAAGCTCCTCTCTCTCTAAAGCTAAAGCGGGGAGCGCTTTCAACACAATTTCGGCAAAAAAGGCCACACCGCCAAGCTTTCTCTCTCATTTCACTTCACTCGCCCCTTCTCCTCCCCGCACAACCAGAGTCAACAACCCTGTACACTCTTCTTCACAAAAAGCACTTCTCCCGCTCGCCCAGCCGCTACAACAACATCAACACCTCTCTCTCTCTCTCTCGTCGCGTCCCGTCATCGACAAACCAATACACACATAGATGAACCAAAAGCTTCCCACCGCTGTGGCGTACACTAATACAACTGAAATGCATCGAAAAGATGTTTCAGAGCTCAGCGACGCCATTCCAAGAACCAAAACAAATTCACTGAATAATGCACTTATCTGACGGAATTCAGCAAAAACTCCATCTTTCCCGAATGGACGGAACACTTTTTCGGCAATGAAAACACTTTTTGATCCGAAAACCCGAATATAAACGGTAAAAAAACGAAAAGAATCGAGCGCGACTTCCAGCAAGACCACGTCCGGGCAGTGTTGCCAGACTCTCATCTTCTCAGAAATTGAGATAACAAATAACCATAAAGCCATTGATATGTTAAATTCCTCGAAAAACAACAATCGCACTGTTACTGACTCATGCTGCAAATCCCACCACAGTCGACTTACTTTCATAGCCTGAAACATCAATTCCAGCGAGCCGAGCTTCCGCAAGGGCAAATCCTGCGATCCCAGCACCAGCAGCTCCATCCGCGACAACCGCTCCTGGACGCTGTTGGCATCCTGTGCCACGATGCTGTCTGCAAACGATTCCAGCTCATGCCGTTCGGGCTGCTGCTCGGAATCCGCGAACGATCGCATGATTCGTTCCTGACCGCTGATCCAATACAGATGTTCGGCGAGTTCTTGGAGGGTAGGCTCCAGCTTGGCGCTGTTTCCAAACTGTTTGAGCAGCTTAGCCAAGGATGACTCGAGAAGGATCTGAGAGGTCGGTGAAAAAAAAAGTAGGAGAACGAATCAAACCGCAAGGAACAGTCTTACCTGATGTTCAGTATCTTCGATCTTACGGCTGATGTGGTACATGTTTTGTAGAATCAGATCCGGTTTGCTAAAATCTTCGACGAGGCCCCATGTTTTATTGATACCAGACACAACCTCTTTTCCAAGGTTGAACACGGCGATACCCGAGACTACATTCGCAAGGATACCCAGCGGTAGCGCCACACAAAAGGTAACCAGGAGGTTCGATGATGGGTTTCTCATGATGTGGCTTATGCTACTAGTAACATGCTCTAACTTCAAGAGGCAGTCTGTAAAAGAAGAAAAGTAGGATTGAGATCGTTCATATCCACGTCTTTCAAGAGTAATACTAAAGTTGGCACTTTTCGATGACCCGAAGCCGGAGACTGAGTCAGATTCGACAAATCCTGAGAAGCGGAAGTACGAGTTTAAAATCTTTAAAGAGGTCGGAGTTGTAGAATAATATTTTTTTAATATTTGGTTATCAAAGCAAATAAAATATCGAAATATTTTTTTATTGAAAATAGGCAACATTTTTTTATCATTAAAAATCGGACAATTATTTCCCGAGTGATCAAAAAACAAGGGCTAACGTCATGATTCGAATTCTCGGACACTTCATCTTGTTTTATCAATTATGTGGATATTAGTTCGCATAATTATTGTTTAAACTGTGCTATTTGATGAATTCTAACATCAACTTTCATTTCAAATATGTTTGGACGCTGTGGCCAATGCTAAAACAATTAAATTAAATTAAATCATGTGATTACCAAAACTGTGGAACATTTCTGGTGAAATATTTCATAGGCGTTAGAAGTACCGGGAAGGCAAAGCAGAAATTTTTGGTTCTGATTTCCTTAAATTCTACCAATTATTTATACAAAATATCGATTGTTTTGATGTTAACATCTTATTTGAGACCTAAAGAATGCCATTCACTAAAATTTAGGCCCAAATTTGTGCGATTCATGAGTAAAATCGAGTGTCCGGAATTCGAATCAAAAGTGTCCGGATTTCGAATCAACTTTTATCAGTGTCCGGGATTCGAAGCACAAGTCATTTTAATTTTCAAATTCTGAGGAAAAATGGTTAGAAAAAACATATTTTGCATGCATTCTCTTTAAATGTAAATATGTTAAATATGATATTTCTACATTTCTAACTTATTACATGATTTTTGCCAGCTGTAACAAAAATGATATGGTACAAAGTGTCCGGATTTCGAATCATGACGTTAATTGGGCAATACCGAGACAACCAAATTTGTACTGTTTTTTATCTTTGCATAGCCATTTCTCAGCAACCAAATCCCGTATCTGCAAAGCTAAGAAAGCAAAACAAAGGTAAATTTCTCAGCATGATAAGATTTTGTTTAAGTAATATTTAAAAATTGGCCCTTTTGAAATGTTAGTCAAACAAATTTAAAGTATCGTTTTCAAAAAGATCGGAAAATCACAAATGTTTCATATTTTAACATTGGAAATCGGATCATTATTTGCTGAGATATCGACATTAGAAAATGGTGGGTTGTTTGGATGACGCTTAGAAAACTTAAATTTTCCTGTTTCTGTTTTCTTTAAGACACTGTATCTCAGCAACCAGAGGTCCAATCTTCAATGTATCTTAGACAATTTTATAGCAAATTTTCTGAACTTTAAAAAAAATGGTATTGATCATTCACGGTCACTATTTTTAAAAATCGAAAAACTGCAAATATTTCGCTGAAATCATACTTTCGGGGGCTTTATCTTGAAAACGGGGCGCTTTATCAAAAAAATAAACTAGTTTTTGATTGCAAATTCAATTTTACATATAAAATTGGTTAAACAAAATTAATACGTGGAAATTCGATCTTTTCCAAAAATCACAATTTTTCCAAAAAATCATAATTCGGTTGAAGAATGTTTGTCCATACCGTAAAACGGGGTGACTTTGATAGCCGGGGTTACTTTGATAGGTTTGCGATTTTTCCGCAAAATGAAGAGTACAATTAAAATACGTAAGGAACGGTTTAGAAACATACTGACCGTGGTAGAGAAGTGTTCAAAGTACCTCAAGAAGAACTTTTCATAAAATTTTGACAAGTTTAAAATGTTAGTTAACTATAGTTAAGAAAATGTTGATGAATGTCATTATGTTAAACTTCTCAAAGTGTCATGATTTTCTCAATGAACATGATTTTTAATCGGAAAACGGATTGAATTTTCGGATTCTTTGGACAATTTTCCATTAGGAGAAGGTTAAAAAAGTTTGTCAAAAATAAATAATATGTGTTTTTGAAACACAATTATAAAAACTCTCAAAATTTATAGGCGATTTCAGTTGAACAAATTTCATGTAAAATGTGAAAAATTGTGATTCGTGCTTCGAATTCAGTATAAAATGCAATATAAATCGATGATTTTATAAACAAAACTAGTTTTAACAAATTTCAGGCAAAATTCCGACTTTTTAACAATTTTACCTAAAATTTATATGTATTTTGCTTAAAAGCTTATACACTTAGTTAACTAAATATAAACATTTTTTTTTTCTTAAATACTATATCAGCTACTTTAGTGATGGTACATTTAACGTACAAATGAAGTTTGAACATCTTAAATATGATTTTAACAAGAAAAACTATGACTATCAAAGTCACCCCGGAATTCAAACTAATAATTTTTAACGTAACTATTTTTCTAAACACTATTGAAAAAACTTTTTTTTCCGAAATAATGCATGGACTTTGTGTGGCCTACCCCAGTACATGTTTTAAAAATAATAATCTTAAGAAAAACCTTACCTGTTGGAAAATATTCTAAAAACAAATTGAAATCCTATCAAAGTCACCCCGGTTTACGGTACTTCTCAATGGCTTAAAAGATGCGGGTTTTGTCACCTAAAACATATAAAAAAAATCTCGAAATACAAAAAAATACGGATTTTGGGAAATTGAGTTTTTGTCAAAAAAGGTAATAAAAAAATCGGCAGAATAATTCAAAAGATACCAAAAAAAATCAAATCAAATTTTTCGCTCTACAGTTTTCCGCTATTAAATCAACAATTTTCGATAAATCAACAATGGGGAGTTGCTTGCTCACGTTTATTTGAGCTATTTGTTACTATGGAACAGTCAAAATCACTTTATGAAAGCTGTAATTCATGATCAAAGTGCTGATAGGCCGATAATAGAAATAGGCTGAGAAAGGGTGTATTTCCCCTAATATTTTTTTCTGCATCCAATATTTATTAGGATTTTTAATGTCTTAAATAGCCTTTTCTTTCTCAAATACATACAAATAGTGAAAGGAAACTAAAATTTAAAGTGAGTTTCTAAAGAATTGAATTTAGTGAATTTAATTTAAAAATTGTACAAAATATTACAGAATTATTCACGAGGTAGAACATAATGTGCATACAAGTATGCTTGGGGTTCCAGACTTATTGACAAAAAATCACAAATTCCAGACTTTTCCCGATTTTTGGAGGATTTTGATAAATTGCCGACTTTTTCCCGACTTTCCCGACATGAGTGGCCTACCTGGACAAATCTTGTCTCGAAAAATGCCACCGGGACCTTCTGGGATCGAATCCAGGCCGACTGGGTGAGAGGAAACCACCCTTACCCCTACACCACGAGTCCCGATAAAAATGTTTTCTGACAAAACAGTTCTTCAAAGTTTCATACGACCTTTTCAAATGTAAGGCTGGATTATCAGGTCCTCAAACTATTTTTCCTTGAAAGGCCAACTAATTACCATTTATTTGGGTCGAAGACAGCTAAAATCAGTTAAAATGGAGCGGAGTTATGATTTTTTGAAAAAAAAAATGCGAAAATTTACGAAAATGGGCTTTTTTGAACCACCGTCAACTGGGGTGAATTGGGACACATGGGGCGAATTGGGACAGTAGTTTTAGCCATGTTAGAGCTCAATATTTTGATTTTTCTGGTTGGTTTCGGATAGAACAGACTCAGACCAACAAAATGTGTACATTCATTTCCAAATTTAAAACCTTTAAGTGCTCTAAACACTGCTGTCCCTATTCAGACTGTAGTCCCGATTCACCCCAGATGACGGCACTTTAACACGGTGTAGGTCACACTAAAGCCCAAACAAAAAAAAAAGGGTTTTATTTTTTTTCGGCCAAGTATTTCGGATCATGCAGTTTTCTTGGGGAATCGCTGAAAATTGATATTTACCTCACACTACTTTCCCGCCACAAAACCGGTCAGTCTGTTCCTATTTCAATTAAGTCTCGATTCTGCTTGCAAACTACAAAAATACACTCACTATGGTCAACTCGTTGCTTTCACTGCTGCGAACGCGCACCCTCTTTCGCGGAAGTACGAAGAACTTATGAAAAAAGAACCAGCATTTCGTGCGACTTTCTAAGCTTATCGTGCTTTTAGCCAGACCACTAAGTCGAGAAACTTTGGGTGAAACCACTACACACGAGATGGCTTGAAATTAGTAAAGACTAGCAATTATTTAAGTGTGCTCAACCATTTCAGATCTAAGGTTTTGGCACATACCCCATTTAAGATAGCACAAGCACTTTCTCTTGGTTTCATTTTGTGGGAAATTGTCCAAAGAATTCGATGGAAGTAAAATATCAAGTTTCCCGCAATATTTTTTTTTCGTTCAAGTTTTAAAATGTGGTTTTGATCAATTTCACGTTTTTGTTTTTTTTTATCACCATCGTGTTCCCCGGACAATTTTAAATAAGAAAAATTGAAAACCTCAAACTAAACCAAACAATTGTCAAAAACAGCTCTTTAAATAAAATCATTGAATTTCCTGCTACATTTTTGAATTTCGTTAGGGTGGTTCCATACCTCGAAAATTAGACATTTTCGAATTAAGATATTTCGAGTTTAAAGAAAAATACCCCATATTTCTGGGAATCCCATTGCTCATGCTTCCCCTCGAATTGAGCATGCGCTGAAATTAAAATTAAACTGAAGGAAGTGGTAAAATAAAATATGAGATAAACCGCATCATGATTCATGAGTCAAGAATTGGGTTTTGAGTTTCGTATTAATTTGATAAGATTACAAAACCAGTGGGTTTTCATGAGAATTTTGTTGGTATGCTAATTGATATTTAAGCACTTAGTCATCATTTTTATACTCACTTACGTACTTTGTAAGGATACTACATTTGAACATTTTGATACTTACTACCATACATAAAATAAATTTGAAAAAATATGAAAAATTCTAAACAAAAATTGATCCAAAAATCCTCAACCGTACACGTTTACGCCTTTACAGTTTCAACCACTATGACACGATGAAATTTATACGTCAACATCTTACCTCCCATCCCAAATCGAGCCCATTTTACTCCCAACCGTCTGCAGTGGGTGGGTCACTCATGACTCAGTCAGCACGTCCTTTCTCGAGCTGGATGCGGGGGTTGTTCTTTTTTTAAGAGGGAGGGGCTAAAATCTTAATCAGTTTCCAGTTGAATCCAGCTGTGTATGAGTAGGTTCTGGTTTAGAACTCCCCCAAACAGGAAACCCTACTCTTAGGGATACGTCCGCAGAAACAGCTTAGATCGCGGCGATCATCGCTACGAAAAGGTTCTTTTTTTTAACAAGTTCAATCAAGCGAACATCCAGTGGCTGTTAGTGAGTTTGTGCAAGTTGATACCAGGTCGACAGTCCGTTAAGATCACGAAACGCAGCAGCAGCAGGTAATTCGTTTGTTTTGGAGGGGGAAACATTTGGCTCAGTTGAAAGTTAGGGTGGTTCTCGATTAGGGTGTTTCAAAAAAATAAATTTTCCAGGCAACTTTGTCCATAGCACCATTTTTTTTATTATTCTGATTGCAGAGACAGCCATCCCATCAATCTCTTTAAGTGCATTTAAAAATACATAGTTGGACAACTAGTGAATTTGTTAGGGTGGTCTTATAAACTTTTCCCTATAAAAAAAGTATCAAATTCCTAAATTCTAGGAATTTTGCCTCTTTTCCTTATTTAGTAATCGGGTTTTTTGGATTATTTAATAAGTAAAAGATAGCCGGGATCCGTGGTGTAGGGGTAAGCGTGGTTGCCTCTCACCCAGTCGGCCTGGGTTCGATCCCAGAAGGTCCCGGTGGCAAATTTTGAGACGAGATTTGTCTGATCACGCCTTCCGTCGGACGGGAAGTAAATGTTGGCCCCGGACTAACCTAAAGGTTAGGTCGTTAGCTCAGTCCAGGTGTAGGATTCGTCTCCCTGGGTCCTGTCTCGGTGGAGTCGCTGGTAGGCAGTTGGACTAGCAATCCAAAGGTCGTCAGTTCGAATCCCGGGGTGGATGGAAGCTAAGGTGTAAAAAGAGGTTTGCAATTGCCTTAACAATCAAGCCTTTGGACACCTAGTTTCGAGTAGGAATCTCGCAATTGAGAACGCCAGGGTAATGCTGTAGAGCGAATAATTTGATTTTTGATTTTTTTTGAATAAGAAAAAGAGGAAAAATTCCTAGAATTTAGGAATTTGGTACTTTTTTTATTTCAGTGTTGAAAAGTAAACATTTTCAAATTAGGAATTCTCGAAAATGATATGTTTTTGAAGACTAAAAAGGCTTATTTTGCGCGAAAGTTGAGGGTGGCCTAAAATCTAGTATTGGAGTTATATTTTTTTTTGAATATGATTTTTTGCATTCGAACGAAACTAGTTCTGTTTTATCATTTAAAACATACTCCACAAAGGAAAACCACCGCAAAAAAAATGAAGGCTAAGAAAATTAACTAATATTTTCATTTTTTCGACTTTGTTGATCGGACTACTGGTTTCTTTGATATAGGCTCATAAAGTTAAAAGTTTGTGAAAAATTAGTTTTTCTCAGTGTCATCTTATAGGCATCTTTTTCCAACTCGCCAACTATTGTGGTTCGATTTTCAATGTTCAAAAATAACACTTTGGGGGATTTTCTTTCCTTTTTTTCAATAAAAACTAATTTTAAAATTATAGAATCGAGAGTAACTTTTCGAAAAGGGCTAAAAACACTTATTTCTGACATTGCCAAAAAGCTGGCAAGATTTTAAAAGTTTGAAATATTGTTTTATTAAAAAAAGCAGATAATTAAAAAAAAAACATTTTTTACCAATGCAATTCGAACCAATGCTTTCCGAGATATCACGAGTTTGATTAGAGAATTAGAGAATTAGAAGACAATCATTGTGAAAAAAATAGTAGTAATCCACACAGAAAAAAATTATGGTAATATTCATCAGGGAATGATGACAGATTTTGTGTCAAAAAAAAAATGATTAATTTTACCCCAGAAAATGATGAATTTTCATCAGTTTTGATGAATATTCATCAGGTTCACATTTTTACACGTTTTTTTTATGTAATATTACTCAATAAAAGAGGTAATATTCAACCTACCAAATTTTCAACATTCCAAAATTCAACTTTTTTTCCTGTGCAGCTGCGTGTAAAATGCGTGGGTGTAAAATAAATTTTGCATTATTTTATGAAATTCTATGAAATATGTAGCCCATCAGTAGTGGAAACCAACTTGACCGAAATGTCAAGCTCATATATGCGTTTATCTTTTCCATATTCTACATCGGTCTGATGGCCGAGCGGGCTAAGTCGCCAGTCCTTACTGTTTGTGCTGGGTTTGAATCCCGTCGGTTGCAACTTTTTTGTGTGTGTATAAAAACTGTAGGGGAGAGTGGGGAGACTTGATCCCCTTTTTTTGTATCGCACATAACTCTGTCAATTTTTCACAAAACTATGATCTTTTTGCATGAATTGAAAGCTTAAACATTCAACTATGTTTGGCTGATAAGGGTATTCCATCAGATAAACTCTTCGAATCATGCCGAGCGTTTTAAAAAAATATTTTAAACCGGCATTTTCAAAATGTTGGGGGTAATTTGATCCCCCTTTCAACATTTTGAAGAAATCTTCAGCAAAATGTTTCTTATTCATCCAAACTTTTAATTTTCTATAAGATACAGCAATTTCACATTAAACCTGTACGTTTGTGTTCAAAATATAACAAGTTTAGCATGCAAAATATATATAAACTTAAAATTTTCTTTTTTAGACCAAAATTGAGCATGTTTACAAAAGCTGCTAATTTTTGTTTACAAAACTTTTGAAAAATGGTTCAAACTGCAGTAAGTTATGTACAACTATACTAAAGGAAACTATGTACGAAAACCCAGCCAAATTATTTAATCTTGAGGCTGATTCCAGTCAAGTCTCCCTAAACGCACCTTTTTAAACAATTGATTGTAAAAATAGTATGACGATAAATTTAACGTCAAATGCGTAAGGGTTTTGGAGTTGATATGTTTATCAAACAATTCATGTATAAAACATATTTTTTGAATAATTTTTGAGTGTTTTCTATGCATATCAAAACAAAGAAAAAAGATCTCTTGGAAGTTTTTTGGAGCACTTCTTAGAAAAATGTGTGTAACTCAATCTAAACATTTTTTAATTTTTTTCTTTGTTTTCTACAATGAGTTTTAGTCAATTTCGCACAACTTTCTAGAACAAAGCTAATTGTTTTACCCACATGCTGAAAAGAGACAGGCTTGGGATCAAGTCTCCCCGGGGATCAAGTCCCCCACTCTCCCCTACATGCGACGTGTACTATTCAGATGGTCTTTCAGTTAGTTGACAAGGGCCTTGGTTCTGATAATGATAACTTCATTTTTTTAATAAACATGTTTTTCCCAGATTATACAGTGGACTCTCTGGCTGTCGATCTTCTCGATTTCAATATTGCTCCAGCTGTCAATAAAATTTTCAGTCCCTTCAAGAAGATTGCTTTGATTTTTCGTTCTATAATTTGATAACTCCCTTTCTCGACGGTCCCTTCAATATCGAAAACGAGAGAGTCCACTGTACCATCAGTAGACCAGGTCGCACAATGAGACTAACGCCAAAGGCAACGAACATGCGCTGCATGCTATTCATAACAGGACTCATACTAAGTCATCGCCCACAACCCGTCCAATCGATCAAGATTACCGATTTTACCGCGGTCATTCCGGTTATTAACCTAAGCAGAGAAATCGCGTCGAATATTGTTCACACGTGGCAATTGATAGACGATGATAGCCCTCTTATGCCGTTAATTGGCGACAAGATCAAGTATGATAAAATCATCGACAAAATAAACCAAATCAACCGCAAGATCGACGACATTGAGCACCAGGTAAGTCCGTTTGTATGAGCACACGACCCTTCGATCCTCAACTCCTCTAATCCACTTTTCAGATCGTCAACAAGGTCGAACTATCCGTGGCAAATCTGTTTAGACAGCACGCAACCTTCGCCAAACTGGAGCAAAACCTCCAAGAGCTCGCCGACTTGATGCATCGAATCAAAAGCCGGGACCGGCTCATGCGATCGTACTTGGATTCCGAGGAGCAGCTCGAACGGCACACGCTGGAGACGTTTGCCAGCAGTACCGTGGCGCAGGACGTCAACAGCGTGCAGGAACTGTTGTCGCGGATCGAGCTGCTGGTGCTGGGACCGCAAGATTTGCCGTTCCGAAAGCTCGGAACGCTGGAACTGATGCTCGAGGCAACGAAGGTAAGCGAATTGTGCAAATATGGCTTAGTACGGTTGTAGACTCTAGTTCAACACCAGGAACCCGATTCCGTGTGCAGCTTTGGTCTGTCGGAGCAGCAGGTGCTGTACGAACTGTTCAATACCATCTCGATCACCGAAATCAAGGGGTACAGCATGATGCAGTTCTCCTGGATGTTACTGAAGGCGTACGGCAAGGGTGAGTTCGCCGACTAGCGTTGGAAAACACTTACAGTTCGCTAACGGTTCTCGCTCGTCACACAGGTAATTTCACCGCCGAGGCCAAGCTGATGCGCCGACGGTTCGAGGAACGCACCAACCAAACCCAGCTGCTGCTGCAGCAGGTCATGAAGCAAGCTAGTCCCGCGTACTGGCGCTGTGACCCGGTGCAGAGACAGCACAAGGAAGGGGAAACGTTTGTGCAGCTCACCCGGCTGTTGCAGGGATACGTGGAGAACGAGGTGGCCTTGAACACGGACAACACGTGCAAGGAGACCTGCGGGTACTACAGCTGGGGTGTCCAACAGGAGCGGTGCTACAAGGATACGTACTGCTCGAAGCAGTCCAAATGCTCGGGAAAGATCTACGACTGCGACTTTATCGATTCGCACATGTGGATCTGTCCGGCGGCGAAGAACAGCAATCGTCGGTACGAGTACGTTGAGTACGAGAACGGAATAGTGCTCGGGCATCCGAAACAATGTGCCGGTGGAACAACCAAGGTGGAATCATGGTGGCGCTGGCTGATCTGGCGTTGCAGCTACTGTTTTTGTCTGTGCGATGACGCCGGCAGGAACTCCGATCGGTACATCAACATGCGCGAGTCGGTGTCCGACGTTATGAATAACAAGTAGGACGTCACAGGATTTGTGTCCGATTCATCAACAAACCATTAATACATTTCTACAGGGTCGTCACCGGCATGCGCTTCATAAAGAAAAGCCAGATCATTCACTTGATCGTTCAGCAAGGTCGTCTGCTGCCACAAGGACAGATCGACAATGGCACGCTGGAGTGGGTACAACCACACAACTACACCGTGATGTCGAAGAATGTTCGCAACGGACGGGATTACCACACGCTGAACCGTAATAACCGCAGCTTGGATCTCGATGATCTGTACGTGCCTCAAGGGTACGTATTGACTGGGGTTCGCTTCCGACTGTTGGGCAACCATCTCAACCTGGAGATTCGGATGACCGAGATAGACTTCGCTACGGGTCAGTTGATAGATCCCGACAAGAGTATCTGGACCGGTAACGACAATACAGAGCGCAGCGTTAATAAAAGGTGAGATCATCTTTAACTACTGATCAGACTTCAACGCTAACCCTATCCTCATTCAACAGAACCGAACTCAAGCTGGATCAACCGAACGTCCCACTTCTGTCGCCCCTGAAGTCGGAACCAAACTTCATCAGCAACCGGTTTATTCGATTTCGCGAGAGTGATCGTCGCACGGACGCCGCCCAGACCACGGTTCCGTTCTTCGATGCCCAGCCGGTGGCTCCAGTTAAGCCCGTTCCCCTGTCCGGAGCTGGTCTGTTCCACAAGGGTCGACCCAAGTTCGGTGGCTTTGTCGCGCCCAAGGTGACGACGTACGACTTCGGTCCGCACATAGTGGCTCCGATTGGGGAGGCGGAAGCCGAAGCACAACGATTGAAGACCTTACCCTAGAAAAAAAGCAAGTTGAAGGATCATAGAAACGGTGCTCTAATCTGTGGGTACATGCTTTAAATAACGTGACGCATTCTTTAGATTTTTTTAAATTTATCTGCTTTTCTAATCTAATCTAATCTCAAGCAGCCTGGAGAATGCTAGGGTAATCACTCTTCTGCACTTGTTGCGTCGAACAAAATTAGGGCATTCAATACAAACTTACTGCCAAAAAAAAAGTATAGACCAGAAAGAACAAGTTCATATACGTTTATCAATAAATGCATGTACATAATTAATATTCTATACTGCCGTTCAACGCATAATTGTCCCGAGTAATTCTTTGTTCCACCTTGGTTCCACCAAGCATTTTCTTATGCCAGCCCATTTTTCAACCAATTTAGGTTTTAAACAAAACAGAAAGTCAAGAGAATTTACATTAAAGGTGTAGACTAGGGTGCCCAGAATATGGGACATTTTCTCAAAACCTCGCTCCACAAGCTGAATATTGTTCCTTGTTCCTAGGACTCTGGGCCAAATACGAGCAAAATCGGTCAACATTTACCCATTGATACTCGAAGGTTAAGTTTGTATGGGAAAAATCGAAAAAATGTATGGAAAATCGCTACTTCCATTCAAACATTCCCAAAAGTGAGATTCTCACTGAAAATTCAATGCTCGACAACTTTATAGAACACACCAAAGCTGTAAAACTCGATCCTGAAAAGTTATTAGCGATTTAAAAAAGTCATTTTTGTATGAAAAACATTTTTTTCACCAACTTTAGGCTCGGGTACCAATGGGTTAATCTGAACCAATTCCGCTCAAAATTTGCACAGATGCTTAAAAAACCCAAAACAAAGTTTTCCGCTTGCGAAGCAGGGGGTATTTTTTTCTGGGCACCCTAATGTAGACCAACAATAACGCCGAACGGGGGTTTAGAAAATTAAAAAAATATATTAAAAAAATCTACACGAGAACTCCTTTCAAATGAACACCGAAATCTCTGAACAAAGAGGGGGGGGGGTTATAGTTTTTTTTATTGCAGCTTGCAGCGATTTTTAGACAATCGTGCAAGTTGTGGAAAGCTCTATACAAAAGTGCACACCTCAAACTACAGTAGAAAAAAACTATCTAAGACACACTCCCTAGTTTTAAACTGTTCTAAAGTGGTCGAAAGCATCAAAGCTCAGTCGAGACACGCACCACTATAGGCGAGCGGGGGGGGGAGAAGGGGTAGGATTTCAAGTGTGCAAATACTTGGTGTTCAGATATTATTTGCAAGGGTGGAGAATTTGGTGCAAAGTGTGCAATATAGATATGAAACACAATAGCACAATAGCAAATATTAATGTTTATTTTTGAGATTGGCAAACGTATAGTTTTGATACTTTCAACAGGAAATGGCAAAAAGTTAAAGGTAAATGAATTTAAAATTTTATTTCTATTTTTTTTAGTCAAAGAACACTCAAAACATGACCAATGTTATTACTTTTTTTCATATATAAAATAAAAAGTTTTTGAAGTTCTTATTTTAATCAGTATATTATTGCACACTTTGCACCAAATTCCTAACCCTTGCAAATAATATCTGCACACTAAATATTTGCACACTTGAAATCCTACCCCTATGATTTTAGAACTGACAACGATTGAATTTTATTCAATATTTAAGTTTTCCGATAACTGAAAATGATACTCACAAAAAAGTTTAAGAGAAATATTTGGAAAAAAAATATTTGAAGTGACTGTAGTTAAACGAATAAACATATTTGCCATGCAAAAAAAAACTAATGCCAAACTCAAATTGGAATCTTTTTCCTACTACTTAATCAAAAACACAGTGAAAGTGAAAAAGAATCATAACTTTACGCTGGCCATAAATATTTAAATTAGACTCTACTTTTGTATTAGTTTTGTTTAACTTTGTTGTTGTTTTATGTTAAATGTAACCTCTTATTTGATGAAATAAAATTAATTAAAAAAAATGTGGTTGATACATAAAAAATTATTAAGAAAGTTTTTATCAAATGCATTCAATATTTATTAGGATTTTTAATGTCGTTTTCGTTCTGAAATAGATTGACATATCGAAAATAATCTTTAATTTTAAGTGCCAAACATTTTTTGAAGTTTATGTCAATTCAATTGCAATTTGAGGCAACTCTACCTATCCCTATTCTATGGTGGTAGGTACAGTAAAACCTCTTTTTACGCGGAGGCGTTACGCTTTTTATTTCGTCGCTTTCTTTTAAATCGTAGAATATTTTTGCAAGCTACAAAAAGATTGTAAAAATGTTGCGTCGTTCCAGAGAAACCGACAAATTAGTAAAAATGATACACGAAATAGTAGTTTATGCAACAAGTTGCAAAAAGAGGATTTTTTCAGCACGAGTCGTACATTTATCCAACGAGGTTCACCGAGTCAAATTTTCATGTTTTTTGTCAATTAATCGTTTAAATCAAAAAAATGTTGAAAAGTGTTCCCAAGTAACCAGAAGCACTAAATCAAAACTCTAAATCCACTCTAAATAAACTTTCCTGATGCTATGACACTTTAAATAGTCTTTCCCAATGTTTCGAAACATTTGTAGCTTGAAACATTATTACCTACTGTATAATGACATATAGAACAGCCAATTAAAGTTTCAAAGCATTTAGCTCAATAATGTTTCGAAGCATTATTGGTAAGCTTTATATATCAATGTAAAGTAAGCTTTTAAAGTTATATCACACTTTGACATTTCTTTAAATGTTTCAAAACACTAACTCAACATTAGTGAGGGTAAAGAAAGTTTGGCAGTATTTGGTGGTATTTTTGTTGATGCAGGAAAAATCGTTTAGAGGAGGTCCAGGTTTTGCTCGGACGAGCTCGTGTTCGGAGTGGCAAACGTCTACGCCAGCTTCAACGATACCTTCGTCCACGTTACGGATCTTTTGGGTAAGCAACTATCTGGCGGGGCACCGGCGGCATGAAGGTCAAGGCTGATCGTGACGAGGCTGGCCCTACCCTGCTATGTGGCCGCGGAAAATTACATTTTGTAGCGGCGGAAAGTGCAAGTCCCTCGGAATCACCGCGCTGCACCTGAAGCTGCGTGCCGCCGGCGGAAACTGCACTAAGACCCCGGGACCGGGTGCGCAGTCAGCGCTCCGTGCCCTGGCCCGTTCGTCGATGAATATTGTGAAGATTGTCAATATTTTATAAAGGTTTGAAGTGTATTGATTAATAAATACTTTGTTTTAACCTGGCTAGTGTATTCTTTTTTCCTGCATAACTGAAGGAAGACTCTATCGACAAAAATCATCCATGAAAACATATTTCAGGACGGACGAGACGGTTGGCGCAGGGCATCTAGGTGAAACATCTCAGAACATCAAATCAACACGCAGTTTAGAATCTCGAATAAAGCACAACACAGCAAAAAAACACAAACAAGCTTTCAAAACCCGTCATCCCAGCGTGAAAAGCACTCTCCCAAGAGAGAGAGAGAGCTGCGCGCAAAGCTTTTTTTTCTATTTCAAATACTGTCGGTAAGGTAGTATTTTGACGTTTTACCGCGGTATAACTTTATATCAACTCTACCCGTCGCCACTCAATTTTACCTCCATGCGTATAAAGTGAATATAAAGTTTTGAAACTCTATAGGCAAACTTTATATGTTGATATAGAGGGGATTTAAAGCTACCATATACAGTCCCACGGTTACTTGGGTTACTTTTCGAAACAAGTGCTGAAAAGTTCAACTTTTCAGCACCCATTTCAGTGCTGAAAAGTAGAACTTTTCAGCATTTATTTTGAAAAGTGTTGCTATTCGATTCTGTTATTTTTGGTACAGAAAAGTAGGCTATTTCGTCGTTCAAGAATGACAGGAAAAGTAAGTAGTTTCACGACGGAATTGCAAAAAAAATATTTTGCTGATTTTAAATGACATTTTGTTACTCAAAATTGATTGTGTTTTTTGATCTTTCAAAAGGTTGATTATAAAGTTTCAAAATTATTTTTATTGAAAAGTGCAAAAACAATTGCCATTTGCTAGCATACAAATTCGGCCCATTAGTTCCGATCGGATCACGGATCACCGGGCACGACCAGAGGTAGAGTCGCTGGGAAGTGGATGGGAATGTTAGTCCGATACTTGAGTGACAGAGATCGCCTAATCGACTGCATCTCCGACAAAGTATCACGAAAGTTTTAATGGGGTTAGTAGATGGCTATGAGGTCAGGATTCAGGAGTGGCAATGATGTGACAGTGAGCAATTTTTTTATCGGTTGAAAAAGTTAAATCCTAGGCAGCCGGTTGGAATAATTGGAAAACTGCGACTATATTGTGAGGGGTCACACTCAAGAGAATTTAGTAACGTTTCTGAAAAAGTATAAACCCTGATTTAGAATCCATTTTTGATGTTTAGCTATCATAATTTTAAATCATGATTTTTTTTCAAGTGGAGCAGTTCTCTACGAAATCGGTATTTTTTCTTCAATTTTAATTTTTGTATTTTTTAATCCGGCTGAATCTTTTTTGGTGCCTTCGGTATGCCCAAAGAAGCCATTTTGCATCATTAGTTTGTCCATATAATTTTCCATACAAATTTGGCAGCTGTCCATACAAAAATTATGTATGAAAATTCAAAAATCTGTATCTTTTGAAGGAATTTTTTGATCGATTTGGTGTCTTCGGCAAAGTTGTAGGTATAGATACGGACTACACTGGAAAAAAATGGTACACGGTAAAATTATTGCTATGCAAAGGTTTAAAAATAGGAAAATTGATGTTTTCTAAGTCTCACACAAACAGCCCACCATTTTTCAATGTCGATATCTCAGCAACTAATGGTCCGATTTTCAATGTTAAAATATGAAACATTTGTGAAATTTTCCGATCTTTTCGAAAACAATATTTTCACAAACATTCAACAAACATTTTAAAGGGCGAAATATTTAATGTTTGGCCTTTTTGAAATGTTAGTCTTGATTTGAAAATTTTGAAAATATTGTTTTCGAAAAGATCGGAAAATTTCACAAATGTTTCATATTTTAACATTGAAAATCGGACCATTAGTTGCTGAGATATCGACATAAGGCTTTCTAGGCCCAGTGAACAAAATATAATTTAACCCAAAAATGACGAACTTCTCGTCACAGTGCCCTGATGCAAACAAAGACCGAGCTCGAGCTGTCACAGCCCTGCGAAGTATGTTTGCTGACATATCGGGCGGCCAGTTAAAAAAACCAGCTAGAAGTCGCCTGACAAAAAAAAATTGCTAGAAAGAGATAGGAAACCTGATGCAAACAAACGATCAGCTGTAATGTAAACATACTTTGAATGTGTTGGTAAATTTCGGACTAGAAAGCCTTATTGAAAAATGGTGGGCTGTTTGGGTGAGACTTAGAAAACATCAATTTTCCTGTTTTTAAACCTTTGCATTGCAATATCTCAGCAACTAAAGGTCGTATCAACAAAGTCCGATCAGTTGCAAAGTAACCGCCGACCTTACAAGTCGCATTCTCAACGCCAGTCCGCAGTTTGTGTGCGCGTCGCTGCTTTTTTCAAAATGTGCACCGTAGACAAAAACAGTGTGGTTCTGGATTTTTGTCAACTCCAAAACCAACCAAGCCCAAAGCTTGTAAAAAAATTTCTCGCAGACCTTCAAGTAAACCAAGAAAACTTGCGAGCATTGCAATTATGCAATAGAAGAAGAATAGCCGTGCTGCAGTTCGCCGACTCAGCAATGGCTTCGTCCATCATCGACAAACCTCTGGTATATCAGGGTTGCAAAATCCCGATTTACCTGGACAACAACGCTACGGAAGTTCGTGTGCTTGACCTACCTCTAGGCATAAGCAATGATGACGTAGTCAAAGTGATGAGTAAATACGGCGACATTTTGACCATCACCAACGACCGCTGGGTTAACTTCTTCCCAGGGATCCCAAATGGAGTTCGGACCCTGCGGATGTTGTTGAAACAGCCAACGCCGAAATCAATCACTGTAAACAATGCTGCTGCAGCAGTGACGATTATAGGCAAAAAATCGCTTTGCAAACTCAAAGCAAAGAACAAAAAATGTGCGGATTCGAGTAAAAAGGTGAACCAAAAAAGCAGTACACCAACGATTGAACCTGAGCCAAGCAGCAGCAGCAGCAAAAGTAACAACAGTGATCCTGACCTATATGCAATGCAAACAAGTGAAATTGATGAAGAAGACAACGATGGATTCGAGACCGTGCTTTCTAAGCACACTCGCAAAACCCGAAAGCGCTTACAGGCATATTTGGACGCGGATGACGAATTGACAACAAAACGAAGAGAGATGGTTGCAGAAGAAACTGATGAAGACGATGAAGATGTCATAAAAGCTAAATATTATAAGAAAAAGTGTTGTGAGATAACTTCTAAATCCCTGGAAGAAGAGGACGAAGATAAACTTGAAGAACTTGATAATTCACTCTTTAAATATTCTGCTAAATATTTGAAACATAGACAGAAATCGTTAGAAAAAAGGCATGGTAACAATTATTGAAATATTGCCAGACAAGTGATTTTAAACTATGTAATCTTTCCTCTTTCACTATCCACCTTGAAGAGATGAATGCACAATGGTGTAAAGTCTCTATAATAAAACCAAAAAAAAAAAAAAAACAAAGTCCGATGAAGCAAAATATAGAGAATTTTCTCAGCTTTAAAAAAATTTTTTTTTCAAAGGTGAGCAAACATGCGCACTAATTTAAAAAAATGAAAAACTGCGACTATTTTGAAAAAAGTTACATAACAATGGCTGTAACTTTAAAACGGTGCATTTTATCATAATTTCACTAAAGTACTTTTTGATTGCAAATTCAATTTTACATCGAAAAATGAAGTTGAAAAATTTTTGCGACCAATATTTCGATTTTTTGAAAAAAATAGTATTGATTAAAAAATTCATAAAACGGTCAATGATTTTTTGCACAACCTGGAAATTTCTGAAAAGTTGGCTTTTTATGTCCTCTAAAACATATCAAAAAATAAAAAAAATTAAAAATAGTTTTTTTTTGCAAATCAAGTTTTAGTGATAAAAAAATAAATTAAAAAAATCACCAAATTTTTTTTACCGTGTATCATTTTTTTCCAGTGTAGTCCGTATCCATACCTACAACTTTGCCGAAGACACCAAATCGATCAAAAAATTCCTTCAAAAGATACAGATTTTTGAATTTTCATACATAATTTTTGTATGGACAGCTGCCAAATTTGTATGGAAAATTATATGGACAAACTAATGATGCAAAATGGCTTCTTTGGGCATACCGAAGGCACCAAAAAAGTTTCAGCCGGATTAAAAAATACAAAAAAAAAAATCGAATGACCGAAATCCTAGAGAACTGCTCAGTGGCATAAAAGTCTGATTCCGATCCATTAATGTTCACGTAGCATGTAACGCAAACCCCTTCACTCACGTTGCACTTATAGTTGCATCCACGTACTAATGCACGTACGTTCATTCACCAACACTAACAGAAATAAATACAAATCGTGCAAACAAAATCGCGAGTGCGTTTTTTGTTTAGATCATCAGTGAATGCATTGCGCATCAACAGTGACATGACCGCCACTGCCATTTTCCCAGTCCACGGCGGCAAACCGGCCCCAACTTTGCCGGAACCTGGTGTGGCAAACCGGTACGACAATGGCTACCTCCGGATCAAGTGCCACAAGCTGGAACTCGCACAAATCGTGAGTAATTTTGATGCAAATTTCACCTCCAATTTCAAATGTTTACCTTTCCCCCGCGCAGACGCTTGGCCTCATCGCGCTCGCCCTGACCCAGCCGGACCATTTGGCGGGCCAAACCGGGTTCGGGTACGTGTTCCAGTTTCTGGCGCTGCACCTGCCCCTTCTGACGGCCTCCGCCCTGTGGGACGGCCTCAGCGGGAAGCGGCTAGCGACCGTGTTGCAGCTGGACCCCTGGGTTTGGGAGCTGTACTTTAACTTTGTCGCGGCCACCCTGTACTACGCGGGATCGTTCGCCGTGCTCGGCACCTCGATTGGGCACTACAACCCGAGGACGAACATCCTGGCCGGGGTGGCCGGGATGTTGGCCTGCCTGGGGCACGGCTACCAGTGGTGGGTGCTGTTTAGGGAGAACGCACTGAGGCGCGCTGTTGAGGATGAGGTTAGGGAAACCGTTCGGAACGAGAGGGTGGCCGGTGGAGTTGTGAATGTTTGAAGGAATCGTTGATGTTGTGATTTTTACAAATAAAACAAACAAGCTACTTCCAGCAAATTATGCTTATACACTATACTATTGATTCCAATGTTTTCACACACCACCAGGGTAAAATGATGGGGAATAATGAGACGGGAATTGTTGATGGTCCACTTTTTTAAGAGGATAAGGAAAATTCTCCACGATATCCACAAGAAAATTTTGATCAATTCCATGACACGCCCAGTCTAAGTCCTTCTGAAGCTGAAGTGGTGCAGTGGTTATGTCCTTTTTTTTTTTTTTTTTTTTTTTGGGAGGGTGGTCCAGCCGCACATCGTTGATGTTGAAACCTCTAAACTGGGCCCTCGTCCTGTCACGTCCGTCAGTAGTCTTGTCCAGGGCTGCGGAGTCGGGTCATATTTCAAGCGACTCCGACTCCGACTCCGACTCCGGCTTTCTGAGATTAGCCGACTCCAACTCCGACTCCGGCTCCGGCTTTCAGATCCAACCGACTCCGACTCCGACTCCAACTCCGGCCTACCAACTCTAGCCGACTCCGACTCCGGCTCCGACTCCAGCTTTCAAAAAATGGTTGGCTCCGACTCCGACTCCACATATTTTTAAATGTTTCAAAAGTTATTTAACTATTATTTCGAAAACATTGTCAAAAATGATTATTTAAAAACTCTCTAAGTGGAAAAAACCAGAAAAAAGTTTCTAGTTTTACAAGTTTTAGACGTTATTGAAACAGCAATAAAAAATCTCCAGTTTTCAAGGCAATTTCAGAAGAACAGTTTGGTAAGCAAATTTGGATGCATATACTTAACCTCAAATTTTCATTTAATTTATTAAAAGCTAAAATATCAAATTGTTATTTTTTGAACGATCATTAAATGATCGATCGATTAATGATCGATTTAACATATAAATTCAACTTGCTCACTTTTAGGTTGACATTTATAAGAAAGACAGTGACTATCATAGTCACCTTATTTTTTTTTAAATAACTTTTTTTTAAAGCTCCATTGATATTTTTAAGACGTACATGGCCATCACACCATGGCTGAAGAAGATTATTATTACAAATAAATGTATCTAAAAAAATCCTCGTGGTAAGGACGCTTAAGGGGTCCTTTCCGTGACCTAGAAAATATTTTACCTAGGAATTTTGGATTTGTTTAAATTTTAAATATTTTCTATATTCAAAAGGAGGCGCGCGATACTACCTGCATCTTCACATAAAACGAAGCTTTATGAATTAGTGAGCGCCTCCATCAAAATATATAAAAAACTTAGATTTGGATAAATAACTAAAATCCACACGTTAAATATTTTCTAGGTCACGGATATTCAAAAGGATCCTTAAGCTACCTTTCCAAGAAGCATTTTTTTAGATACATTTTGTTGCAATGATAATCACCTTCCGTCATATTGTCGTGGGACAAACAGTATGAGAAAATTCTTACCGGTTCAACAATATTTTGATTTTTTTGAATAATATTTGATTAGCAGTTTTTTTGTGAACTTTTTCTGCTTTTTGTTAAACCCAAATCCTTGCCTAAATGTATCTTCTGATAAATGAATTAAGTCGTAGTTGAACGGAACACCATAACTCTACTCGCTATAAATAATAATAACAATTGTAAACGAACTAATGCCGCAAATAAACATGAATGAATAATATTTGAAATATAAATTTAAATTCTATCATTTTTTTATATATATTTTGTATCTTGAAATCCTATCCTATCCTGAAATCTTAAAATTTGTTCAATAAAAATTTGCAACAATATCAAAATAGTTTGCCTAAGAACCAACATTCTCAGATTTTAGCAGAGAAATAGTAAACATTACGATAATCGATATATTTAACATATTCAATGATGATTTCAAAATTAGTTGCATTTTTTATATTTGTTGTCAGTTTCAAATATTTTAAGCGCGTTACTTTGATTTTTATGTACATAGTTATAAACAAAATGCTCATGTTGAGTTCCAAGGAATAGATTGTTATAATCGTTGAATATTTGTTGGAAGAGTTATACTGCCAGTGATTTTTTTTAGATTGATGTACCTCGTAACTTTTTTCCTGTACATTGATTTACTTTAAACCTCCAAGACATTCACTATCGGGGTTTAAGATGACTGTGTGTGAACTTTTTTCAGAAAGAACTGGATTAAATTTGGTCAAATTTGAATTTAAAGGGTACATAAATATCGGCAAAAGGATGCAGTCAAAAAAAATTAATATTTTTGACTACAAAACCAATATTGTTTTTAATTTTTTTAATCATGATACTATACTGCCCACCATTGAAAAAAACGGCTAATATCCACTTTTGGCAAAAACGAGTTATTAGCACCAGGTGGTAGAGGGTGTTCCAACGCAGCTTCTGAAACTTGAATTTCACTAAAAAAGTGTTTTGATTTGGCTGCCGATGCGAAAAACCAAACGGCTAATATGCCACTCTTATGGGAAATTGCCTTGACGGAGATTTTGTGACAAACGCTAAAACGCGTTTTTCTCGGAATACTTGATTTGGCATAATAGCCGAATTTTCAATTATGGGCAGTATAGTATACATACTTGGGTAAGAGCTGATTACCAGGTTATCATTTAGTGATCATAGATCTCCTAAAAAAATTAAAAATGGCAACGCAGCGCATGTGACAATTAAAAATATAAGAAGTTTTGTAAATTAAGCTGTTTTATAGCAAATACTGATAAATAAAAAAAAACAATTTTTTTGTTGAATTCTAGATAACTTCGACTCCGACTCCAACTCCGGGTAATCAGAAATTTTCGGCTCCGACTCCGACTCCGACTCCAGCTAATAAAATTTAGCCGACTCCGGCTCCGACTCCGACTCCAGCTATTCGAGTTTTGACGACTCCGACTCCGACTCCGACTCCAGGCTTCCCAAAAAGACCCGACTCCACCGACTCCGGCTCCGACTCCGACTCCGACTCCACAGCCCTGGTCTTGTCGTACATTACAACTAGAATCAGATCTGCCAATGAATTAGTACACTTCGACCAAATAAACACTGACGCTGTATGGATCTGACTCTAGAATAAATGCACAGTGGTGTGTTATTCATAAGTCCAACTTATTCAATTATTCATTTAAGTCCAAATATTCATTTGCTAACTACTTTGGATTGAAAATCTAAATTTTAATCTAAAATCCTCTAAACTTAATGTTCAAAACTAAACGTTCCTTTAACTGTTGCAGTACTACTTCTATAAAAAAAACAATAAAAATTTGTGAACTAATGTACAAATAGGATAGAAATCGTGATTTTAAAAAGAAATGATCATTTACGTCAAAAGATCCGTAGTTCCTCGATTCGCAACAATGGTCAATACAACCATAATCCGAAAACCGTTAGTTCAACAGATCAACGAATTTTGTCCGATATCATTACATTATTGATTGATCGAGACTCTATGGACAATTCGACATAAAAGAATGCCTAGTATTCTACATCTATCAAAGTTTATTGACAGCATTACTTTAACTTAACAATTGCAACTAAATTTATCATCAAATAGATTTGGAAAAGATACATATTTATTTTAAATGCTAATGCTAAGCAACAAATCAATTGTACTATCCTGAAGTCCCACCTAAATCCCACATTGTGATAGTGAAAAAGTCACAGAAGCAGCGGTGTCTTGTGCAATTGTGATATTTCCACTATCGGAGAACTACCTAGTTCACAAAGACAGCTTATCGGTCAACGCTTAAGCCCTGGGGCTGCGGCAAAGCGAGTTCTCGTAGCATGAAGTGGTGTCCATAGTGCTTATAAAAAAAGAATGTATACCCAAATTTTAACTAATGCACTAGGATCAAATCATGCCCCTTGACTTTACAAGGCCCAGGGAAATTTTTTATCAAAAAAAAAAAAAAAATCTTTAAAACAAGATTCCAATAATTATTGTTCCAGAAAGTTTCAGTTTAACGATTTTTTTTTTATTTTCAAAATGTTAGAAAGTTTTTATTTTTTTATTTAAAACGAAAAACTTTTAGATTTTATGTAATAGTGAATTTTCCCCGATTTTCGCATACTATGCTTCTATGTTTACGATAGTCAAAATTTGGAAAAATATTTGTAATGACTAAAAAAATTTAATTTAATTAATTAATCGTTGATTTATGACATTTTTGAGATCAAGGGGTAATTTTAGTCCCTGATTACGAATCTGTGGTCAGTTTTTCGATATGTCGTGATGGGGTGGTATGATTTCTTTCATTTTTAATAATTTTTACTAAGATACATTTTTCATTGATTTTAGCTCGAAACCGTGACGTGATAGAAACTTGGTCTGAAATAGATGTTTGTGTAAAATTAGACTCCCGGTTTGATCGCATACTTTGAGTACCAGTCTTACAAAGCATAGAAACAAACCAGATACTGCCGGAAAAACACTTTCAAAAGAACACGATTGAGTTTTAGAGGTTACAATTTTGAATAATGGTCTAAAATTATAAACAAGCAATTTTACGTAAAACATTAATAACTCGAAGAATACATGGTTAATTCTCTACCAACTCACACGAAATCGGGAAAAGTTGTCCCGACCCCTCTTCGATTTGCGTGAAACTTTGTCCTAAGGGGTAAATTTTGTCTCTGATCACGAATCCGAGGTCCGTTTTTTTATTTAATCTCGTGACGGAGGAACGGTACGACCCCTTAAATTTTTGAACATGCGAAAAAAGACATGTTTTTCAATAATTTGCAGCATGAAAAGGTGATGAGATGGAAATTTGGTATCGAAAATTGGACACCCGATTTGATGACGTATTCGAAATTCCGACAAAAAAAACACTAAAAAAGTTTTGAAAATTCTGCCATTTTCCGTTAATCAACTGTTAAAAAAATTGGAACATGTCATTTTAAGGGAAATTTAATGTACTTTTCGAATCTACATTAACCCTGAAGGGTCATTTTTTCATTTGGAACACAATTTTTCATTTTCAAATTTCGTGTTTTTTTCTAACTTTGCAGGGTTATTTGTTAGAGTGTAATAGTGTTCAAAGTTGTAGAGAAAGAAAAATCCATGCAAAAAATTGCCTCTTTGAGTTATTGCAGATTCGAAAAGTACATTAAATTTACCATAAAATGACATTTCTCTTGATTTTTGACAGTTGAGTTACTAAACGGTTACTAATGAAAAACAAGTTTTTAGAAATTTTGAGAGCGCCATCAAATCATGGTTTCGAAGTTTCGATTTTATACAAAAGTCTCTTTGACACCACATTTCTATCCCTTTACGGGTTCAAGCTACAAAACAATGAAAACGTTTTTTATTTTTTTAGTAAAAATCCAAAGTGGTCGTATCGCCTCTCAGTCACGAGATATCAAAAAAAGGATTTCGGATTCGTGATCAGGGGCCAAAATTACCTCATAGAGCAAAGTTTCATAGAAATTGAAAAGGGTTCTGACAACTTTTCCGACGTCGTGTGAGTTGAAGGAGAATGACCCACTTTCAAAATGGGGTTTAGCTTTTTTTAAGTTTTGTCGTTGCTTAAAGTTCAGTGTTACCATTTTTTGTTTTTATTTGTAAAATACTTGCCATCATAATCGTCCAATTTGTACTAGGTATTTAATGTATTAAAAAGCGTTTTAATTCTATAACAGATTAAAATTATGAAATAAATTTTATGTTAAGTGCTCATAACGATTTGAGTGCCATTGAATATGTTTTGGATTCCCAACATTTATCAAATTTTACCGAATTCCAAACTTATTCCCAATTTTTATTAGCGTAGGCCAAGTCTGACATAAACTATACATTCCCATAATTTCGCTGGACTTCGAAGTCTTGAAAAAAAAATTCTGAAAAAGATAGTTTTTTTTTAAGATTTTCGGAATCATTTTTTTACTGTAATGTAACATTACAGAACCCTTAAATTTTTAAGGCTTTCTTTCAAACTCTTAAAGAGTAGTGTTTGCTGTATACTTTTGCGTAATATTTCATGAAATTAATTTATTGCTCTAAACACTAATTATTGGTTTTTTATAGATTTCACATAATCCGTACAGTAGTAACTATTTTGGGGGGGTGACGCGGACGCTACCCTCACTCCGAATCCCCTCTTTCGTCTCCCTTCGTTCTACTCAAGTCACTGATAATTTACTTCCTCCCATTCTTCCGACAACCACAAATACTCCTAGCTAAGTAAAAAATAATAATAAGAAAGACTAACTTATGGTCAACGGTTCATCATTCCGTTGGCCGCGCTCGTTGAAACCTAATACCGCAAAAAGTAAACAATTTGTTAATTCCTAGAGTTGCTGTTTTTTATTTATTTTAAATTTAGCTTCAACTTCAAAGCTTCGCGAAGAAAAGATTAAAACTTTGAGCAAAGTGTGTTTGAAGAGTTGTTCGCTGTTACTAAACTAAACAAAGGTTTTAAAAACAAAAAACAAAACACGAATGAGAAGTAAACACGTAGTCAGACAAAGGGTTTTTTTGGGGGAAATTGTTGTTTATTATAGAGTTGGTTGAACAAGTGTATTTTTTTGTTTCTGTTTTGGTAAGACTACACTTTTCGTCTAACACTAAACTAGCTCGTGTATTACTTTTTATATTACTTTCAAGAAGTGCTTTCATGCGTCTTCTTCTACTTCTCTTCGAGAGTGTCGTACAAGTTAGATTTTATAGTTTTTAATGAAAGCATTAAGCATAGGATAACAATTACAAATATCACAAAGCAAGAAATTCTCATAATTATATAATTATTTCATACGTTTAGAGTAGTAGTTCTAGTTTCTTTTTTTGCTTTAGCCTTTATGGTTAAATAACAATTTCTATTCACTCTACGATCCTTCTATGAAATTACCCCGTTCGTTCGCAGCTTATCCTTTTCATTCTACATTTCTCGAGGAGGAAGGAAAGTTCGCTTCCACAGCAAACACAGTCTTTTCGTTATACTCTACTTACGGAAACATATTCACAACGCTCACACGCACACATACAGTAACACACATACAAAGTAACACGCAAACCACTACAACACAGAAGTAGTGAAGACACAAACACGCACGTACGAACGTACCTCACGCACACACACACACAGCTTACAGCGAATCCCGGTGCCACACCCAGGTGTGCTTGGTGTGGGCGAACCGGTGCGACAGCCATTGGGACTCGAGCAGATTGAAGCGATCCTCGCTGAGATACAGCGGCTTGCCGCGTCTGAAATTGCGAAAACAATAGTTGTAGATCTTGCCACAAGTAGCACAACTTTGCAACTCACTTCAAGTCGCGATCCTCCTCGTCGTAATCGTCTAGGTAGAGCGATCCCCACAAACAGGCCCGCCGGTCCCGAATGATGATGATGTAGGTCGAGGTGACCACCAGGAAGATGCCCGTGCCGCCACCGCAGCTGATGGAGTGCTGGAAAGGAAAGAAGAAACGAATTGTCACTTCTTTTGTGATCTGCAATGCACTCGATTTAAAATCGGAGCTCTACACTGTAACTCTCTACACTGTAGCTCTCTACACTGTAGCAATCTACACTGTAGCTCTCTACACTGTAGCTCTCTACACTGTAGCTCTCTACACTGAAGCTCTGTACACTGTTGCTCTGTACACTGTAGCTCTCTATACTGTAGCTCTCTACACTGTAGCTCTCTACAATGTAGCTCTCTACACTGTAGCTCTCTACACTCTACTCTACTCTACTCTACTCTACTCTACTCTACTCTACTCTACTCTACTCTACTCTACTCTACTCTACTCTACTCTACTCTACTCTACTCTACTCTACTCTACTCTACTCTACTCTACTCTACTCTACTCTACTCTACTCTACTCTACTCTACTCTACTCTACTCTACTCTACTCTACTCTACTCTACTCTACTCAATTCGAACTTTCGAGTCTATCTCTCGATTCTATCTCTCGATTCTATCTTTCGATTCAAACTCTCGATTCAAATTTTCGATTCAAACTTTCGATCCAAATCTTCGATTCGAATTTTCGATTCAAATTTTCAATTCGAATTTTCGATTCCAATTTTTAAAATTTTCAATTCAAATTTTCGATTCGAATTTTCGATTCCAAATTTTTTAAAATTTTCAATTCATTTTTTTTAAATTTTCAATTCCAATTTTTAAAATTTTCAATTGCAATTTTTAAAATTTTCTATTCCAATTTTTAAAATTTCCGATTAATTTTTTTTTAAATTTTCGATTTCAATTTTAAAATTTTCGATTCCAATTTTAAAATTTTCGCTTCGAATTTTTAAAATTTTCGATTCCAATTTTTAAAATTTCCGATTCTAATTTTTTTAACTTTCGATTCCAATTTCAAAATTTTCGATTCCAATTTTTAAAATTTTTAATTGTTTTTTTTTTTTTATTTTCGATTCGATCTTTTTTAATTTTCGATTCCAATTTTCAAAATTTTCGATTCCATTTTTTAAATTATCGGTTCCAATTTTAAAAATTTTCGATTCCAACTTTTAAATTTCGATTCCAATTATTAAAATTTTCGATTCCAATATTTAAAATTTTCGATTTTAATTTTTTTAAATTTTCGATTCGGTTTTTTTTTAATTTTCGATTCGAATTTATTTAATTTTCGATTCGACTTTTTCGATTCCAATTTTAAAATTTTCGATTCCAGTTTTTAAAATTTCCGATTCTAATTTTTTTAACTTTCGATTCCAATTTTAAAATTTTCGATTCCAATTTTTAAAATTTTCAATTCGTTTTTTTTTAATTTTCGATTCGATTTCGATGGTTTTTTTTAATTTTCGATTCGATTTTTTTTAATTTTCGATTCCAATTTTAAAATTTTCGATTCCATTTTTTAAATTATCGGTTCCAATTTTAAAAATTTTCGATTCCAACTTTTAAATTTCGATTCCAATTTTTAAAATTTTCGATTCCAATTTTTAAAATTTTCGATTCCAATATTTAAAATTTTCGATTTTATTTTTTTTAAATTTTCGATTCGGTTTTTTTTAATTTTCGATTCGAATTTATTTAATTTTCGATTCGACTTTTGTTAAATTTTCTATTCGAATTTTTAAAATTTGCGATTCGATCTTTTTAAATTTTTGATTCGATTTTTTTTTTATTCTTGGTTCCAATTTTTTTAATTTTTGATTCAAATTTTTAAAATTTTCGATTCCAGTTTTTAAAATTTTCGATTCCAATTTTTAAAATTTCGAATTTTATGAATTTTGATTCAATTTTTTAAATTTTCGATTCCAATTTTTCAAATTTTCGATTCGATTTTTTTTTAATTTTCGATTCCAAATTTTAAAATTTTCGATTAAATTTTTTTAAATTATCGATTCCAATTTTTTAATTTTCGATTAAAAGTTTTATAATTTTCGATTCGAATTTTTTTAAATTTTCGTTTCGAATTTTAAAATTTGCGATTCGAAATTTTTAAATTTTCGATTCGTTTTTTTTTTTAGTTTTCGATTCGAATTTTACAATTTTCGATTCGAATTTTTTTCAATTTTCGATTCGGATTTTTTTAAATTTTCGATTCGAATTTTTTTTTAATTTTCGATTCCAATTTTAAAAATTTTTGATTCCAATTTTTAAAATTTTCGATTCGAGATTTAATTCAATTTTTTGGAATTTTCGATTCGAATTTTTTGAATATTCAATTCGAGTTTTTTAAATATTCGATTCGTTTTTTTTTTAAATTTTTAGTTTGAATGTCTGATTTGTTTTTTTTTATTCGAACTTTTTATTTAATTTTTTTATTTGATTCAATTTTATTTATTTATTTTTTATTTGATTCAAATTTTTGTTTTTGATTCGATTTTTTTATTCGACTCGATTTTTTTTATTTATTTGATTCAAATTTTTTATTTTTTTTATCATTTGATTCAATTTTTTTATTTAATTTTTTTATTTGATTCTAATTTTTGGTTCGAATTTATGATTCGAATTTTTTTATTCGAATTTTGAATAAAATTTTTAATTCGAATTTTTTGATTCGAATTTTTGATTCGAATTTTTATATTCGAATTTTAGATTCGAACTCTACACTGCCGATTCGAAATCTACACTGCCGATTCGAACTCTACACTCTCGAGTCGAACTCTTGGTTTTGAATTCTACACTCCCGATTCGAAATCTACACTTTCAATTCGAAATCTACACTATCAGTTTGAACTCTCCACTCTGAATCTACTCGCGATTCGAACTCTACACGCTCGAGTCGAACTCTTGGTTTAGAATTCTACACGCTCGATTCGAACTCTACACACAATCTTCTACAATCAAATTCTAGTGTTTTTTTTAAGGGTCCTATAAGCTATTGTGTTTCATAGGATTATAGGACCTAATCAAAAAAAGTCTAGATTTATTCTATCAATCTCTACACACTCAAGTCGACCCGCCTACTTACCCTCACGGCCTCGCAGCACTCCTGATCCTTGCAGCAGGCCTGCTTGAGGCACACGATCGTACCGCACAGCAGACAGATCGAGCTCTCCTTCGGCACGTTCTGACACTTGAGGCACGGCTGCTCGTGGTAGTACTGCAAAGAAGAGACAACCCCAGTTATTCCCCGTTACATTTTCGAACATCGACCCAAAACCTACCGTAAACAACCGCTCGTACTCCCGCGGCAACCCCAGCAGCTTCGGCTGCTGCCACTCAACGTGCTGCGCAACGATCAACGATCGCGTCGAATCGTACGTGGGGCGAATCTCGCGCAGCTGATCGCACCAGAACTTGGGCAGCGCCAGCTCCGTGCCGGGCAGGAAGCACAACGCCTTCGCCGCGTTGAACTTGTCCAGATCCATGCTGACGGTGACCAGCTCCAGGTAGTACACGAGCCGGCTAAACTCCCAGTGCGGTCCGGGGATCTCCGGAATCTCGGAATGGTAGATGTGGTGCCGCAGCAGGGCCGCCACCCGCAGAAAGGGAAGGCACAGCCGCTGCAGCCGCTTCTCCAGCACGTCCAGGTCCAGCTTTGGGCGGGGCGAGGGGTCACTGCTGCCGTTCGGGGTGGTGGCGCCGCCGTCCATGGCGCTGTGGTCGGTCATGAGGACGCTGTCGGAGCGGATGTGCCGGCAGCGGTCCAGGTTGGCGAGCACGAACGCCATGGCCGGTCCGATGTGCGGGACGCCTTTTTCGCGGATGACCGTTGGCGAGGCGGAGGAGTAGTCTTCGACGAGCCGGTCGCACTCGTCCTCGGACAGGTGCGTGCACAGCTGGAGCACGATTTGGTAGTAGAGGAGGTTGAAGGTGACCTTGACGATGCTGGTGAAGTAGGCTAGAGGGAATGGAAATTGTTAGTTTGAGTATGTTTTGGACTCTAGGGTGACCAACTCACCTTGATCCAAATGCAGCGGCGCCAGCAGAATGAACTTCAGCATCAGCGCGCACGGATCGTTCAGCAGGGCCGGAATCACGTCGTTCGTTCCGAACGTGGGCAACGATGCGGCCGCCGATCCCCCCGTGCTGTCCTCCATCTCGGTAGTGGTGGCGCCAGCCGCCAATCCCGACCCGCTCGTTTCCTCCTGCTGTCGTTGCGCGAGTTGAAGTCCGCACAGGGTGGCCCACGAGCGCCACGCTGGCCAGTCTTCGCCGACCTTGAAGCGCATCGGCGAGTCGTCGTTGATCATGAGGCGGACGTGCAGCGAGAGCACGTGCAGGAGTGGGACGATGCAGTCCCGTTTGGGTTTGTAGCGGAGGTCTTTCTGGGTGATTAGGGAACCTCCGCGTTGGATGACTTCGGATTCGAGGTTGATGCGGGCGATGGAGATGACGAAGGAGAAAAGGGACTGGATGGTGACGGGGTGTTTCTTGATGTTGCGCTGCGTGCAGCTGGTCATGTTTTCCATGGCGCGGCCCATCGCTTCGTAGAACTTGGTCGTGGTCGGGGGCCGTTTGTTCTCCTTGATGAGATTCATCAGTTCGTTGACTAGAGTGGCGTAGGGTGGCGAGGGGGCGCGAATGAGCGGCGTTGGTCGGTCCAGGCTGGGACTGAGCGGGAGTACGGAGTTGGCGAGCTGGCGGCACACCGGACAGAAGAACTCTCCCCGTTCAACGTTGAGGTTCTGCGGACGGGCCGCCGTGTGAAGGGATTTTAGGTAGGAATCCTGACAGGTTAGGTGCACGTGGTGGCCACATGACTGCACGTGAACTCCGCCCTCCCAGCCGATGTTGTGCGAAAGGAACCAGGACGAAGTGCCGAACTTCCACTGGAGCAGCTCAACCCGTTTGTTGAACTCTGCCGCGAGTTTCACGTTACGCTCGAGACGTGCCTTATCGTCGTCGTTAACCGGAAGTGGACATCGGTCCGCTTCCTTCCGTCGATGACCCACGATACTGCTAGACTCAACCAGCACTACCAACCCGATCGGATTGGATTCCGTACTCGGCCCCGTCGTGTTACAGATAATACAATCGTACTCCTTCTCCCGTGGCATCTCGATCATCTCTTCCTCCTCCTCCTCATCGCCCTCGAAGCAGTCCATGTTCGCCTGCTCCATGAACGCCTTCTGCCTGCTCGCAAACTCTTCCATCATCTTCTTCTGGCGTTCCTTCGCCCGCTTACTCCGCTCCTCCCGTTCCTTAGCCTCGCGTGCTTTCTGTTCCGCCTGGCGCTCTCTTTGGTTCGGCCACAGGCTGTGCCGGATCTCGTTGATCCGCCGCGCACAACTCACGTCCAGTCGCGCGATCCGCCGCAGCAGATTGCCGATAAAGAACGGCCCGTCGCCAATTCGCGACTCCGACAGCTTGATCTGACTAGAAGAGCTGCTCATCGTTTCGTCGTCCTGGTCCATCCGGTCCTCGTCATCTTCCCCCTGAGTTTCGTCCTCGAGCGAAAAGCTGTCCAACGCCCCACTCAGCTGGGAGTGCAGCTTGAGCAGCAGCGACAGGATGCTCTCCTCGATGGCGACCGTGTCCGGTTCGTGGTGGTGGGCCGTTGATTCGCCGGAAGCCTCGATGTTACGGCGCTTGTGCCGCGGACGGCCACCGCTCGAAGTAAGCTGGTGAACCAGCTGCGAACTCGGCTGGCCAATGTTCGCCGCCGAAGCCGTACTGGCAACGGTCGTCGTCGAGTTGACGGGTGGCGCCGGCAACGGAGGTCGGCTAGGAACTGCAACCGGTTGAACACGATTAAACGGCAACATGAGGCCCGCGTTCGACGGGACCGACGACGAGAACATGGTCGTGTCCGGGGTGATCGTACGCGTGGCTTCCCCACTCACCACCGACGACGTTTGGCTTGGCGCAAGCGGGAAGTCGTGCCGAATGACCAGCTCCATGCTGCTTTCGTTGTAGATTTCGCTGGTGACGCGCGGTATTGCGACCGCCCCCGAACCCGGCGATGGAGGTGCCGGTAGGGGAAGTCGTCCCCCGCTGGCGCTTTCGTTGTTGTTGTTGTTGTAGGTCAGCGCCTGCCGCTGACTAATCGGTGGCAACGACTGCAATCCGTCGTCCACCATCATCTGACCGTAGTCATCATCGTCGTCCATGCGTCGCGCCAGCGAACTCTCTCGCACCACGGACAAATCCTGCGGGATCGCTACCTCCGCCCCAATGTTGTTCAAATGCTGCCCGTACTCGTTGTCCACGCTACCAACCAGCATCGGAAGCGTCTCACTTTCAGACAGTTCCCACTCAACGTCACTATCAAACGTTGGCGTCCCAGCGCTCTGGTTCTGGTAGTTGGCCGGCATGACCTGCGGCTCACCCGGCAGCAACGATATCCGCCTAATTGTCATCTTCAAATTATCACTCAGACAATTGCTCGGATAGCAGTTCAACAGCTCCGGCACCGACGACGGCACCCCCACCGGACTCGACTCGTCCACCGAGCCCTGTCTCACCGCACTACTCCCCCCGGAACGTCCTCCACACTCCAACTCGCTCCCACTGTCCTTGTTCGACTCACAGTTGCTAACGGCCATCTCCAGCAGAAACACCGCCAACGCCAACATGTGCTCCGACACGCTGTGCGTGTGAACCGCCCTATAAAAGATCGCCAACAGCGCTGCGTGCAACACCCGCGAACTCAGTATCCCACCCGGGTCGCTGTACACCCGCCCACACGAGCTCGGCAACCGGAACGGTGGCCACAAGCTGCCACTCTTGGGCATCTTCCCCACGCCCTTCACGTACCCGCTGAACCGATCCATCGAGTTCTGAAAGTCCCGTCGGTGAACCGCCCTCAACAGCACGTGCAACGGATCGTACCACCGCTCCCAAACCTCCCCCACCGGCATAAACAGTCCCTGCTCCAAATTCTCCGACCCCACCGGCGGCGGCCGGTACACCGACAGCTCCTTCAAAAACTTCTCAAAATTCCGCGTGTGCGCGTTCCCACTCCGCTCCGGCATCAACTCCAGCAGCTGGCTGTGCGTCTTGTCGCCCGTCGCCAACAGCGCACTAATCTCAATAATACACTGCGTCGTCTCGTCGTTCCCCAAATTAACCCGCGACGTAATCAGCGTCGCCAAAAACGTCAACAGTCCCTCCAGCATCGAGTCCTGCTCCATCTCCTGGGGCGCGCTCAGCACACCCATCCCCAGCCAGTCGGTCACGCCAAAGATCGAGATGCACTCCGTGAGGAAGCGATTCGCGGGCAGCTGGGTCGCGCAGATCTGCAGAAAGAAAAGATCCATATCGACCATCGAGTTGCAAAAGTTCGCCTGGATGTACGTCATGGCCTGGCCCTTGATCTGGAGCCCGTTGCGCACCCAGATGCCGGACAGGATCTCGTAGAAGAAGCTCTGTGGGGAGGGAAAAATTAAAGAAATGTTAGCATTTTTTAAGCTGTTCAAATCTTGTTTTTGCAAAGGCAAGGAAGCACAACAGAAACGTTACTGACCATCAGTGGCGCCCACCATGTCAGATTGCAGATGTTGACACGGTAGGCAAGTAGGAAAGCATCTGCCTATCGGTAAACCATCTGCCAAAATGAACATAAATTTACCGAATATCTGTTGTACAATGAACAAAACTGAACTTGATTACCGCATTTCGGTAAGTTTTTACCGAATTCTGTAATTTTCAGTTTACCGGTCTGTTCAGCAATTGAAAATTCGATAAAAAAATGCTAAGTGTGCAACAAAAGTAATCAATAAATTTTCTCAAGAAAATCTAGAAAAAAAATCGGAATTTTAGAAATAAAAAAAAAACAATATTCAAAAATAAAAAAATGGAAAGCCAGAAATCTACACACTAAGATTTTTTACCGAATTCGGTAGTTGAGAAATCGGTAAAGTTAAGATCGTAAACCATTTGTCAAAATGAACAAATTTAACCGAATATCGATTGTACGATGAAAAATAATGAACTTCATTACCGAATTTCGCTAAGATTGAACTGAATTAGGTAACTCACAACCCTCTACTGCCCAATTTTTTTAATTTTTTTTTTAGTTTTCCAGTGTTCAAGAAATCATTTTGAGCAACTTTTGTTCTACGTCACTTCTCTTGTTTTATGTTTTTAATGTTTTTTTTTGTATTTTTATTTGCATTTATCTTGTTTAGTTTATGTTTGTTTTTGTTAGTATTTGGCCTATTCTCCTATCATTACATTTTGCCAATCTAATTTTTTCATGTTTTTTTAGTCACTTTTTCTATTTTTGCTTGTTTTTCGCATTTTTTGTTATAAAATGGTACTATTATCATTTAAATTGTAAAAAAAGCGTTGTGGCATAGTCTGGGACGCTAAAACATTACTGCATACTTATTTTTAACTTAAAATATAGGATATGTTAGTGGAAAAAGTTGACCTCTAGAAAATAACATTTTAAAAAACATTGGCAAAGACACATAAAACAAGCCAAACTTCCAATCCTAAAATTTTCTAAAATTTTAAGAGTTCTTCTTTCCAATGATTTTAAAAGATCAAAAAATGGTTCAAAAATGGATTTTTGGCGATTTTTCAGATCGAAGCCCGTCTAAAGGCGGGGTTAGGTTGTAGACTCTACAATGTAGAGGGTTAAGAAATTGAAAATTCGGTAATTTTACCGAATTCTGTAGAAAAAATCTAAGCGTGTAGGAATTATGAAAATTAAAAATTCAAAAATACAAATATTTAAAAAAAATTAAAAAAAATACGCAAGTAGCAATTTCAAAAAATCCGACATATTTAATTTCAAAAATTCTTAAAATTATTAAGTAAAAAAATTAAAATGAAAAATTAAAAATCTTGAGATTAAATTTAAGAAATATAAATTAAAAATTAAAAAATCTTGGGATTTATTAAAAAAAATGCAATTCTAATCAAAAATTCAAAAACATAAATAAAAACATGATGTTTTGAAAATCTAGTGATTTAAAAATTAAAGGACAATGCGTACTCGCTTATTGAATTTTTCATCAAGATTTCACTCCGGATAATCGAATCGAGATTTTTTTCTTTCCCAAAATTTGGGCCTGGCCGAAAATATGACTCCAAAAATGTTCCAAAGTTATCTGATTTTCTGTAAAGATGGCTGCAAAAATGGCGGCATTGAAGAATTTAGGAGCGTAAATATTTAATAATCTTGAAAAAATGAGAGTTTTAGATTTTTAGAATGTTAGAATTTTACAATTTCAACGCTTTAAGAAGAATTGTAAAATTTTAAATTGTAGAATTTTAGGGTTTCAGAATTTCAGAATTCATTTTTTTTAGAATTTTAGACTTTTAGAATTTAAGAATTTTTAAGAATTCTAGAATTTTAGAATGTTACAATTTTGTACATTTTAGAATTTTTTAATTGCATTAGAATTCTAAAATTTCAGAATTTTAGGCTCCTAGAAATTCAAAATTTTAAAATTCTAGAATTTCAGAATTTTAAAATTCTAGAATTTCAGAATTTTAAAATTCTAGAATTTTTGAATTTTTGGAGTGTTAGAATTTTTTACATTTTAGAATTAATGATTTCAACAAATTTAGAATTTAGAATTTTACAATTTCAACATTTGAAAATTTTAGAATTTTAGGATTTTTGAATATCAGAATATTTTTTTTTGAATTTTAGACTTTCAGAATTTCAGAGTTTTAGAATTTAAGAAATTTTAGAATTTAAGAAATTTAGCATTTAAATTTTTTTAAGTTTTAGAATTATAGAATTTGAGTTGTAAAGATTGTAAGAATTAAAAAAAAATAATAATTTAGGAATAAAAAAAAAAGTTTAATAATTAATTAATTATGAAAACCAAGATTTCTTAAAGTTTGAATTCCGATTTTTTTTTATTCTTAAATGAATGTGCAACTTTTCTTGACCGCGTTCGTTTCATGTGCCGTACTCAGCTTAACCGTCTACAACCTAACCCCGCCTTTAGACGGGCTTCGATCTAAAAAATCGCCAAAATTCCATTTTTCAACCAATTTTTGATCTTTAAAATGCATTGAAAAGAAGAACTCTTGAAATTTTAGAAAATTTTAGGGTTGGAAGTTTTACTTGTTTTATGTGACTTTGCCAATGTTTTTAAAAATGTAATTTTTTTAGAGGTCAACTTTGGCTGTGTTTTTTATTAACATTTCCTATATTTTAAGTAAAAATATGTATGCAGTAATTTTTGTAGTGTCCCAGACTATGTCTCTACGCATTTGTTTACAATATAAATGATAATGGTGCCATTCTATAGCAGAAAAAGTGAAAAACAAGTAAAAAATTGAAAAAGTGACTGTAAAAAAATGAAAAAATTAGATAGGCAAAATGTAATGATAGGAGGTGTTAGAATAGGCCAAATACCAGACATGCATTGGCACCGCGCGCAGCTAGCACGCGTGCTATTTTAGCGAATAGCACTGCGCTTTCAATCATAGCACCCGCCCTTGCACTCTAACGAAACTGGTAACTAAGACGCTTTTTTCATTTGTTTATCTTGAATTGAGTGTCGTCGACTAGTGGAACGTCACGCAAATAATTCCATCAATTTTTATCTGAAAGTTTAGTGCAGTGCTTGCGTTCAGGACTTGGAAGTGAGAGGTCCATGGTTCTATTCTCTGCAAGGTAAACTTTTTTTCATTGTGGTGGTAAAAGCGCTTTTTTTCTTTTAGAAAATCTTCAAAAAAATAAAGAAAAATCTTCAAATAGGCAAGGGAACATGAAAATTTGTTACATTTTCAGTACTTGGGCGAATGAATCAACGCTTGTGGCCTTTGGGGACGCAAACAGTATCCCAATTTATGGAAAAGCAATAAATTTACCACCTAGACTAGTGAAATGTCTTGGGCGTGCTATATGGGAGTGCTAAAAAATAGCACTAGCACTGTGCAATGCGCAGTGTGCGTAGAACTTGAGGTAAGTGCTAATCTGAAGTGCCAGTGCAGAGCGTGCCAATGCATGTCTGCCAAATACTACCAAAAACAAACATAAACTAAACAAGATAAATGAAAATTAAAATACTAAAAATAAAACAAGAAAAACATAAAACAAGAGAAGTGAAGTTTTTCGTAGAACAAAAGTTGCTCAAAATGACCTCCTGAACACGGGAAAAATAAAAATTTTCGAAAAAAAAATTTGGGCAGTAGAGGGGTAAACCTGATCATAACCTACAACTTTGCAGAAGACACCAAATCGATCCGAAAATCTCTTTTCGAGATACAGTTTTTCCAACCAACAAACCCATACTGCTCTTTGCCATTTTCTTGTTGCTTTTCAACGGTTGAAATTCCACGCATAAAGCTACTCAAGTTACGGTACTACGACTTGACCCTCGTGCAACCCAAAAAGAAAATACGTCACCAGTTTCAATTTACAGTGTACTCAAACTGATCACCGCAATCATCCACATAAACCGCGATGAAACAGTTGGCGAAAACTCAAATTTCATACCAGCCTGCAGCGCATAACCCACCTACCTACTCTCGCTCTACAGCTCAGTCCGACGATCGGTTTCAACCGAGGCTTGAACGAACGAGCCAACTCTTCAACGTAACTCGCGCATGATTCATTCGCTCTAAATGTGGGAGCTCACAGAAAAGCTCAAAACAAAGAAGCTAGCCGTGGGTTGCAGGTGACCGCACTATAGACGAGAGTGAGTGACCCGGCCCCGTTGAGCTGGTCAGCGTATAGAAGACACTGTGTAGTTGTGAAACCCGCCCGAAAGCATAATGTGATCTACTCCAGTGTAGTGGTTCCAGAACATCCGCAGACCGTCCGCGCGTCGAACAGCAGCGCATTTGAAGAAAGTTCGTTTAGTCGTTTAGAACGAAACAAGTCGCGTTACGGAGCGGTTCGCGCGGTCATCGTCGCGCAGCGAAAGTTGTACAAATCCGGATAGACAGTACTAATAGTCGAGGATGCTTTCGTAACCAGCGAGTAAGTGCGTTTGGTTGTACCTTCGATTAGCTTGGTCGTATACGAAGAGAGCCACGTGAGTTTCCTTGGCTGTCTTGGAAGGTTTACGAATCAGCTGAGTTGCTGAACAGCGAAGTGGTCGGTTCGGCGCAACCTTGGACTAAGGAAGACTACCTGCTGTGTTTGGTTACGGTTGCCGTGAAAAGAAATTAAAGGTAAAGACCGTCACATTTCTCAGTAGTAAACGTCCATTTCGAAAATTTTAAAACGTTGACAGTTTCGAGTGCAGAAGTAAAGTAGAAGCGTCCCCAGCGATCATGCTACTTCGTTAAGCGTCGCAGTTCGTGACAATTGCCAGTAATTGGAGCTTGCCTGGACAAGCTGCTGATGATGTCCAGTGGCTTCGGACGCGAAGCGATTTGGCTTTCTTCCTTATCGGCAAACTTCTTCTTTTAGTTTTGTTTCAAATGTTCTAATGAACTTCAAAAAAAAAAGAAGTTCGGCATAACTTCATTTCTGTGCCAAGTTCGGTGACCTCCCTCTCTCGCTGCAAACTAACACATTGCACGTGGGAGTGCGGTGCTTTGTTTATCGAGAAACGATTCTTGGAATTTGTAATCTCTTGAGATGATTCACCGCACGCTTGGACAAATTGCAATTGGTTCAGGTCACGCATGGTTGGGGCAAGTGAGCCTTTTAAAAAGTGAAAGTGGATTTCCTTATTATCTATCGTCTGTGTTTTTTTTTATTTGAATGTCAAAATATTTGCCATTTATAAGTTTAATTAAAACCATCTGTTTGTACCTCAAGTCTGCCTTCTAATGCGACAGTACAATATTTATATCTGAAAATTTATATATAATAAACTGATTCCAGAATTGTTTCCATGACTTTGATGTTTATTTTAACAAGAACTGTTCTAATTTCGCTTTTTCAGTCTAAATTGAGGTAAAATTACATCATAAAAGAGGTAATATTCAACCTTCCAAAATTACACCTTCCAAATTTACACAATTTTTTACTGATAGATATAACTTATATTCTTTTATAGGTTTTATCAAGCTTTGATACTAACCATGAAAACTAACATTTAGATCTAAAATTGTTCTTTTTCATGTTGGTCATGTCTGTAACATAACCACCAACCAATAATTTCAAAATAATACCTTAAATAGAAATGGCTTTGGCCTTATCGGTATGTTCAAAAGAACATAAACGCCCAGAACATTTTGGTTTAAAACAGTCAGATTTTTTATTTTAGTATGTTTTTCGATTGATTGTTTCTAAAACAACATGACATTTTTCAAAATTAATGTAGATAGGGGAGATGGGGGTAAGACTGCCACCCTAAGGGAGAAGTCTCATAAAATGTACACAACAGATTATTTTGATCTCAAATTAGGTACATAATGTTCTTCTAGCAGTCCATTATAGAAATGACATAAATTAGTTGGTCTAAAAACCAATTTTCAATACTTTTCATCGATTTTAAAAAAAATAATTGAAATCGTATAAATATGTATCACGCGGGGTAAGACGGCCACCCATGTGGGGTAAGACGGACAGTGCTATAAATTAACTTAATAACTTTGCTAAATCCACCCAAATACCTACATGGTTGGTTGAACAGACTTCTCTGAACATCATTACTATTTTGGTTGAAAAAATCAAGTTTCAAATGTGAAGAAAAATGCTGTTTAAAATTTCATATTTTGGCATGGCGAATTTCATATTATTGCGACCACATTTTATAAAAAACTGTGAATTTTTACTACAAAACAAACACAATTTGATGAAAAATAATTAGTTTGTGTATTTCGATAAGAATAAGTAAATCAAAATTATGTAAACAGCGATTTTTTTGAAAAGTTTGATAGGATTTCATACTATTCAATGAGTTTTGCTATATCACAGTAAAGAATGTTGTCGAAACGGTAGTTAACAGCATTTTGATAAAAATGGATACTTTTATTGAAAATGCGTTTCCTTATCTACAAATATGTCTTTATAGTCAAAAACCGTCAAAAATCATACCTATATCAAATAAAATTTACAAATAACGGGTGGCCGTCTTACCCCCGGAGGAGGTGGCCGTCTTGCCCCCAAATAAATTATTTTTTAAAAGATTTTTTGCAAATAGCTCATTGCATTTTTTTAACTTTTCCGAGGGACATAATCTAGGGAAAACTTCAATTTAACATGAAAAAATATTTGAAGACAGGAAAACATATTGTTATCTTACAAAAATGCCTAATTTGTAATTCATGAAATTTACATCCAGTTTCAAGGAAAAAAACTATTTGTTCATTTTGAGCTATTTGTATACTATTTCAAGCAATATTTTTGGCAAAGGGTATTCCATATGCATTATTCAGCATGAGGAACTGTATTGCTAAACATTTTAGTAATATTCATTAATATACTTATTAAAACAGTGGGGTGGCCGTTTTACCCCGCGTGGCCGTCTTACCCCCAGCTCCCCTAGCAACAAAGCTTAATTCTAATTTTACCTTACACAATTTACTTTCAATTTATTTAGAATGCGTGAATTTACACATAAAAGATGTAAATTTTACAATTTCACAATTATTTTGTTTTTTTTTTGAGAAAAAATCTGTCAGAGTTCACGCATGTAATATTAACATGATTTTTTTTATTGTGTAATAAATGTATAAAAGAGAAAATAAACAGAATCATACGTAAAACTACACAATTTTACATGATACATTATTAACCAAATACTAACATAAGAAATAATGTAAATTCAGACGCAATTGCATGTAAATTTCACAGCAAATCATAACACATGAAAAAAATAAAAATAAAATTCACATAAGATTTTATTTGTATTTTTTTATCTGGTTGTCGGGGTCTTCCCGATGACCAAAGAAGCTATTTTGTGTCATTGGTTCACCCAGAACTGGTTACTCATGGTCTTTATTTTTTTAAATCGAAAAACTGCAAATATTCTGGTATGTCAGGGTGGCTAAATCTTGAAATTGGGGCTCTTTATCAAAAAATCTTTTCGATTTCAAATTCAATTTTACATAAAAAAAATTTGGTAAAAAAATGTGTGCATGAATTTTTTTTTCCAAAAATCACTGTTTTTTTTTTAAATCATAACTTGGCGGTAAGGTAGCCCTTAGTGCTAATATACTCAAAATTCTCAAAAATGTTGAGCTATGAATTTGACGGGCATTTGAAAAACCTATCAAAGTCACCCCGGGATATCAATGTCACCCCAGTTTACGGTACCATTTTTGTATGGACAGCTGCCAAAATTGTAAGGAGACTTCTATGGGTGAGGTAAACCAATGACACAAAATAGATTCTTTGGTCATAGGGAAGGCCCCCACAAAGTTTGAGCGAAATCAAAAACTATAAAAAAATAAAAATTGTTGAAATTGGCCAATTTCGTAAAGAATTCCTCAGATTGAGATTCTACTTCAAATTTATTACATTTCCATTGGATTGTGCTCCAGAGAGACTATTTTTTTCTATTGCGAATCCAAAAAAAGTCCGTATTGTTAGACGTAAAATTACGTGACTTTTAACATGTAAACAAGTGTAGACCATCATTGTTATCTTGTGATGGTTTTTTGTTGTTTTTTTCTTTAATTATTATTTATTTATTTTTTTAAACAAATAAAATTTACAAACAAAAGTAAAAAAAGTAAAATTTAGGAATGTTAAAAAAATTTGAGGAGCACAGACGTTTTAAAAACTTCATTAAATTAATATTTTGTAACAAAATATCAACCGCAACTTATTTAGTTTCCGAATGCTTAAAAACGCAATTTCTGATGGATTTCCATGACTGTGAATTGATGTATTTGAAATTTAGAAAAAATACACAGACTTTACAAAAAACATGTGGCATCCCTGTTACTGAGTACCGTCAACTGAAGCGAATCGGGAGTAAATTCTAAATAGCGCAGTGTTAAGGTCACTTGAAAGCTTGAAATTTGGAAAACGATACACTATGTTTGTTGTTCTGTTCATTCCGAAACTGATCAAAAATATCCAAATGTTGTGCAGTAACAAGGCTAAAACATCTCTCCCAATTCGCCCCAGATGAAGGTACTTTTATTTCTGTTCAACCCAATACAAACCCAACCCTAACTCATCCAGAAATTCACGAAGTGGAAACAGCTCTACTCGACCGGCTTGTTAAGCGCATTTCCGGTGGGCTTCAAAACAAGCCGGTATTACGTACACACACCCATGTTCAGTATCTACCAAGCCAAACAAATGCAAACTCGTTCCAGTCAGTCTCGACCAATTTGCTCCGTCTCAACATAAAACCTTCAGACCTTCGATTAGTTCTGGGGCCGTTCAAGCCAAGCTTAAATGGATCACTGCTCTGGAAGATCATCGACTCTGGCGGTTGAATCACTCTCGGTGAAAGTTCTGTTCGAATCAAACTGCAATTCAGGAAGTTCATAGCTGATGATTACGGGAGAGCCTCTGTGTCATCAACAGTTCGCTCATGTTGTTTACATTGTTCTGACTCCGATTACGTGAGAAAATTGCCACCGACTGTATGCAACTGCGCGCAATCGCTTCGATTCATCTCTTCCGAATGATTGTACGCATCGTGTTTCATCTTCCTCTTCTTCCACAGACTGCCCCCCTTACACTCTTTTAGTTAGATTATGCTACCCGCATCAGCTGCTCAACAAGCCACATAATGAGATTACCATCAACGAGTAGTGCGGTAGGCCTCTGGCTACGCATTCTAGCCGCTTCATGTCTGCTGCTGAGTCCGCACCCCGTCCGGACGGAACCGATCACGGCGGCCTCCGTCATCTCGGTGCTGCACCTCGGCAAGGAGGTCGTGTCCAGCATCCTCGAGACGTGGGACCTCGTCGAGGAGGTCGGCGATGTGCACCTCCCGTTCAAGCGCAACAAGGACGAGAAGATCCTGCAGAAGATGCAGGAGCTGAGCCAGCAGATCGCCGCCAGTGAACACCAGGTATAACCGTGAGTCGAGCTTCTTCGAGAAACAAAATCTCAATCCGATTTTCCACGCAGATCCTCAACACGGTCGAACTGTCCGTCGGGAACCTGCTCAAGCAGCTGGCCATCGACGGCAAGCTGGAGCACAACCTGCAGGAACTTGCGGACCTGATGAACCGCATCAGCAACCGGGAACACCTGATGCAGTCGTACGTCAACTCGGACGAGCGGCTCGAGCAGCTCACGCTGGAGTCGTTCGCCAGCAGTACGGTGGCGCAGGACGTCAACAGTGTGCCGGAGCTGCTGGCGCGGATCGAGCTGCTGGTGGCGGGCTCGCGGGATTTGCCCTTTCGGAAGCCCGGCTCGTTGGAGCTGATGCTGCACGCGACGGAGGTAGGTTAATTTTGGGCAGAAGGAAAACGTGACACAGCGAATAATCGAATAGGAGTTTTTTAAGCGTTTAAGACTTTTTTCAGATCATTCTCATGTTCCACCAACTAATGTTTCAATCTGTACTCATACCCAATACAAAAGTCATCTGATTTTCAATGCGAAAGTCACACCTTGAGGCAATTGATGTTCATGGGTCTATCAAACATTTCCAGTGTAATTTTACAAATGGTGCAATGCTTCACAGTAAAAAAAATCGTGGTAATATTGCATATGGGAAGGCATGTAAAAAAAGTGTAATTTTACCTCTGAAAATGTGTAATTTTCAAATTACATCTTCCAAATTTACACAATTTTTTACTGTGTAGATGAAATTTTGAGTGTATTTCAAGCAAAGAGTGCATCATTTTCACATAAGTGAATGTTTACATTAGAAATGAGCAAAATAGACTCTTTGATTACAAATCCACATTGGGCCAAATACAATGTTTTGCTTGATTTTGATTTTTTTTATTTTTTTATTTAAATTTTGCAAAAAAAAAATGTGAAAACTTTTAGAAATGTGTGAATTTACATCTTTTCATGTGTAATTGAACTTACTCCACTTAAAATGAGATAAAATAACAGCGAAAAAAAAGTTATATTCAATCATTAAAATGTTCAACCTTCCCAAATTAAACACAAAAATGGCATGAGAAAATTAAAAAATCTGTATCTTTTGAAGGATTTTTTTTAATCGATTTGGTGCATTCTGCAAAGTTGTAGGTATAAATGAGGACTTCACCAAAAAAAATATGGTAAAAAATCCGATGGTAAAATCGCATGCAAAAGCATGCACATCACCTTCGACAAAATGAACACTTAATATTACACACTGCATGTACAATTTTTGCAAACACAATAAAAAAGTTGCATCCGACGGGATTCAAACCCAGCACCAACAGAAAGGACTGGCGCCTTAGCCCACTCGGCCATCAGACCGATGAAATGCTGTAAGGATAATCGCATATATGAGCTTGACATTTCGGTCAAGTAGGTTTCCTATACTGATGGGCTACATATTCCAGGGTGTAAAATCACATAAAATTGCATATAATAATGCAATATTTATTTTACACCCAGGCCTTTTACACACAGCTGGATTACTACTTTTTTAGCTGTGTGATTTTCAAAATCACAAACCTATGATTTCTGAAAAACACGATTTTAATTTGTTTTACAGCTTCTTTTCAGAAAATTCCAGAAAGGAAAAATATATAAAAAGGGTAAAAACTACATTTTAACTTCATTGTTTAATGTAAATCCAAATTTGCAATCAGAAAGCAAAGTTTTCATAAAATAGCAATTTTTAAGTAACTTTAAAAGATTGCAGCTTGTTTTTCAAATAATGTCCAAGTTTGCCCAAAAAATTTGGAAAAATATTTTGAAAAGCTGAGAATTTTTAATATTTGAACTTTGTTGATACGGCCTTTGGTTGCTGAGACCATGCAAAGATATAAAAAAAATGCGGGAAAACTGGTAAATACATATTTTCTCGCAATTTTCTCAGAGTTGCCCAATAAACCCTCCTTTTTTGATCACCAATATGTCGGCAATGTCCGGGAGTCCGATTAAAAAAAAAGTCTTACCTTTTCGAAAAAAAAATTTCTAAGTTTTGGAACAAATCCTAACATTTTAGAAAGACCAAATATTGAATATTTCGCCCTCTAGAAATGTTTTCTTGATTCATAATTTCTTTTTTAATATTTTCAGATCAGGCAATTTCCCAAATTTTGCATTTTTTTTTATATATTAAACCGGACCTTAAGTTCTAGAGATATCGAAATTATAATAATAATAATAATAATAATAGAGATAATTTTTCCTGTATAAAATCTCTGTATTTCAGCAACCAAAGGCCGTATTTTTAGTTCGAATAATAAAAATGTAGGATATTTTCTCAGCCTTCCAGAAATATTATTTTTCAAAAACGGGCAAACATTTTGTAAACTGTAAAAGTTGCTATATCTTGAAAACTGTGCACTAAATCAACATTTCACAAAAGTACTTTTTGATTGCAAAACAAAACTATTACCTTTTCTTTAACTTTTTTTTAATGACTTTTTCCCAAAAAAAAAAACAAGGACTCGATATTTGGTGAAAGATTGTTTGCTCTTTCTGGAATTTTCGGAAAATATGGTATTTTATGTTGCCTAGAACATATCAAAAAATAAATAAAAATTAAAAACATTTTTTGGAAGTTAATAAAAAGTGATTTGAAAAATCAGCAAAAAAAAACATGAATATATTTTTTTTAGTGTAGTCCACAGATATTAATGTTTCAAATTCTTCAATGACAAACAACTGGTTTGGTTAAGGGAAATTTACAAAAATAGGCAGATTGATTGAATCGAAAAGGTCAATAACCTTTCAATTTAAATTTGAAATTTAGAAGATACAGTCGTCTGGAAAAAAATCACTTCGGATAATCGAATCTTCGGATAAGCGAATTACGATTTTTTTTCGTTGTCTTATTTTTGATGGTCGAGTTTGAGTATGATCCATAAACTACTCTAAAATGATTTAAAATATTTAAATTCAAGTTGGCGACCAAAATGATATTTAGAAAAAAAAATGCAGTTTGTAATTTAAAAGGCAATCAAATACTAAAATTTGACAAAAATGGGATCGCAAAACTCGAATTTGATGTTAAAAAAAAGAAAATTAAAAAAAATACGATTTTTTTTCTTTGGTCATGATTTGATTATCTGAAGTCTTATACAAACCATCGGAAAATCGAAACTTCGGATAATCGAGTCTGAACTGTATTCAATAATCAAAATATCGAAAAAAAAAAATAACAATCGATTTGGAGAATTACTTGAAGTTTATAAAAAAAAAATCCTGGTAAAATCAGAAAACGTTTGATAAACCCATGGAGTTATTTTTGAATTTTGAGTTATTAATCTTCCTTTGGTCTAAAGATCCTCCGTATTTGCTCTGTAACTTTTTAAAAATCTTCCATGTTCCGCAAGTGTCCTCCAGCGGTCATCGGTAATCAGTTTCAGAGTGGCCAGGAAAGGTCACAGAACAACGGCATGACCGTAGATTGTCATATCTTTCAACTTAATGAAGTTTGATATGTCGGACGATAGGGTTTCTTCCATATTGCCGAAGTGTCCCCAAGCGACCATTGGTAAACGGTTCCAGAGTGGCCAAGATGGGTCAGAGAACAACGACATGACCGAAGGTAGTGATATCTTTAAATTTCATGGACTTTGATATGCAACATGATGGGGTTTCATCAAAATAGTCAAGTTGACTGTTTTTTCGGCTATCCTGGGACCGGTTCCAGATTTACCGGAAATGGTCAATAAGATTTCGTAGTTTTGCTGGTATTCAAAACATAGAAAAATACACTTTGAAAGCGGCCAGGACCGATTTGATTGGTTGAAATTTGCCGGGGATACAAGACTTCATAGTTGGGGTCTCAAAACGGTCTTTTTCAGTTGTGGCAGGTTCGCGGTGATCTAAATCCGGGTTTCTAGGCCGGCTTCGAAAAAGGGATACGCTAAACTTCCATTTGAGACCAAGAGAACGATGGTCAATTAAATGTTTTATAATTGTAGACAAATAAACGAACGAATCCTTAAAAATGTTGGGTCGATCGCTCCCATCCTCCTTCTTTTGAAGTGGCCAAGCCTACTGTCTAAAGTTTATCGCGAAGATGATTCGCTGAAATGGAATGAGTTTGAGCATGAATTTATAACAACTGGCAATTCTAGGACTGATATCAGACTCATTGGTAGAAATTTGATCCTTAAATACGGTTTCCGAAATTAGGAATCATTTTCTGTGTTTTATGAAAATAAACATATAAAAAAATTAATAAATTTTCAAGGTTACTCTTTATCACATAGAGTGACTAATGCAAATATTTCGGAAATAAAAACATAATTACTTTTCTAACGACCAGTACTTATCTCATTCGTTTGACGCAAAAGTTATTCTGAGTCAGAACATTCTAAAATTACGACCCTTTTATCGTTCAATCAAGGTTGAACAACCGGCAAGAAATGAATCAGCTGTTTGCTTGAAAATTGGCTAAATTAAAAAAAATTATCTTCATAACCTCAACCCACAAAATCAACGTCATAATTTCCCTCAGTGTCTTTCCCGAAACATCAACCTTCAACCCCCGACCAGATATCGTCTTCCTCGGCGGGTCAAAATCGCGCCCCGTCATGGCACCAAATTAGACGACGGCTGACCTTAAAGCCCGCTCCCAAAACGGGACCGAATTATGAACCAGCAAACCGAGCAATAACCGACAACATAGCCTAATCACCGGCAAAAATGTGCCAAGTTGGTAAATATTTGCTCATGCCCTTAGACCACAGCGGAAGGTGCGAAGGAAGCGTCAAATTCTAACCAAACAAGGCAATAAAGTAAACAGTTCGAACCTCGATTGGATCTCTTTATTGGAACTAATCGTTTTGCGTTTTGTTTGGTTGCACATTCCGATGATTTGCAGCGTGGGAGTCAATGTTTTCGATTTTCGTTGAACTACACCCAAACGAGAAATTGCAAGCAAAAAATGTCATGTTGCGAAAAATGACAACAATTGCATCCATTTTCGCCAACGCATTGACAACAAAAGCTTGAGCTTCACCGTCTGACAAGTAGGTGTCGCTAGCGCGCAGCGCTCTCATGAACCTTTCCAACAGGTCACTCACCGCCCTGCTCTCTCTCACATCTTCTCTTTGTCAACCTCAAGCGAGTTAACTCTCTCTTCGCTGGAACCAGTTTTCTCGCTGCAACCAACTTCTGGGTTTCATTCCGCGAGTGACCGCAGTGCTGGAAGAACGTGTTTTCGCGTGTCGTCGTCGTCGTCAACCCGGTGTACAGGCACTACTCCCTGAACAAACGCAGTGATTACCCTCGTTATTAGTGCGCTATTGTCACAACCTTTGACAAAGAGGCGGTGTCGTCGTCGTGTGAGAGTCGAAGAACTGGCCAAACAAAGTGACATTTAGCTTCCGTAGGTGCATTAGATCCGCTTTAGAGAGCGATATAGGGCTTTGGCAAGCCCTACATGTGTGCCCGGGGGACTCGTTGACGGTTACTCCTTTCTGGTTACGACATCACAAGTGGTGATTACTTATTTAGAACAGCCGTAGTCGCGGCTGCATAATTCATGATAATCCCAAGGTCACGTTAGCCGATCACTTCGCGGCGGCTGTTACCTGAAGTGGCCGCTCTACGTCTCTGTAGTGGTAGATGCAAACGACGTCTCGCGCATTACCTCTCTCCTTGTGCAGGAGCTCACGTCGGAACAAAAACAAAAACAAAGAACGCTGCTTCAACCTTTGGCCCGAGCAGTCGTTGAACAGCAGACGACGAGGGAGGGGGCGAAGAATTACACGACCTGCGCAAATAACATCTGTTTCATTCACCTCACAGAGGAGAAGAGAGAGAATCATGGAGTTTGGAAAAAACAGGGGTTGTCCAGACTGGGGGTGATGTCAACGCGGTGCTAGAGTTCATCGGACGAAGTTCGTGCACTCAACTTGGACAGCGTTGCATTTCTGAATGTCAAGGACGTTTTGTGGTGAAATCTTTGACCGTCGTCGAAATTGCCGAAGAAGGTTGAGAAAGCGGACAAGCAAATAGCGGAATCACGTGAAATGTGTGAAGAACCGCTCGTGGGTCATTTCACCGAAAACTTTGAAAACAGTTGTATCGATTAGTTCAAGTTATGACAGCAGGGGTCATTCACCGAAAATTTAGAGAATCTTGAAATCTAACAGCGAAAACTTGCTGAATTTGTAAAGAATGACTTATAGGTCATTTGACCGAAAAGTTCAAAATTGCACTGATATGTTAGTAAAATCTAATCCTCAGTTTCATTGTACTGTAGAAATTGAGTCAGCATGGCCATTTCACTGAAAAGATTGAAGATATTGGATTTCAGAAGCGAAATCTCGCACATAGTGCGAAGAACCTTGCTGAATTGATAAAGAATTACTTATGGGCCATTTCAGCGAAAAGTTCAAAATTGCAATGATGAATGAAGTTCGTAAAATCTAATCCTCAGTAACATCGTACTGTAGAAATTAAGATCTTTGATTTCAAAAGCGAAATCTCGCAAATAGTGCGAAGAACCTTGCTGAATTGGTAAAGAATTACTTATGGGTCATTTCACCGAAAGGTTCAAAATTGGCAATAAGTTCGTAAAATCTAATCCTCAGTAAAATTGTACTGTAGAAAGTGTGTCAACATGGCCATTTCACCGAAAAGTTTGAAGATCTTGGATTTCAAAAGCGAAATCCCACAAATAGTGCGAAGAACCTTGCTGAATTGGTAAAGAATTACTTATGGGTCATTTCACCGAAAAGTTCAAAATTGCACTGATAAGTTCGTAAAATCTAATCCTCAGTAAAATTGTACTGTAAAAAGTGTGTCAACATGGCCATTTCACCGAAAAGTGAGTGAAAGTGGGTAGATCTTGGATTTCAAAAGCAAATTCTCGCAAATAGTTTGAATAACCGCTTAGGGGTAATTTCACCGAATAAAGTGATTTTGATTTTGGTTAAAAATATTACAGCAGTAAAAGGCCTACGGAAGAACTCAAATTGGGTCATTTCACCGAAATTTCAATCAAGTTCACATCGATCTAATCTTCAATGACCTTTTTTATGTGAAAATTATGACGCTTGTAGGCATGGCCATTCCTCCGAAAAGTTGGAGGATCTTGAACTCAAAAGGTGGATTCTGGCTTATTACGTCAAGAACCTCCTCAGGGTTATTCCGTCACCGAACATATTAAAATTACAAACTTTGACTGTGTCTGCTATAATAGAATTTAATCTCCAGTGATATTTTGCGGTAAAAAATAAGGCAAAACATGGCCATTTCACCGAAAAGTTAAAAGATCTGGGATTCAAAAAGCAGAATCGTACTGAACCTGTGGTTTGTAGGTCATTTTACCGAAAGGATAAAAATCACAATTGTTTACTACCTTTTCACTGAAAATAAAGTCAAATCAAAATTAAAGGAATTTTACTAATTTTGTGGAGAACAACTTTGGGTTATGTCACCGAAAAGTTAAAATCCATTGGTTCTCATTTTCAGTAACATTTTTCCTGTGACTTCTATTTCACACTTTTAGTTACTATTTCTAACGCTTGAGCCATTTCACCGAAAACAACAAAAACTTTGGTTTAATATAACGCATTTTTGTTCAAACCCTCAGCTTTAAATAACAGTTCAAGAAAGTCTGCCATTCAAAACATCTTTTTAAGTCGGTGGCCATTTCACCGAAAATATTGATGTTTGATGTACTGAAGTTTGGTGACATTTTCTGAACAATTTCAACATGAAATGTGCCATTCAAAGACAGATTTTAGAGTTTTTTTATAAATATATTTTACTTTAAAAAATGCTGAAGGTCATTTCACCGAAAAGTTTGAATTTGGTGAATCAACAAAAACTTCAATTTCCGTCGTGGGTCGTATCCCCGAAAACATCTCAGTTTGAAATTTCGAAGTGTGGTGCTATGATCAATTCACCGAAAAGTTCATAGCTTGATATTGCTTAGTTTTACGCATTTCTGTTAAAAATTTCCGCTTGAAACAGGTTTAGGGTCATTTCACCGAAAACTTCAGATCAGGTGACTCAACAAAAACTTCATTTTCAGTCGTGGGTCATTTCACCGAAAACATCGCAGTTTGACATTCTGAAGTTTTTTTGAAAGTTTTTTGAACGATTCTAATAATAAATATGTAATTTTGTGGCACTTTGAGAGTCCTTTGAAAATGTTATTTGAGCTTTTTTTTACGCTAAGGTCATTTCACCGAAAAAATCAAAATCTTGTTATAGCATTTCTGTTCAAATTATCAATTTGCAATATGTGACAAAGCTTTAAGAATTATTATGACAAAACTTTTAGTTGGATTTAATGACTCATCAAAAACTTTGGTTTTTGGTCGTGGGTCATTTCACCGAAAATGGCTCAGTTTGAATTTCTGAAGCATGTTTAGGTTTTTTAAGCGATTCTAACAAGAAATATGACATTTTGTGACAAATTTGAGTGATTTTAATGTCAATACTGATTTGGGTCATTTCACCGAAAATCTTCTAGACTTAATTTTTGCATCGTTTTACAACAAGTTCCAACGAAAAATTCAACGAATCTACTTCCTGGTTACTTTCGCCTCTTCCAAACCACCAAAAATAACCGCGAAACCGGCGTGAAAGCCAAATTCCACCTTCAATACAGTCACAAATCCCCCCGTTCGAAATATTACGAGGAGGTGACAAATGAAACGATCGCAACACACAAATCTCCGGCCACGTACCGCTCGCTACGCGTACAAACACAAACTCCACCGATCCATGACAAACAACAACAACTCGAAACAAACAAAAAAGGCGAGAAGCTCGAAGAAGAAGCAACTCTTGCAAATGAAAATGAATTGGCAAATAAGTGGCTTGTGTGTGAATCATCCACACGGCAATCACGGCAAGTTGTGCGCGTAGAAGCCGCTCAAATTTTGCGTGATAAAAATGAAGATCTTTTTATTATGAAGCGTTTGAGAATCTAACCTAACTTTGTTACGCTCGACAAACATCCTCGTTAGCGACTAGCAAGTCAACTTTTAGCACTCTGTTTACCTTTTTTCCTAGTGTGAGATATTTACAAACTGCAGCTAATAAATTTCCAAGTCGCGGTGCAAACCTCGTCGATTGCGCAACTCGGAGATAACGACGATCGCGTTGAACGCGTTCTGCGAGCAATTTTCAAAATTCAAAGCATTCGATTCAACTCGAAAAAAGGCACTATTTGCGCGGGTAAACAAGGGTTAGAACGTCTCCAAACAACAACCAGCCGATTGTGTCCAGCTTGTTTGAATTAAATGTCAAAGTGATCACCCTAGCAGTGCGGTTCGATCAAAAAGTAGCAAAATTTCAGTTTCATTCTGATTGTTTGCCAAACACAACACAGCTGCAACGATAAGTGGCGTGGGAAATCCCACTTATTGCACACACATGTGGCACATTAGGCGATTGTTATTAAAACATTGCCACGGTTGGTTACCGCATCTGTCCGCTGTCCGAGCAGCTGTGCACAATGTAATTAGGTGCTGCATATCCGCTTTCGTACATGAAGAAGGCGTGTAATTTTTCGGTGAAATGACTCATTTTGGGTAATTTTCCTCTAATTAATCATGATTTTGATGTAAATTTTGCATGAATTTGCCTATGTTGGGCCTAAAACTTCAAATTTAACCTAATATGCAAAATTCTTCAATATAACTTGATGTGGGCCATTTCACCGAAACTCCATTTGTTAATCATGAAATGGATGTAAATATGGCACGAATTGACCTATATTGGGCCGAATCCTCCAACTTAGAACTAAGCTGCACTATTCTGTGGTTGTACACTCTAGCATTACTTGAAGTGGGTCATTTCACCGAAAAACATATGAATCGGCAAAATAAGATTGTTTGTTTACAGTATCGAAAACCTCGTTGACGATATTTTTGGAACGACCCTGTTGTGAGCCGTTTCACCGAAATTTTCAAATCCAGACTAAAATAGACATATTTGTTTCAAAATTCAGTTGGATGTTGCGTTAATTTCTTTCCAATACCATCAAACATTAAGTTGGCCATTTCATCGAAATGCTAAGAAAAAACAACAAATGGCAATTAAAAACCACCTCAAATATTGTGGGCTTTTTGTTGAAAAACATTTTTATACGGTCGTTAGTCATTTCACCGAAATCCTTGTAACTGTCACTAAAAGTTAAAGGATCGAATTTCTTTAAACGAGCCATTTCACCGAATCATGAAAATCGTGTCATTCGAGACTGAAACACTGGCAATTGGTTGGGTCATTCCACCGAAATGCCAAAAAATCGGCAGTTTTTCATAAATTTTAAACGTTTTGCTACCGTTTCAAGGTCAAAAACACCAATGGGCCATTTCACCGAAACTGCAATATCGGAAACTTTAAGCAACATTATCGAAAGCTTCATTGCCGAGAAAACGAGCATTGATAAGCCAAACAAAAAAAATGGATAACCCAGCAAATCTTCAGTTCTATATAATCGAACCAAGCAACTTTAAAAGGGCCATTTCACCGAATCATTAAAATCTGCCCCAAATCTTTGATTATCTTTAACTTTTCCATGAAAGTTTGTGAAGAAATCAGTTTTGAGGCTGAATGGAAATTTATGGATCGTTAAACTTTGACTAAAATTTGTCACTTGTTGAAATTTCTAGATTTTTTTTTTGCTTTGCAAGCTTGAAGTGGCCATTTCCCCGAAAACGGAAATAAATCCCAAAATGACATAATTTTCCAGGTCATTTAATGAGAATGTATCGATCGATCGCTTAATTTTGACAAAAAATTGCTCACTTGTTGAAATTTCTAGACTGTTGTTGCTTTGCAAGCTTCAAGTGGCCATTTCACCGAAAACGCAAATAAATCCCAAAATGACATACTTTTTCAAATTATTCAAATGAAATCAGGTAATTTTACTGAAATTTATCGATCATTTAACTTGGACTGAAGTTTATCACTTGTTGAAAATTATAGACTGTTTTTACATTTTAAACCTGGAGTGGGTCATTTCACCGAAAATGGAAATAATTCCCAAAAATTGCATATTTAAAAAAAATTGCTGCTGTTTTGGGCGTAGTCTTGTAACGATCCAAAGAAATCAAACCCACCTCAAATATTCGGGTCATTACGTCGAAACCCAACCCTCAGACTAATGGGTCATTTCATCGAAAACGTTCCCAACCCCTCAAATTACAACCCTTTTCCGCGCAGCAAAACCCCGTCAACGAGTCGCACATTCTCGGTTTTCATTTACAAGTCCTCGATTCAAAGCTAGTTGACGCAGCCGTACCTGCGCACTCACACACACACGTACACCTCTCGCATTTATTATTCAACCTTGCCTGGCATTTCACCACCTTCAAACAGCAGTCTACCTAGCGCGGTTAGTCGTCGAGTGGCAGCCGGTCGGTATCGATTGGAGATGAATTGAGCACACCTCGGTAGTGCGGACAGTGTTACGATGAAGTGGTTCATGGTGGTCGTCGCTGCGGCGACGATCTGCGGGTTGTCGGAGGGCGCCCGCAAGCTCAAGGGGTCCACGGACGTGGACGCGCTGCGGCACCGCTATCTGGCGCTGGAGAGTCGCGCCGCGACGATCGTCGGCCAGCTGGACCAGGTTGAAAACCAGAAGGAGGAGGATCGTTCCGCGATGCGGAACGTGGTGCTGCGGGAGCTGCTGGAGATTTACGGCGGGTTTGCGAGTGAAGATCTGGGCGCGGACGATACGTACAACGAGGAGGACTACGAGATTCTGACGCGGTTCTACGAGTGGCAGCTGCTGCAGAGCGACCTGATCAACGTGCACAAGCTGTTTGACGCGTTCCGGTCGTTTGTGCGCAACAAGAACCAGCTGCCGCGGGACGATCCGGACCTGGAGCTGGCCAGTTTGGACCTGGCGGATACGGTGCTGAGCGATCCGCACTTTCCCGTGAACGGCACGCTGGACCAGATCGACACGATCATGGTGCGGCAGGGGGTTTACTACAAGGCGCAACTGGTAACTTTTCGCTGTGTCATGTGTTTGTAACGGTCGACGCGATCGCGATCGCGTACTCAGGTAGCGTTTTAATGGGGTTGTTTTTTTGTTCTGTTCAAAACAGGAAGCAAAGTCCACGATATGCAGCTTTGGACTGTCGGCGCAGCAGGTGCTGTACCAGCTGTACAACGCCATCTCGATCACCGAACTCAAGGGATACTCGATGATGCAGTTCTCCTGGATGTTGCTGAAGGCGTACGGTAAAGGTGAGTGAATGTGACATTCGAGAACGTGACAGACTTCGATAAATCTAGAACACGCTGTAATTGGAAACAGCTATCGGAGCGGTCAACATTCCCCCACTTAGTCCGCTATCTGATTAATGTACTGAACTGCATTGAGTCATGCTATATGGCAGTTCCTCACGGTAGACATAACCTCAAACACTAATCCGTACGCGACAAAGAGAACTCAGCGCGTGCCTCGCATTAAAGAGCACCTTCTTGGAATTCTTTATGCGCCGTTGTTCCGGACGCGTGACAACGGTTCCGTTCGACGACTCGATGCCATCGACCTCTCTTGTTAGCACCTCTTAGAGACTAGCTGGGAAGCCGTTGTCAAATTTGGGTATCTAATTTTGAGAGATCGCAGAACTTCAGAATGAGTTTAGAACTTGGGATCTACAGTCATAGCTATTCCTTTGTTGGATCCAACTTGGATACCGAACTCTCAGGTCATGACATATCAACCAGATCAACGATGACCTATAGCGTAGATTTAGTGACCTAGAGTAACGACCTTTATTCTAACCTATTTCCGCGTCTCTCCCTCCAGGCAACTTCACCGCCGAGGCCAAGCTGATGCGGCGGCGGTTCGAGGACCGCACCAACCGGACCCAGCTGCTGCTGCAGCAGGTCATGAAGCAGGCCAGCCGCGACTACTGGCGCTGCGACCCGGAGCGCAGCCAGCAGAAGGAGGGCGAAACGTTCGTGCAGATCACCCGGCTGCTGCAGGGCTACGTCGAGAACGAGGTGGACATGAACACGGACAACACGTGCAAGGAGAACTGCGCGTACTACAGCTGGGGCGCCCGCCAGGAGCAGTGCTTCAAGGACCTGTACTGCTCGAAGCAGCCCAAGTGCTCGGGGAAGATCTACGACTGCGAGTACCTCGACTCGGACATGTGGATCTGCCCGGCGGCGACGAGCAGCAACCGGCGGTACGAGTACATCGAGTACGAGAACGGCATGGTGCTGGGGCAGAAGAAGCACTGCGCGCGGGGCTCGACCAAGGTGGACTCGTGGTGGCGCTGGCTGTTCTGGCACTGCAGCTACTGCTTCTGTCTGTGCGACGACGCCGGCAAGAACTCCGACCGGTACATCAACATGCGCGAGTCCGTCTCGGACGTTATGGATAACAAGTAGGGATCTACCTCAAGATCTGACCTCAAACTAACCGTTGACTATCATTTCCAGGGTCGTCACCGGCATGCGCTTCATCAAGAAGAACCGAATCATCCACCTGATCGTTCAGCAAGGTCGTCTGCTGCCACGAGGACAGATCGACAACGCCACGCTGGAGTGGGTTCAACCCGAGGACTACAACGTGCTGTCGCCGAACGTTCGCAACGGACGGGATTACCACACGCTGAACCGCGACAACCGCATCCTGGATCTGGACGACCTGGACGTGCTTCAAGGGTACGTCCTGACCGGCGTTCGCTTCCGCCTGTTGGGTAGCCATCTCAACCTGGAGATCCGGATGACCGAGATGGACTTTGCCACGGGCCACTTGATGGACCCGGACAAGAGCATCTGGATCGGTAGCGACAAGACCGAACATAGCGACGACAAGAGGTAAGATCATCTTGAAGCCAGCAAACCCACCTCAACGCTAACCCTTTCCCAATTTCAGAACCGAACTCAAGCTGGACCGACCGCACGTCCCACTGCTCACCCCCTCCAAGTCCATCCCGGACTCCATCAGCAACCAGTTCATCCGGTTCCGCGAGAGTGATCGCGGCATGGACGCCGCCCAAACGACGGTCCCCTTCTTCGACGCCCAACCCGTAGTTCCCGCTAAACCCGTGCCCCTGTCCGGAGCTGGCCTCTTCCACAAGGGTCGGCCCAAGTTCGGTGGCTTCGTCGCGCCCAAGGTCATGACGTACGACTTTGGCCCCCACGTACAGGCTCCGATCGAGCAAGCGGAAGACGGCGGCCGGCGACTGCCGGCGATCAACTAAACATTTCCTCTGAGGAACCTTCGGTTCCACGTAATTGTAATGTATTACTACCATAATTTTAAAATAAAAAACCCAAATTTCCCCAAGAACCAAACCGTCCCTGTTGTGCTTCAGCTTGCGAGAAACGTCCCCGAGAGCTCGACTCACCTGAACGCGCAGCGGGTGCATCATCAGCATCGGCAGCAGGTCGGCCGACGGCAGGATGTCGCTCAGCGACATGCCCATCGTCTTGACGCCCTGGCAGATGAACGCCGCCAGGTAGCGGTGCAGCGGGAAGTGAAACGACGCTCGGTACAGCTCCTCCTTGTCGAACTTGGGGTGGATGTAGAAGTTGACCGCGTCCAGCCAGTCCTGCAGGTAGTTGACGCAGAACAGCATGATCTTCTTGGCGAGGGGGGCGTGCGAGGGGTCCTTCAGGTGCGAGATGATGGACCACATGGGGTACGCGCTCGCCTCCAGCTCGCAGCTGAACGCGGCGTAGTAGGAACTGGGCTCGAACTCGACGTGGCTGCCCGTCTCGCGGATGTTGACGTTCATGCCTGTTGAGGGTGAGAGAAGACGGTTGGTTTAGTATCGTAATCTTTGAGAAGGAACTTGCAAACAATGAAAAATCTAAGGCCCGCAATGAAATGATGGGAAATTAAATCTAATCTTGAGTTCCACTAGATTCAGACGTCCGCTTTTATTCGTGTTTTTCAATTCAGATTTCTCTGCCACAATTGCTGTCCGACGTTACCAACGAGGTACAAAGCCGCTCCACAAAATCGAACTTCATTGTCACGTTTGGACATAAAAGCCATAAAAGCGAATCCGGCTTGATAACTTCCAATAAAATCTCCCGCTATCAACGAAAGGCAGTTAAAGAGAATCCGCTGCACAAGGCTGCATGTCTTCTGTAGAAGGTACTTCACCATCAGCTCACTGAGAGCCTCGAATTAGTCTGCCTCTGGAAACTAAGGTAACTGGTGCTTGTACTGCTTCTCGAGGTACTTTTTCGTTCGAGGTATTGCTTCAGATCTAAGATTGGATGGTCTTGATGTTTCCGATAGACGATCACTCGCTCCAGCAGCTCCACCTCATCTGGCAACGTAGTGAATTATAGCGAATGTTCGTATGGGATGCTTTTTCCGGAAACTTAGTATAGCAGCGGCAGTCTAGGTCCAACCGTTTGTTCAACGTCGAGAAGTGTCTACTATCTATCAAGACGTGGTCAATGCGGAATTGCGTCCTAATCCGCGGCCTCAAAAAGTACGAAGATTGAGCCGCAAGTTAAGACTTCGTACGGTCACATTCTTGGAAACAGTCAAATCGATCAGTCGCGGGCAGTTTAGTCAAATAAAAAAGTAACGCATAAGGCGAGTTGAAAAGTTGAAGCTGTAAAATCACCTTTTGTAATGTAATTTTACCTAAATTATTGTGTAAATTTAAATCACATTGACAAATACGAAAATATCACATTGTGAAGAAACTTCATTCAGTTATTGATGTAAAATTATGATTTTTATCCTGAAATAACTTTTTTTTAATACTTTGAGTCATACACATTCTTATGGCATAAACTGGGGAACTGTGGTTTTTTTCTATTTAATTTCATTTTACACTTTAGTTTAGGAAAAATTAAATAAACCTAGGGGTAATTTTACCTCAATCTTATTTCCATTTTAACGGTGCACATCAACCAGAGCTTTTGCACCCAGATTTTTGTTACAGACATTTTAGTATCTTCAAAACTACGGATACTTTTTTTTTTTTTTTTTTTGCGGAACGAGGTGGGATAGCCAGGATCAAGTCAGTCCAAGTCCGGTTGTGTAAAGGAACGGTAATGGTCGTGTCAATCACATGCGGATCGCTCGCACTCCATGGGAGCGGGGATTGAGGACATGATTGGGTAGGTTAAAATGAGATTGTGTTTGTGAGAGTATGTAATTGTGTTATGGTGTAAATAAGCTAAATCGAAACTTCGTGCTCAATCGCCGCCCCCAATGTTCATTAAAAACCCCGTTCGCACGAGCTTCCCAAAATCAGCGCTATAGGTTTCAACTGTCGAGACTGTTAAACCCCACAGAACTGACTCCAAGGAACCCTAGCGAACGGAGTACACTATCCACGCACAAATGGACCTTTACTAACCGATCATTAAACCATCCCAACAAACGCAAAATTATCAAAATGAATTTATATGTTGAGGTTTACAATCAATCAACGAAAGTAATTAATTCCCAGAAGCAAAGAAAACAACAGAAAACAATGTTTAACAGCTTAGCAGGCCCTCGTCTTGTCACGTCCGTCATAAGTCTTGTTTGCTGAAAGTTTAAATGGTTAGTGTTGTAGTTAATCGTATTCAACATGACCATAATAGGCAGGCCTGTAATACGATTACCTTAATGATTTGTTACTTAGCTTTTAAGAGGACGACCCCGCAACCGCCGTCAGAATTTCTGAGGAACGAAGAACTCATTAGGAAGAATAAACCCTACAAATCTTCTATAAATAATAACAAAAATAAAACTGAAGCTCATGGTCAAAATAAGTGTGCCTAAACCTAAATGCACTTCTAAATTTCTAAATGGTCTAGCTTAATTCCGCTTAACACCTAACATTTCTAAATTGTCTGTTGAACAAGCAAAATGCTTAGGTAACAACAGAAAGTATTTTTTAAAACCTATTATATAAAGTTATGTGGAGATAACAAACAGATAAATATTGTAATGTTGAAAATAATTAATTCTTAATACTCTAATCATTGCTTTCAAAATTGTATGGCAAACAGTAATTAGACCCTACAATGCCTAGAAGAGGCCTCGGTTTCTGTTGTTGTGAGTAGACGCTGGTTTCAGAGTTCATTTTTCAATTTAAAAGGGGTGGGAGACGACTAATTTGCTTCATGAACTCCTAATCGACCCTGAGATCACCTCTTGTGTTTGTCCACTGATCGCTCCTAGCTAGGTGTTACCTAGACACAGTGTTAGAGGCCCGCTTCGCATGGCAAAAATGTTGGCTGGGGGGAGGGTGATATTATCCAATGAATTTTATTTTTAAGCCAACATTGCTAACGGCGTTGAGATCTCTACTCATGCCCAGGGCACCTTCAAAACTACGGATACTATCGAAAAAATTTTTTAACTCATACTGTCCACAAAATAATTTTTAATTTTGCATTCCCGTTATTGCAGGTTTGGGTCCGTAAGTTTGACCATTTTGGAATAAGAAGACAACAACTTCCTTCGTTGCTGTGCACCCTTAAACTTTACATAGTTTTTTAATTTTACATTGCTATATTTTTATGTAAAATTATTATTTTTTTTTTTTTTTAAACAGTTTGAAGAAATTTGAGCCACAAAAATGCCACAAAATTGTTCATAAACTGAACAAATTTTTATCATCATCAGAAAAAAAGATGAATATATCCCATTGTTAGCGTTATTTTACACAGTTTTTCATAAAAAAATATGTTGTTTTTCCTGAAACAATATTCGTCTAAAAGATATTGCGTCCGGATGTTTCTATGTAATTTAAATTTTACCCGTTATAATTTGGAAAAAAGGGAAAATTTTACCAAAATTGATATGTTATAATTTAATTTAAATGGAAAAAAGGCGAAAATATTACATTATGATGCAATATTACTCAGTTTTTGATATAAAATTATAAGTTTAAATGCGCAATTTTAATTTTACAGAAATTAAGGGAATTTTCTTATTTTTCCATGTGAACAATTCTTCACGAAATCGGACGATTTTATGACACTTTTTATTTGTATTTTTGATTTGCCTAAAACTTTATGGGGGATTCCTTATGAACAGAAAAGCTTTTTTGATAAAGATTAACATTTCGAAAGCGCAAAAAAAATCATCTTTTGAAAAGTTGGGAAATTGAAATTTTTTGTTTTAGATCAAAAATTCCATACATGATTCATCTTTTGACATTGAAAATCGGGTTATAAGTTTCCGAGATATCGTTATTTGAAAATTTAGTGCTTTCTGTATTTTTAAGTGGTGTAGGAACAAAGAAACCAATCTTCAAGATAATACTACAGAAAATTTTCTCAGCCCTTAAAAAAAATATTTTCGAAAATGTGCACCTTACAAAATTTGAATTGATGATTTTTCTCAAAATTGAACTAAAAGTAAAGTGGTTATAATTTGAAACGGTGCACTTTTCCAAAAAATGTGTTAAGCACTTTTCTATTGCAAATTCGATTTTAAGCATAAAATGATGTAAAAAATAGTTTTTTTGATCATTGTCTATTTTTTTAAATCGTCATTTCTTCAAAAAATCATACATCGATGATACAATTTCTGTGCCTGTGGTAAAATATGGCTTTTTTGATCCCTTCAAAAAGCATATAAATTTTTTGCGAAAAACTTAAAAACAAGGATTTTGGGAATTCAACTTTCAGTGATGAAAAATTAACTTAAAAAATAGGTATTTTTTTGATTTTTTGAGAGAGTAACTTTTTTATGAAAAGTTCACAACAATTTTACCGAAGGCATCAAATCGAACAGAAAATGTCTTCCCAAGACACATATTAATATTTGTACACCATTTTTGTATGGATAGCTACGAAAATTGTATGAAGACTTCTATGGACAAAAAAAGGTACAAAAAAGCTTTTTTGGTCATAGGGAGTTTTACAATGTATTTGCGGAGAATTCCTTATGTTCATTGAGGCAAAATTTCATAAAAAGAGAAGTAATTTTACTTCAATTAATGTGTAACAAAAAAAACATAGGAAAGCGACTAAAATATCTCATTGTGATGTAATTTTATTCAGTTTTTGATGTAAAATTATACTTTTTTCTAAAACAATATTAGTTAGAAAGATTTGGAATCAGATTTTTTGTGTAATTTTAGTTTTTACACATTTATTTAAGGCAAAATAACATTTTAAACCTTACTTAGTCCACCCTCAGGTGGTTGAAGCCTTCCTTCCATCGATAAAGATATATTTTTCATTTGATTGGGTTGTTAGATCTTCAATCTTTAGGGCGTGTTGGAAAGGTCTTATGATTACCCACCAACGATAGGCCTCATAATAGATCCGAACAACATTTTCATCAAAATATTTGAGATCTAGTCCTGAAAAGTGTTAAAGTAACACTTAAGTGATCGTAACTTTTGATAGGGTTGTCAGATCTTCGATCTTTTGGAAAGCGTTGGAAGAGTTTTTTGATTACCTATCTAGCGATGGGTCGCATGATACATCCAATATCAGAATATTTGTGAATATTGTGACGGGTTTTCTTACAAAAACCACCCTTTTTACAATCTTCCGGACTTATGTTGAAATTATAATTTAAGCATAGCTTTTGAAGTACTTAACAAAACTTCATAATATTAACTAGGGTCTTGTGGGACCCCAAAACGGATCGAGTGAGACCAGAACGGTCCAAATTGGTTCAGCCAGTCCGGAGATAATCGAGTGCATTTTTTCGGTGCACGGACTTACAGACACACACACGCACAGACATTAGCTCAGAATTTAATTCTCAGTCGATGTGTATACGTGAAGGTGGGTCTACGAGGTCGAATTATGAAGCTCATTTTTCGAGTGATGTTATAGCCTTTCCTCATTGAGGTGAGGAAGGCAAAAAGGCAAATTTATACCTTCTAGCTTACAACTTGCCCTAATTAAACTTTCAAACTTTGTAGCGTTGATTTCTCCGATGGCGATTTTGCAGTCATGTTTAGGAAAGCTGTTCGCGAAACGCGTCCCGGACGTCAAATTTACTTTCTGAACATGGATTTTGAACCTTTATAATGCTGATGCTGAAAAATCGGCTCCTGATTCCCAAGACGACCTTTCTGGTAGATTTACCAACCCAACCTTTTGAAATCCACAATCAGCTTATCCAGAAAACGTCCCAAAAAGCTACGATACTAGACCTTGCGGAGCCTCAATATGTCGGAAAGTATGCGGATACTTCTGAGCAGAGAAACCCTTTTAAAACCCAAAACTCACCTTGCAACATCGACAGAAACTGGAACCACATATCGATCAGGTTATCGTCCTTCAGGAAGACCAGCGCGACGCTCTCGTGCGACAGCACGTTGTTAAAGTCGGACGCCAGCGGCCAGTAGCAGTGCTCCTTCATGACCCGCTTCGCGCAGTCGATCACGTAGTGGAAGTTTTTCTTCGGATCTAAAAGATTAAGAATGAATTAATCCCTACTTCGAAGGTAGGAAAATATGATCGCTTACCGTGCAGCGTGTTCGCGACCAATATCTTGGACATCATCTGCCGCAAGCTGATGATCATCACGTGCAGCAGGCTCAGCTCCTCGACCATCTTGAGGGCGAGACTCTCGTTCGAGAACAGCTGGACGCTCATGTGCACGACGCGGTTGCTCAGCGTGTCCGGATCGTTGGACATCTCGAGCACGCTCGGTATCCGGCAGTAGTGCATGACGAAGGTGCGCGTGAGGTGTTCCTGAAAAGAGAGAATTTGTGAGAATTGGGTTTTGAACGCGCAAAAATATGACGAAGTTACCTTGTAGTCCTGGTCGGGCAGCATGTTCAGCAGGAAGCACACAATGTTCTGCGGGAACTCGTACTTGAACGTCCAGAAGATAAACTCCTCGAGCAGCGTCTTGTGCACGATGGTTTCGCCGAGGGCCGGCAGGTGCCGGTACTCGTCGGGTGGTTCCGGCGAGGGAAACAGCCGCACCGCTTCCTCGTACTTGCGCCGGCTGTGCTCGAGGAACTTGCCGTACTCGTTGGAGGGAAAGGGCGGTTCCACCAGCCGCCGGTACGTGTCCTCGTGGATCAGTGCTTTGGTCATAACCCGTCGCATCAGCTCGCCCATGTTGTTGAACTCCATCAGCATGCTGCAGTAGTCATCACAGTACTTGGCCGTCCGGCTGTACACCGTCGAGTTGTGGTTTTTGGCGTTGTGGTCGCGGAAGTGCAACAGCAGCCGGAGCAACATCCGCGGCATCATGGCTTCCGCGACGACCATCAGGTCTTCCGGCACGGGCGCCTTGTTCTGGCAGTTGTTGATCCCATGGTCACTGCAGAACCCCTCGGCCTTCATGACCGACGTGTCGCCGCAGTCGCAAGCGCCGCCAGCCTGCGACAGGAACATGTTGAAATCGTGATCGGTGTGGTTGCCCCGCTTGAAGCAGTCCCGGCAGATGGACATGCACGGCGAGATACCGCAGGTCCGGCACCGGTAGGCCACCACGTGCGGAATCCACACCAGGCCGCACTTGGCGTGGTTGTCGTAGCCGCGCACTGCAAACGAAACGCAAAACAAAACACGAGCAAATTAGTCTCAAGGATTAGCCATCATAGTTATCTTGGTGGAAAATTATAATTGTTTTTGCGGGGCACAGACTGACTGGTGGTTAAGCTTCAACTCAGTGGAGTACAAAGCAGGAAGCCGCAGAGCGCAAACAAGTCAATGCAACAAAGGTCGTACGGAACGGCGTACAGCAGCAGGTCATAGCTGTCACCACCGCCAGAGTTGGGCGGCGTGGTTGGCGGAATATGACTCAAAATCGATGGGATAAATGTCGGAAGGGTGATGTCACACTTGTTTGTTACGGCGAGATTTGTTTTTTTTTACGGTTCACACCCACTCCGTCAAAACATTGTGTTGAAAACTGGGTGTTCGAAAATAAAATTGAGTTTTCAATTGCTTTACTACGCTCATGATCAATAGATATCTTGAAGTTCAGGACGCTTCTTTAAATTCTATTTTAAATCCCATTCAATTAAGTTCATGTAGTCATTACGAGATCCTTTCTGACATTACACCAGAAAAGTGGTAAAATTACACATTTTCAGAGGTAAAATTACACATTTTTTCTGACATAAAAGATTTACCCCTTCCATGATGTAACATTACCATGATTTTTTTTAATATGTGCGCAGCCAGTTCTGAGAAAATTTGGTGAGATTTTTTATCACACACATACATACATTTGTTGAGTTCGATTGAGAGTAGGTGAGTACGTCGATAGATACACAAACAGAAAAAAATCATGGTAATATTACATCTGGGAAGGATACATCTTTTATGTCAGAAAAAAGGTGTAATTTTACCTCTGGAATGTGTAATTTTACCACTTTTCTGGTGTAATGTCACTTTTTCAGTCTAAATTGAGGTAAAATTACATCATAAAAGAGGTAATATTCAACCTTCCAAAATTACAGCTTCCAAATTCACATTATTTTTTACTGTGCATGGAGGTTGGTCTATGAAATTTAAAAAAAAAAAGTTCATTTTTAGATAGTCTAGATGGGCAGGCAAAATAAACGACACCATCACCAGCGGAGACATTGGATCTGGGGGGTAAAATTGGGTCATACAAATTTCAGCATTTTTGTATTACCCAATCTCACCCTCTAGGCACACTGTCACCCCTGAATTGACGGTAACATTCGTTTTCATAACTTTTTGTGTTTTCATACAATAATACATTGATTTTGTGTTAAAAAGTACAAAAAAGTAGTTTACCCATATTACCTCTGGAAAGATGTAATATTACATAAATTAAGGCTGAAAAAGTAGCAAAACACTAGAATAGTGATGAATTTACACATTTTTAGACGTAAAATTAAAAAAAAAATCTGACGTAAAAAATGTACCCATTCTCAGATATCCTCGTTCTAAAGACAACTTTATGAACCACATCAATAGGAACGTTTATCGCTTACTGTAATATTATGATGAAAGGAAAAGTGTGGTTTTATAATAAAAATACATAAAAAACAAACATGATTTTTATCTAAATGATGTTTTAAACTTTTTTTCAAAAAGGAAAATAAACCGTAAATCTGACAGCGCTGTTTTAAGTACACAGTGTATGAAAAGCTTAGTTCTTTATGGTGGAATTTGATTGTTGAATATTACCTCTGTTTGGATGTAATTTTACCTTATTTTATATGGAAAAATAAAATTACGCATTAAACATGTAAAAAAAAAGTGTAATATTACCTCTAACAATGAGTAAACTTCAGCAATGGAAGCATCTTCATCAAACCAAAATCTTTTGACGCTCATCAAGAGAAAAAATAAAATGAAACTTAAAAAAAATCATCATCTGGATTATTCCACGGAACACCGATTTCACTACTACGCTTGCAGGTGTGCCGGGTCCGGTGGTTTAGTGGTTATCGTGGTAGCCTCTAAATCCCAGTATGGCCTGGGTTAAATCCCAGACGGTGGCATTTTTCGAGACGAGATTTGCCTGATCACGCCTTCTATCGGATGGGGAAGTAAAACGTCGGTCCATTTGCGTAAATGAAACTTAAAAAAATCACCACCAGAGACCACAAAAGGGTCCGGGGGTCGTTAAAGTGGATAGCTTTGCTTTGCTTGTAGGTGTAATGTCAAACGTTAAAAAATTTCCTGTCCCTTTTCGTGCATCAACAATGTATGTAAACAAAACGAAATAACTTGATTTTAGTGGGGCTAACAATGAAATTTACAAAAAAATCTTCAACTGATTGATTTTCTTCGGAAAGTTTGGGAGCATTTTTTGCGTATTTCGTATCCTCTCTCTCTTTCGCGGGTGAAGAAAGTTAACAAGCTATTTTTTTTTTGCGATTAGGCCGATGCAAATATTTAAAAAAGTTTTTGTCCCTCGGCCTTGGCCGAGGGCAAGGGGGGGGCAAAAAAATAAAAAAATATAAAAATTTTAATAACAAGCCATAGTCTTCACATTTAAATGAAAAAAGTGTTTTAAAATGCATTTTACACTAGTTCAGTTGTTTTGCAATCATTAGTTTTCAAAAAATCTAAGATCTGACAAAAACAAAAATTGTATCGAAAAAAAAGATTTTGCATCGAAAATTTTCAAAAAATCTTAAGATTTTTTAATAAACCCAAACATGCTAAAAATGATTTTAAACGCAGGAGAATGTATTTTAATTTGATTTCAGTTGGTTGCACTTGAATTTTCATTGAAATTTTGAAGTTTATTGTAAAAATATTTTTTTTGCCCCCTGATTTTTCGGGCCAATTTTGAAGGGGGGGGGGGGTGACAAAAACTTTTAAAAATATTTGTACCAGCCTTAGTCCATAACTGGTAAACTTACATCTCATATTCAACAAAGAGAAACATTGGTTACACAGTAAACAAAATCACTGTTAGATTACATCTGGGACTGCTGAAAGTTTTTTTTGTTTGTCAGGAAAAATATATAAATTTACATCTATTTATGTGTAATTTCACATATTCCACATTAAATGAGGCAAAGTGACATCGAAAAAGATATTATATTTATCTATAATTGTTTCAATCCTCCGAAATTAAACTTTTATTAAATTGCGATATGGACTTGAAAAGATATAAAAAATATGTGTAATTTTTTGAAGGTGTATAATTTGGTAGTGCAAAATTTGCAAAATTTTAAGTACAGTCCAGACTCGATTATCCGAAGCCTCGATTATCGGATTATCCGAAGTTTCGATTATCTGAAATTCGATTAACCGAAGGTTTTTATGAGACTTCGTATAATTAAATCACGAACAAAACACATCGTTTTTTTTAATTTTCTTACTTTTAACATCAAATTCGAGTTCTACGACCCCATTTTAGGCAAATTTGAATGGTTAGTTGCGTGTTAAATTGAAAAATTCATTTTTGTTTTTCGTAATTCGATTAATTTTGTTTTCGAGTCTGGACTGTATTACAAAAAAAAGATTAAAATACACAAAACTAGCATTACTACTAATTCAGAAACGAACAAGAAATTGTATGCATCTTTAAATTTTTCACCTTCAACCAAAAATTAAACAAAATTACATTACATTAAATCTAAATTTAATAAAAAAATTTAGTGGTTGATTGCTTGTTAGCATACCAAATTCGTTTGGTGAATAAGCAACGAAAAGTTTTGGAAGAACTCAAAAACATAAAAAATACTGTAAAAAATACTTTTTGTGTTTACAAAAACCCTCTACCTCTCGTCTACCAACAAACCAAAAAAAAACAAAAACAACTCAAACGAGTTCATTTCGCACCCCGATTAATCACCCCGGGGTCTCAGTAGTTCGGTTAAAATACATCAAAAAGCCCCCAACACACCAATACCACTACCACCAACCGCATTTGCGACTTCCACGCGAGCCGGCTTAAACCCAACAACAACAACAACATCAACACAACGTCTTGACTTGAGTTATATCGTGTATGTGTCTGTCTAGTTGGGCCTCTACTGTAAGTCCGTACGTATACGCTCACAGCTCACACACACACCAACACGCGACACGCCAAGTTGGTTCATTGACATTGAAAGTATTTCATTATGGCATACCTGCCTCCTCGTCGTCACTTCCTCTTATCTACCCATCGTACAGAGTAGGTACACAATCCGGTTCGCAGACTTGAGCTCCAGATGATACCTACGCCAAGTACTGAGACCGTGGTTGCGTGTTTTGCCCAATCTTTTGGACTTGTGTACTGGTGAACCTTTTTATGGCAGGTATTCTCCTCAGAACAAGTTCTAAGAGTGAGGACCTTCCGATATTGTATCGTGTTGCGAAATGCAACACTCTCAAGTCACCCTTCCGGAACGGAACGCACACCAACGCTGAGTCTCTGAGTCGCCATTGATGATTTCTTCGCTCAGGTACGTGAACCTTGGAACAACAAACCCCCTTCGGGAGCGAGAAAGAGCGAGATACCTGGTTGATCTTGACTACCTGACGAAACTAGGTTGCATCATCATGACGACTGTAGAACCTAGTACGAAGCAAGAATTGGCTGACGTCGTAGGTTCAGTGACCTGCGGCGCGACCTGGTTCACCGCGGACACCCCACATGGGAAAAACAGAAACGACCTTGGCACGTCGTCGTCGTCGTCGTCCGCGAACATGTGTGTGACGACGCAGCGAGAGGTGCGTTCAATATCTTGAACTCGGAACTGCAACTTGCCGAGTTGCGTATAGTGTGCGGAGTCAGCGGAGAACGGTACAATGTGCACTTTGGCGTAGCAGAGTGTTGTATAGAGGTGCAACGCAAATGAGTAGTTTGTCCGTAGCCAGGGGGACAGTGAAGAGGTCAGGGAACTTGGGCAGAAAACGCCGTTGCACATCCGCGGAACACACGTTATGCGTCCGGTTTGCTACTGGAAGTGACTGAAGCATTTGTGTAAAGTTCATTGCGAAATTGCCGATTTTTGGGATTTTCTGGGATTCAACTGAACATATAGAAAACTATTTGGAAAAAGTGTACTTTGTTCAGCGAGCATTTGGAAAGGTATGTCCACGCATCCTTCCATCCTCTGTAGATTTTGTAAAAAGTGATCCTTTCACAGAATTCTCTCTGTTGTAAACCCAACACAGTAGAGCAATTCTTTACGAAATCGACCGATTTCGCGCATATTTTTTTATCTCATTATGATTTTTGGAAAAATATAAATTTTATTCAATTTTTTTGGTTTACTCTTGTATTTAATATAAAATTAAATTTGCAATCCGCCTATTTTCATTTGCCTTCACAGTAAAAAAATTCATGGTAAAATTTCATCTAAAAAGGAGTACATCTTTTATGTCAGAAAAAAGCTTTAATTTTACTTGGCTTTGATTGATCCAGTTTTCACAGCGGCGAGATGGCCGTGCGGGTTGGGGCGCGGAGTTAGTAAGCTAGACATAACTATCGCCGGTTTGATATTTTTTTGGGATTACATATATTTTTTCCTAGCGTCTGCCAGATGTAAATTTACACATTATTAGAGGTAAAATTAAAGCTTTTTTCTGACATAAAAGATGTACTCCTTTTTAGATGAAAGTTTACCATGAATTTTTTTACTGTGTTGTTTATTGTCACTTGAGGTACACTTTTTAAAAAATCTTTTTTTTTATTTCACATTTGATAGCACAAAAATATTATTTGCGCAAGAAAAACTATTTTTGAAAATTTTAACTTCCTGGTATTTTTTAGAGTACACAGAAAAAAAAAATCATGGTAATATTACATCTGGAAAGGGGTACATCTTTCATGTCAGAAAAAAATGTGTAATTTTTGCTCTGAAAATGAGTAATTTTACCACTATTCTGGTGTAATGTCACATTTTCAGTCTAAATTGAGGTAAAATTACATCATAAAAGAGGTAATATTCAACCTTCTAAAATTACACCTTCCAAATTTACACTTTTTTTTTGCTGTGTACCATAGTTTTTTTGGAAATTGAAAAAAAAGGTTGTACAAAGTTCACTTTATTTTTAAGCAAAATAAGATTCGAAATCAAACAGAGCTTTATATTCTTATTTTATTTTTTGGTATTTTTTTGAGTATCAAAAATGACAACCCAGAAAAATGAAAAAATATTTGGCAGTATGTATTGATATTTTTTTTTTGAATCATGGTTTTGGGAAAATCGAACAAATTTTATTTTATTTTTATGCAAAATAAGATTTGAAATGAAAAAGAACTTTATATTTTTATTTTATTTTTTAGTATCTTTTAGAGTAGAAAAAATGACAACCCACACAGCAAAAAATCCGATGGTAAAATCGCATGCAAAAACATGCACATCACCTTCGTAAAAAAAGACACTTAATATTACACACTGCATGTACAATTTTTGTGAACACAAAAAAAAGTTGCAACCGACGGGGTTCAAACCCAGCACCATCTGTAAGGGCTGGCGCCTTAGCCCACTCGGCCATCAGACCGATGGAGAATGGAAAGGATATCCGCGTATATGAGCTTGACATTTCGGTCACGTAAGGTTCCCATACTGATGAGCTACATATTTCAGGGTGTAATATTACATCAAATTTCATATTATAATGCCTAATTTATTTTACACTCAGGCTTTTTACACGTAGCTGGATTAGTACTTTTTTGCAGAGCAGATAAATTTAAAAAATATTCGTATTGATAATTTTTAAATAAATATGATAGTTTTGAGAAAAGTTGAACAAATTTAATTTTATTTTTATCCAAAATAAGATTCGAATTCAAAAAGACAGACTTTACAGAAATTTTGATAAAAAAAATAGACAGAAATTTTTCGAGGTCATTTTGGTAAAGAACAGAAATTTGATCAAGGTAAACCCACCTAAAGTTTGATGTTTGCCAAAATTTTGCTGCTTAAATTCTAAAACATGTTTTCCGAAGATTTCAGAAAATTTCCTATACATTTGTCTAAGAACATTTAAAGATCGGGTTGCTGAGGAACCGGTACGTGAAATTTTCTGATCTTTCGAATGAAATTGATATCACATGTTTTAATACAAAATTAACATTTGAAAAGGCTTAAGATCACTAGCGTGCACAGGGTGGGGCAACAAGGCAACTGCCCCACCATCCTCAGAAATTTGTTTTAAATTTGGTCAGGGGATGTCCACAAATGACGTATTTTTCACAACGTCCATATTATTGCCCCACCTTCCTCAAAGAGCTGGGCACGCTACTGCTTAAGATGTAAAATTTATATAATGGCATAATTTTCACCTAAATCAATATTTAGATTGTTTCCTCGAAAACGGTGCACATTATTAAAATATCTGAAAAGAACTTTTTGATTTCAATCCAATTTTTCATTTAAAAATGAAGTAATTTTTTCAACGTTTTCCAAAAATGGCAACTTTGTCAAATATTTGTGCTCAAAAGTTATCTTTTTATCTCTCAAACATTTCAAATTTCAGAAATAATGTTTTGCGATAAAATGTGAAAAAAAAAACAATGGCCCAAATTTTGCTCACAAATAAATTTCATCTAATAAGAATCACTCACCTAACATGATAGTACCATTCAATAACAAACCACATTTCCCAATAAAATAAGCATTGGTGAGTGCTCTTTTCACAGGTGTTCACTCCAAAAATTCCGGCCCCATCACTACATCAACACCTGCTCTGCCACATGTATTGGTGCGCGATCTCGATCTACCTGTTCTACCACCACACGATCATCGGTTTGTTGTTGATTTCTCACCCCTCTCTGAAGAAGTGAACTCTGGAATCTCAACCTGCCGAAAAAGATCAAAATTCTCAAACTCTATGCTCATCATCACACCTCATGCATATTGATGTGCGGCCTCACCTCCTCACAACGCGTCGCCCATACTTGGTGAGGTCTGGACAACTCTGCTTGCTATGGAAGACTGTTGTTTACATGTCATGTCGTCATCGACCAATGTCAATGATCTGTCCAAGAGGGTGAGGGAGATCATCGCTCGATCGTGAAATAGGAATATCGAAACCAAATCCAAGCTGATGTCCCTATATTGGACCTATTGTATCCAATTTCGACCTAAACTGAAAATTTGATAAATTCCATCGATTTAAAAATGATATCTCGTGATTTATTGCCTAAAGATCGTACGCAGAATTGTTGAAGTTAAAAAATCATAATTTTTTCTAGGTTAACTTGTAACTTTGGGTCGAAATTAGATCCATCGACGGCCTTGTCTTACTGAATTTGCAAACAGTGTTGTCGACCTCCAAAACCCTTCCTCGACATCCCAGATTCGCCAACAACACGCGTTCGCAAAAGTTTCGTAACAGCGCCACGTGAACTCCTTCCCTCTGCCTCGAGAGTTGAACTTGGCCCCCTTGAAGACCGAGCGCGCGCGGTTGTATTCGTGTGTGCTAGTTTTGAGGTTCTAGCCTAGCCCCAAGAGACGTAACCGCACAGCCGAGAGGTTGGTCCAAGTTCAATGACTGGGCGCAATCATGCTGGTGAAACCCTACCGCGATCTTGTCGGAAGAAACTGGTTCTGGCGGGTCGAAGATGATCGTCGTGGTGGTGGTGGTCGTGAAGAAGGAATACAGGGCACCAACACACGTTCTGTTGTAGAAGTTGTTGTTGTTGTTGGGCGTGAGCGCGCGCACTTGAAGGACTTCAGGTGATCTTGGGCAGCACGTTCTACTTCATTGGTTGGGTCAAGGCTCGAAAGGGAGAAGCCGTTTTGGCGGGAAGACTTCGTATGATAAAAGTTTTAATTGAAGTCCGGAAAAATCAAATTCCACACCACAGGTTCATGGAACTCAACGACCTTGGCAATGGCACTTTCCATCCCCCACAGCTGCCAGCAGGCAGGTTTTATGGCCCGAACGTATAGTTCCACCCAGTGAAAGTGCTCAACCCGTCTCAGGTATGTGTCATCATCCGTTGTGAGAAAACGAGACTCTAACAGATGCAAGCGAGTTGTGAACTGAAACCTAATCCGATTAAATTTAACTTTTGCACTAAATTTTGTTTAGTTAGAAATTTGTATGTTTTTCACGTAACTTGTATTCCTTCAAGCTACTAAACGTCCAAAACGCAGTCCAAAAGAAAACCTCCTCTTCAAATCGAATACTAAACAGCTGATTCCGAACGATGAAGTCAGCGCGCAGAGAAGACCACCACCTGATTCAGAAGCCGCACGATGACGACAACCTTCGCGCCGTGGCCACTCTCCGGTGAAGTGTTAATGGATTGGAGTTCAACGGCCGAACAAGCCACGAGCAACCAAGTGAATTCCTGGCGCAAATTCTTGGACGTTACGTCACTTGCTGTGGTTGCGAAAAGTGTCACGAGGCTTGCCCGTGTGACGTCAGCGCTAAATTTTGGAACGAAAATTACACGAGTTGGCTGCTTCGATCGATACTCACATGTTAAAAGAGGCCACTTTTGGGCAGCACCAAACACTGCCCAAGGGAATGGCTCTGGAGAAAAGTTATCGATTACGTACAAAAGGTGGTCACTACGGTGGTCTATGGGTATTTAAAAGGACAAAAGTTGTTATTTTCTTGCGCTTCAATCGGAATTCCACAGTACTATGACGCTGGAAGCTCACCGTGAAAATTTTAGTTCATTTGGTAAAGGTTTTGTGGGTCCACCATTGGCCTGGGCAATTTATTATGCAAAATTTTCAATACTTAAACTTTGTAAGAACAAAACAACAAATCTCAACCAAATGACCTCATTCTCGAAACTCATACACACAGCAAAAAATCCGATGGTAAAATAGAAAGCAAAAGCATGCACATCACCTTCGTCAAAAAAGACATTTAATATTACACGCTGCATGTACAATTTTTGCAAACACAAAAAAAAGTTGCAACCGACGGGATTCAAACCACAGTAAGGACTGGTGCCTTAGCCCGCTCAGCTATCAGACCGTCGAAGTGTAGGAAGGATAAACGCCAATATGAGCTTGAATTGCGATCAAGTAGGGTTTCCATACTGATGGACTACATGTTTCTGGACGTAATATTACATAGAATTTTATCGAATAAATTTACCTGACACCCTGGCCTTTTTTGTTTAAATTTTTGATGTGTATGTAAGAAGCTAGTTGTGGCGCAATAACCACGGCGGTGTCCAGGGCATTTGTGGAAATACAGTGTCCCATCCCTAGAGGGTCCCGGAGCACCAAAACTTCTTAGCATGGTGGCTCCCAACGATAAAATGCCTAAACAAACAGGAACGTGAGCGGGCGATCTCCACGTTTCTTCCTCCCCTGTAGATGCAGAATTGTGTTGTTGTTTGAACATTCGTGCTCAAACTCAATCCAATTCAACGAATCATCTTTGCGGTTAACTTTACGCAGTTGGCCTGGCCGCTTTAACGTTTGTGATGTTTCAAAGCAATTTATTGCATTGGGGCACTGCAATTGTTAATAATGACAAGAGGATGCTAGGCGTTAATCAACCTAAGGCATTTTCCAGAATACCCTCAAAAGACTGGCTGCGCTAGGGTTAGATTAGATTAGAATTTTTGATGTGTATGTAAATGTAAATCCCTCTAATTATTAATTCACTTAAAAAAATCTCAAAAATACCTTATATTAAATTATTAATTTATGGGTATGTTTCAGATGACAAATATGCCATTTTTTGATCTATTGTACACTGTGATGAAAATATTTTTTGCAAGTTCGTAATTTTACATTTATTTTTATTTCAAATAATGTTCAGAATTTTTGATTTTTATTTCTAAACCTATCGTGGTCGAAACAAGTTTTTATAAGATTTTTGATGTTAAATCGAATTTTCAATCTAACTGTACTGATTTTTTCTTTTTTTTTTTTTTTTGAAAAAAAGGTGCGCTGATTCTAAATTTTAGTCAAATTTAGGTTAATTTCAACTTTTTTCAATAGTCATAATTTTCCAACTTTCATGGAAATATTTTTTTCGTAAAGATCACAATTACAATTTTGCTTTAAAGACACAAATTTTAAGAGCTAAATTTGCTAAAATACAGCATCTGAAAAAAAAACTAATAGGACAAAAAAGGTTTTCTGCGTGACCCAATAACGTCTTATGTTCCAATATTTTCTTTAACTTAGAGGTATAAAATTTTTAATATCAAAAAAATAATGTCTACTCTTACAGATAATTTATTTTTGAAAATTTTAAGTTATGCCTTTTTTTTAAAAAAAAAGCCTAAATTTCTCAATTTTGACTTGTAGGAAAAAGTTCCTGTAGAAAAAAGTAGTGAAAATAACATTACTAAATGTATCTTTTTTTTCGAGAAAATTTACCTAAAACTGACTAAACTTTAAAACGATGCACCTATTCGAAAATTCTGTTAGGAGCTTTTCGATTGAACTTTCGATTGGATTTTTGGATTATGCGCTTTTAAGGGGTTACATACATGTAAATCGGCAAAAATGTAAGAGGTTGGTATGAGCACACACTTATACTTTTTTTATCTGTTTTCAGGGCATTAAAATATACATTTTCATCTACTAACAAAATAAATGTGAAGACATTTGGATGTATCATTGCCGAGGTATAGCTATTTGAAGTAAAAGTTTCAAAAAAACGGGTGCCACGATATCTCAACACTTCATTGACCGATTCGGCTCAAACTTTAAAACTTCATCATCCCGGTACGAGAATCGAACTCACGACCTCTGGATTGGAAACCCAGCACGCCGCTAGTCGAAACCCATCCCCTACCGGTCAGTATTCCCAGTGAGCACATTTACTCTTTTAAGGGATCTGACTTTGCCGAGCCAGACAGGAATCGAACCCATCACCTTCCGCTTACAAGACGAAACCCGTAACCTCACGGCCACGGAAGCTCGGCAACTTTTGGTGATGTCTCGTTAAACCGGTCTTATTTAAAATCATCATGCACACGGATGACGAAGGCCGATTTAAAAAAAAGTTTATTTTAAAAAAAAGATAACAATATTTTTTGTTACTCAAATAAAAAATCGTCTGTTTTTTTTATTTTTGCAGTTTGTTTTTTTTTTGTTTTTTTTTGTAGTTCACGGGATATTTCTTGAGAGTCTTCACCCCAATTTTTAACCAATTTGGCCCAACCCAGCTCGAGATAAACGCTTAGAAAGTTTGACAGTTCGCTTTACGCGTGGCAAAATTTTCAGATTAAATTGTCTCTTTCTCAGTTGAATCTTGAAATATCTTCCTGAAACATTCAGGAGTGATTGAAAATCATCTTTTTAGTGGATTTAATAAACTTTCTGTAATATGAAATTTTGTGTTTTTTTTGCATGTATGTAACCCCTTAAGCCAGTAAAGGCTTTTGAATCTATTTTCAAAATTATTAATTTTGAAACCATTATAAATAAATCGATATTTTGCTCATTTTGTACAGTAGCATAACCGTTAGAACGTGTTTTGTATTTAATGATACTTTTGCTTAAACATTTTAAAATTAGTTTTAAAATTTGAAATTCAGTGTATTTTTGTTTTTATTTTGCTGCTTTTACCGAAGTGTTCTATTTTTTCCAATAAAAATATTTTCAATATTTAAAAATTAAAAAAAGGGTTAACATTTAAATTTACAATTTAAGAACAAATTGTTGTGAAATGCATAACACACGATTACAATTAACTTGCAATCCTTTTCTTAGAAAAAAATACTAAATTTAAAAGAAAAATATTTGTTTTACAGTTTATTTTTGAATTCATCTAAATACATTACTAAAAATTTGAAATAATGCAAAAAAACAAAAACTTTAAATAAAATTTGTACCAGCCTTAGTATATTTGAAGAAAAAAAAAACACATTTTGACATGACATTTCAAAACAGTTGATTCAATTTTTTTAGAAACTGTTCAAAATTGAACCTATCTTTTCTACAACCAAACCTCAACTTCTGTCTTTAAAAAAGCATTGAAAAAGTAACTCTAAAATTTGTTGTAGGTTTAGTTGTTGACTTGTTTTATGTGATTATGCGAATAATTTGAAAAATGACAACTTTTTTGGTGTTGGCCGTGTTTGGAATAACACCGGACTATATTTTAACAAAAATTGTTGCAACTTATTTAAAGGCAAGTAAGTTAATTGTACAAATTGTACAATTGAATCTAGTGCAAATTTCTTCGGAAAAATACAATCTCAATTCCTTTCAATCTACCTCGCCTCTACCCTGAAAATATAATTATTTGCCATATTTACACCTACACACCCAACCACAACTGATCCGGAGCGTTCGGTACGGTATGTCCACGCATCCTTCTTTTCTTGTTGATTCTGGGAAATGTGATCCGTTCTCAGAATCTGTCTCTGCGACGCTTAAATTTTTGCAATAAATATTCGAGGTAACTTCGGATGTACTGCAACCAATAAAATTGAGAACAAAGGACTTAGTGCGTAATCTAACCAAAAAATCTTCTAGAATGCTCTTTTCGGACTAGCTGCGCTTGTGTTGGATTAGATCAGGAAGCTTAACAGAATATGGTAGAACTCTTAGACTCAGATCGATGTTTGGAAAACTGTTGAAACATTTCGCGTTAGGTCCAAAATACATCCAACAAATATCTTCAACTTTAACTATATTGTAGAACGTTACCACTTGTGTAATCTTGCCACGTTCATTTAAATATCCATTACGCAGGATCTCCGTCTACAGACTCCCAACACAATATTTTGCAACTATCATCAACCTAGTTTGACTTTCAAACGACTCAGTTTCTCATCTGTCCGAGGGAGGTGGGGGTGGATCAGTCACGTGCGCCGCTTATCCCGGCAGATATCGAGACTCAAAGTCGGTCCAAGGTCGAACCCACCCCGGTCCAGACCAGACAGCAGCAGCAGTCCTTGGCGCTTCAGCCGATTGATTCCGGCCGCCGGAACGCGCTAAACCGAGCCTTCGTGCGTGTTTGCGTTTTTGCGCCGACTTGTTTGTTAGTCTTTGCGAGGTGGAGTGGAGATGCATATACAGGGGGTTTGTGGGAAGAAAAGTGCCGTGTGCTGCACTGCGAAGAACTTCCGAAAAGTTCATTGGCGTTTGTCGGCGATGTTCGCACGCTGAGTTGATGCCCAATTTGCTGGTTGGTTGTTGTTGTTGTGGTACAACAAACATTTAAAAGAAACCAAGGAGTTTGACTCGATAAGCGCAATCTCACAGCATTCAAGGCTTGTTGTGGCGCTACAGTGCAACCTAGGTAGTTTGGCAGGTGCTCGTTGTTTTAACAACTTTTGTTATTCCTTTAGCTAATCGTCAAAAAAGTGATATCTGAATTATATCCCATTTAAGACTTTGAAGTGCCAAATCATCAAATCCCCACTGTAGTGGCAAACACAAACCGAAAGAGATGAAGCACAATATTACTACAACAACAACACCAACAACAACAAAACCCTGGCAACCGGCGGCGTGTAGACACTCGAGTTCCGTCTGTTGAACTCTCCGGGCCTGGCCGCGGTGTGAGGTGAGTGATCCGAACGTTGCGCTCTACTACCTTCCTTTTTCCGCACACATTTTTGCGGACCAACTTGGACTTGAGTTCCAAGTGGTGGTGTCTTCTTTCCGTGGCTGTGGATAAAGGGAATCACTGCGTCAAGCGTTGAAAGTTGTCCAGCGAGGACGAGGTCGAGGTTGTTCCACACGATACGACCGGAGAGATCCGTTACCTGTTGGGGACATCCGGTTGCGATAGGGAAGGTCTAGGCGGCAGGTGTTTGAATAGCTACACAGTAAAAAATTGTGTAAATTTGGAAGGTGTAATTTTGAATGGTTAAATATTACCTCTTTTATGATGTAATTTTACCTTAATTTTAACTAAAAAAAGTGACATTACACTACCAAAGTTGTAAAATTACACATTTTCAGAGGTAAATTCACACATTTTTCTGGCATAAAAGATGTACCCCTTCCCAGATGTAATATTACCATGATTTGTTTTACTGTGTAAAGGTATCTTGTCTTGACAAAATTTCAACAAAAACTGTACAAAAAGTATAAAACTGTCATAAATAAGGGACCGTAATTCAAGAGTTTCTAAATTCTTATAAATTTCACATATTTAGACTTACACAGTAAAAAAAAATCATGGTAATATTTAATCTGGAAAGGGGTACATCTAGAGGGTGACGGGCGGGAATTCCCGGGAAAAAAATCCCGGGAAATCGACCATTTTTGGAACTCTCGATTCCCGGGAAATTCGGTCGAGACTCCCGGGAAATTTTAAACATACAAATATTAAAGCAAAATTATATAAACTTATCAGAAAATTATTTGGAGAATTCTAAATTGTTTCGAACATTGTATGTGAAATGTTCGATGTTCAAGTTCTTCTCTAATCTTCTTATTCAGAAAGTGTAAATTTTAAATTCCAATAATTATAACTGAAAGAAGCCAAAATATGTGGTCCACAAATTTACCTTAAAGTATACATAGCAGTTACATCCCAGATATAAAATCTATTTTTTTCTGAAATATTTTTTTTTTCATTTATTATTTCTAAAAGGAGAAAGCTTATTCTCGAGCATAGCAATCCTCATAGTCTGTTTTTTTAGTCCCTGAGTTAATTTGGCTGTATCAAGGTAATTTACATTTTTGATGTTAATAAGTCTTTTTGTGTTTCACGTCAACCACAATATTAAATTCTAGACATTTTTTGAAAGGGTCCTATAAGCTATTGTCTTTTATAGGACCTTTTCAAAAAAAACTCTAGGATTATATTTTCGGGGGAAAAACTCTGGCGATCTTTGTAAAGTTAATGTCCGCCAATTGTGAACATTCGGGTTTTCCAGATAACTGTAAATTTTTCTTCAATGAATATTTATAATTGACATTAAAAAAGAAAAAAAAAAGTTGTTTAGGTCGTTATTTATCATATTGCAAAAATCTCGATACAGGGAAATTATATATTATTTGTAAACATGTTAAACTTAAATGTTGAGTCCCAAAAAGCTCAAGAAACGATCTCGTATTTGCAGATTCAGAAAAAAATCAAAAGGTACATATAGTTCCTCCAAATAATAAGGATACTTAAAATAACGTTTCATAGAATAAGTATGAAAACATTGTAAGTAATTTCATTTAAAGAAAAAAACATTTTTTTTGCTTTTCCTTTTAAATTATTGCCACTATTGGCATAGTAAAAAAAAACTCCCGGGTCCCGGGAATTCCCGGGAAATGACCAAATTCAACTCTCGATTCCCGGGAAATTGAAAATCTCGAGAATCGTCACCCTCTAGGTACATCTTTTATGTCAGAAAATATATGTAATTTTACCTCTGAACATGTGTAATTTTACCACTTTTTGGTGTAATGTAACTTTTTCAGTAAAAATTGAGGTAAAATTACATCATAAAAGAGGTAATATTCAACCTTCCCAAAATTACACCTACTGAATTTACACCTTTTTTTTTACTGTATATATTTTCAAGTTTCAAAAGATTTGGAAACTTGAAGACAGTCTTCATTTGAAGCGTTACTACCTGTAATAAGTTGTATCAGCATAAATAAGGGTTCATACTGAATAGATTATTAGATTGGAAATACACACACAGAGAGAGAAGAACTTTGACATAATATTACAACTTTTAAAAGGCGTTTTTAACTAATTAAAAGTTTTGGCAAATATATTTTTTTTAATGGAGAAAATCGGCGAATTGGATGGAAATAGGACAAAGTTTTTAGACTGCCAACCATAAAAGAATAACCCATATCTCGTTAATTTAATGATATGTTTACAATAAAAATTTGGAGACATCAACATTTTGAATAATTTAAGAATCAGGAGACTTTCAAGACCAATTTGGAAGGATACCTACAAACCTCGTTGCGAGGATACCTTCAGTCTCAAGACTTTCAAGAACTAGCAGTTTGTTTTGGAGACTTCAACTTCTTGACTACAAAAATGAATTATTCACAATTAAGAGACTAAAAAAGCAAGAAACTTTCAAGATCTAAATCTAAATCTAAATCTCAAACTTTCTGAAATCGGAACGTTTAAATCCGGTTTTGAAGTGTAAAAGTTGCTTTCATTAAGAATATATTTTTTGAAATTCTAGTTCGTTTCAAAGCATAAATATGTACTCAAAATTGTTCACAAATTACCGTATTTTTTCGAAAAAACTCAAATTTTCATAATTTGCAATATGGGTATCAAAAGAAGCAAAATTTTGTATGTTTTTTTCACTTTATTAGAATTTTTTTCAAATTTTCAAAATTTGCAGCATGAGTATCAAACGAAGCGAAATTTGGTTTACTTTTACACGTTAAGAGAGGTTTTATGGAAAATACTATTTTTTTCACAAAATGCCGTACTTTCTCGAAAGTTTTCGAATTTTCATAATTTGCAATATTTGAGATCCGAAGTGAATTTTTTATGCTTTTTCACTTTATTACAGTTTGTCACAAATTTTCACTAAAAATTTTAAAATATGCAATATGGGTATCAAACGAACGAAATTTGGTTTGCTTTTTTACATAGAATTTTTTTTGGGAAAATACAAAAAAAAATCAAAAAATACCGTATTTTTTCAAAAGTACATACTCAATTTATTATAATTTGCAATATGGGTATCAAGCAATGCGAAATTTTGTATGCTTTTTCACTTTATTAGAGGTTTTTTTTTGCTAAATTTAAAATTTTCACAAAATACCGTATTTTTCGAAAATTATCAAATTTTAAAAATAAGCAATTTGAGTATCAAACGAAGCGAAGTTCGGTTTACTTTTACACATTAAGAAAGTTTTTTCTAAAATATTATTTTTTCAAAAATACCGTATTTTTCAAAATTACTAAAATTTTCATAATTTGCAATATGAGTATCAAACGAAGAGAAATGTTGTATACTTTTTCACTTTGTTAGAGTTTTTTTTGCAAAATACTAAAATTTTCACAAATTAACGTATTTTTTTCGAAAATACTCTAATTTTCCAAATATACAATATAGGTATCAAACGAAGCGAAATTTGGTCTGCTTTTTAACATAAATATAGTTTTTCTTAAATACGAGGATCGAAGTAGCCATGGGCGAGTTTGGACGTAAAATTTTTTCGCTGCCGTAAATTTGACGTTTTCTTCGGGTTTTAATTTTTCAAGTTATTTCTCGTTGGCATCTTTTGGCCAATTTTTTGACTTGATTCTGTAAGAGAATCTTTCTGTGGCTGAAGACAAAAGTGAAGCTCTCCGTGAACCTTTTCGTATGGCGGAACAGTAAAGATTTCCTGATGGTTCCAGCCTTTCCGGCAAAGCCAGAAGCTATGTGCAACCTGCGGAGCCTGTTCCTTCACTTAAACAGCCCCTAAATGGAAGCAGATTCTATTTGATTCGGTTCGTCTACCGAAAACTATCAAGAACCCAGAGGAGGTGACGTCAGGTTGTGTCCAATTCCGGTTGCAGGAAAATAAAGATTGAAGCTGCTTATTGAAGATATCCAGGTTTTGGTGAGATCTTTCCATAATTTTTTTTGCAAGTATTTTTTTCCATACCATACCAATATAAATTATATTCTTTTGATTAAATGAAACATCTTTCCTACCCCTTCTCCATCTTCCATTTTCCCAATCCCCATTTCTCCATTTCCATGAACCCCATTATTTGCCAAATTTACACTTACACACCCAACCACAACTGATTCGGAGCGTTTGGTACGGTATGTCCACGCATCCTTCCTCCCCTGTAGACTGTGAAGTGAAGTGAAGTGCTTCTGGAGACGCGCAGTCCTGTTTTCTCGCGATAATTTTTGTCTCTTTTGTGTCGCTGTTTGTGTGCATGGGGTGATTGGTCATAATAATTAAATAATGCCTTCATAAGTGCAGTGCTTCTTGGGACGCACAGTCCGGTTTTTTCGCGATAATTTTCGTCGTAAATGATCGTAAAAAAATATTCCAACTTTCAGTTTTAGTATTAACTCATCAAACTATCGATTTTATGAAGAGTAAAGCGTCATTCATGTACTATTTTTGAAATTTGCTCGCGTTATCTAAATTGTAAAAACAGTAAAAATATACTGATAAGTCCAGCCCATAGCATTACTGCTCGGCTGGCACGCGTACGATAAAAATAAACCATTTTAAATAATCAATTATCTATCTTTCCGCAGCCGGCTGCCTAAGATTTAAAAAATTTCAACCGATAAACAAAATGCCCATGGTCACATCACTGCCACTCGTGAATCCTGACCTCATACCCATCTACTAATTCCCTCAAAACTCATGTGATACTTTGTCGGAGAAGCAGTCGATTGGGCGGTCTCTATCACTCAAGTATCGGACTAACATTCTTATCCACTTCCCCGTGACCCTACCACTGGTCGTGGCCGGCGCCGGTATTGATCAGCATGATAGGGGCCTTTGAGAAGTTGCGAAGCGAGGAAAGATAGCACCCACTCATCTTCCACGGCTCGTGGATGTAACTTCTGGAGGTCCTGGTCAATAACGGAGTAGCAACTGCGGGTGGGCACCTATGCTTATGCTTATGCTTTCCAAAAAATATGGTAATTTGTGAAATTTTAGTACTTTCAAAAAAAAACTCTAGTAAATTTAAAAAGCATACAAAATTTCAATTCGTTTGATGCCCATATTGCAAATAGGAAAAAAAATGAGTACATTCGAAAAAATATGGTATTTTGTGAAAATTTTAGTATTTAACAAAAATACTTTCATAAGGTGAAAAAACATACAAAATTTCGCTTTGTTTGATACCAATATTGTAAATTATGAAAATTTGATTATTTTCGAAAAAAAATATATGATGTAATATTCCCTCAATTTTACTTAAAAAGTGCCAAAACTCTGAAATAGTAGTGAATTTACACAATTTTAGGGGTAAACTTTAACATATTTTCTGACATAAATTTTATGGAAACTTTCACAAGTGGAAGACTTCTGAGATCTAGAGACATTCAACCGTAAAGACCATCAGGATGTGGACACTTTTATGATTTTGAAATGGTGGGGAATTTACAGATTTTTTTTATGGACACTTTCATCACATAGTTCTTCCACATTGAGTGACTTTAAAGATTTGGGAAATTCTTGAAACTTCAGGTTCTTTCGAAGACCTGAAGTTTCAAGATTAAGAGGCTTTCAAAAGCAGTCTGCAGATTTTCAAATTGTTTTAGAACTTTAAAAAAACAGAAAAAAAAAATAATAGCTTTGAGACATCTGGAATAAACAATTTCAAACATTGAAAGTCTGGATACCCAACTCAGTCTGTACACGATCAACCCTAAATCAACCCCTTCAAAAACCCCTTCCAACTCACCTATCGAGGCAAACTCGCCCGGCGTACGACCTCCGGCGATCAGCCACTTGCACCAGTCGATGCTCTCGGCATCGGTGATGGTCCGGCCCGGCGACAGATAGTAATCCAACAGCAGGCCCAAACTTTCCGACTGGCCCGTCACCGCCAACTCCCGGTGAACCCGAGCCGAAGCGTTCTTCTTGCCCATCTCCCGGAGCCGCTCGAGCGTAATCTGGCCCGATCCACCCGACTCGGCGGACATTCTTCTTCCGCCACTTCCGCTGGCCCCCGCCGAACCACCGGAAGCAGCCATGCCCGATGACTCCATCCGTTTCATATCTTTTTGGACAATTTATTTCACTTTGCACCAGCACTAATACGATTTTTATTTCTTCTTCCTCGCGTTTGATCGAGGGCGTTTTGCGAAACCCCCGAATAAGAAGCACTAAATAATACTCTTTTCAAGATCGGATCTTCACATCACTAGCAAACCGAACCCGGGCCTTCTTCCTCTCTCTTCATTGATCGCGACGACTCCGTCGTCCAGAACAGACGCGAGAGCGAGAATCGGCAGCTATTCACCGTATAATTTACACGTAAATATTTTTTCCTCCTCCGAACAAGCTATATTTTGCTTACAAATTATATTTTTTCTGCCTATTCTTTCTCTTGAAGCAGCACCACCACCACCAACACTAGCACAATTCAAGCGTCAATTTCGCAAGCGCACAGTGTATTGACACCTCTCAGATAGACACAGTCGAGTCGAGTTCACACTCCAGAGAACGTGACGCGGCGGCGTCGGCGTCGAAGACATCGAGCGGATTCAACGGATGACACCACCATCGCCGTCACCGGCGGTTCTTCGGGAATCAGCTGATTGCAGCACGACGCGGAGTTTCCTAAGCTTTCGCATGATTCGGCAGCAGCAAGTGGGTTGAAATCTGAAATTTACATAGAAAAATAAAAATGTCAAAATTTGAACAAATTTTAAGTAATTATGTGTGTGGTATAATGTGTGGCCGGCAGTGAAATTATAAGAAAGTATTCTTTGTATCAGCATATCTCATCGCTGATTTCAACGACCCAATTCAGAATTCCGGAGAACCTGATGACCAATTTCAAGGTCACATGGCATTTTCTGGGTCTGCCTAACGATCATACAAAAATACTTCCATACTTATTGGAGTATTCAGATATTATAAAACATTCTAAAAAAAATTATCGTATTTATTACTTTTAACACAACATAAATGTCCAAATAAACTTTTTCGATTTTTTTTTTGCTATGATCAATTTCATAAAAATCGGTAATTGATTCGGTCGAACTCAAACATAAATGTTATAGGACCTTTTCCAATGTAAGGGTTGATTTGAACATTTTGCAAAGAACGGAAAATTTTATAAGAGTTTCATTATTTTGACATTAAAATCGGACGCATATGCCTTTTAAGCCTTTCAAGCAAGTGTGTAGGCATCATTTGATATGTTGTTATGCAAAGTATTTTCTTTATTGTAAACTTGATTTTTAACTTTTTTTTCTATTTTTCCAGATTTATCAATTTTTGAAAAGTTGGCCACACTGCCAAATTAATTTGATCAACCAGCTTCAAAAGATGCCATATATATATTTTTTTGGTCTAAAGCGAATCCAAAAATTGTATTTTTTGTAAAAGATCGAAAAAAAATATTTTTTTTTTTTCATGAATTAACCAACAATTGATTTCGATATGGTAAAACTCAAACATTAATAAGCCATACTCAACCAAAACCGGAAATGGATTTTACTTGTATTTTTTTTATTGGCTCAAACTTTGTTAGGGGCCTTCCCTTTGACCAAAGAAGCCATTTTGTGTTTGGTGGAGCCATTGGTTCAAACATACAAGGGAGGAGCGGCCGTGGCTGAATGATTACTGTGTTCGCTTTGTAAGCGAATGGTTCTGGGTTCGATTCCCATCTGCTCCCATCGAGAAAGTTAAGGACATAGAAATACTTGAAATGCTGAATATGAACGAAAAATCAAAGTCGCTGGAGTTGGGGTTCGAGCCCCCGTCCTTTGGATTGGTAAGCAAAAATGCTAACCACTAGGCCATGACGACTTAATGAGCTTGGACTGGAATTAGGAATACTGTTACAACCAACCCGCAACGTCTTTCGAGGAGTATCCTAGGGTTCTACCTCTCCTACTAACATTGAGTCCAAAACCTCCCTACAAACATGTATACCACTAAGGTGACGTAGGGGTCCTTGCGCCATCCCTGAGGATAGCTTGGACCCGGCCTGGACCCCCTTATGCCCTGGGTTGTATTACACACTCATCAAAAGATGAAGACATGGTATCTCCCGTGTTGGATTATTGTTCCGGATGAGGGTCTAACACAACCACACCAAACAGAGGGATAAGCGTTGTGGAGCCTTCCGGTGGTGGGGCGTCCTCCAAATGCTAATGCTAATGCTAATGCCATTGGTTCAAACATACAAGGCTCCAAACAATTTTGGGCAGCTGTCCATACAAAAATGGTACGTAAATATTCGAAAATCCGTAACTTTTGGAGGAAATTTCGGGTCGATTTGGTGTCTTCGGCAAAATTTATGGCATTGGTAAGGATGAGGACTATGAAAAAATAGGTACACGGAAAAAAACAAAATCCGTATTTTTTTATTTTTTAAATTTTTTAACTTGTTTTAGAGGACAGCAAACCGCAACTTTTGAGCAATACACAGTAAAAAAAATCTAAGTAAAATCGCATGCAAAAGCATGCACATCACCTTTGTGAGCAAAAGCATGTAATATCGTATGAAAAATAACGTATAGACAAAAAGCATGTACCGAAGAAAAAAATCAGGTCTGCTCACCCCAAAAATAACAACAATCCCGCTAGAGTTAGCCGAGAGGGTTGGGGCGCTGACTTGGTCATCTGAATATGACTCACGCCCGATTGTTGTTATTTGTGGGGTGAGCAGTACCGATTATTTCTTCGGTACATGCTTTTTGTGTACACGTTCTCATGCAATATTACATGCTTTTGCTCACAAAGGTGATGTGCATGCTTTTGCATGCAATTTTACCATCAAAGTTTCTGCTGTGTATAGAAGCATGAACAAAACATTTGCCCCCTAGTTATGATTTTTTGAAAAAAAAAATGTATTTGTTGGAATACATCCCCACATTTACTTTTCGATTGCAAATTTGATTTTTCTATTTTTCTCAAAAAAACTGTTTTTTTTTAACAAAAAAATCATAACCTTGCGCAATTTGATGTCCATACTTCTCTAAGGATCAAAAGTTGCGGTTTTTGTCCCCAAAAACATAAAAAAAAACATCAACAATTAATAAAAAAAACTAATTTCGGGAAATGGTTAAAAAAAAAGAAAAAAAAACAATAAAATCTCAATTTGTTACCCGTGTACCAATTTCGGAATAGTCATCATCAATACTTAAAACTTACCGATGTCCCCAAATCGATCAGAAAAAAATCCTTCAAAAGTTTGAGATTTTCGAATATTTTGTTCCATTTTTTTATGAACAACTGCCAAATTGTATGAAGACTTGTATGGGTGAACCAATGACACAAAATGGCTTCTATGATCACAGGGAAAACCCGAACAAAGTTTGAGCCACATAAAAAAACAAAAACACAAATCTGGAGTTTTTTTCTTATTTTTTTTTTAAAAAAAGGTCCAATAAACCAAATTTTTAGTTTTTGCTTTTTGGGTGTATTTTAATACACCTGACTCAAGGCGGTTTCAAAAACACCCAAAAAGCAAAAACTAGAAATTTGGTGTATTGGACCTATTCAAAAAAAATCCAGAAATAGAAAATGGTCGAAATTGGCAGATTTCGTGGAGAATTATCTAAAATAATCCAGAAATAATATGTTTAAAAAAGATTTTTGTTGCGCAAATAAATATCTTTTTAAAAATTCCAACTTTTTTTCTGAGAAGTCCTACACAGATTAAAAAAACTCATGGGAGCAACTCTCTACGAAATCGGCCGATTTCGACCATTTTTATTTTTTGTATTTTTTTATTTGACTCAAACTTTGTGCGGGCCTTCCCTATGACCAAATAAGCTATTTTGCGTCATTGGTTCACCCATACAAGTCTCCATACAATTTTGGCTCCTGTCCATACAAAAATGGTATGTAAATATTCAAACAGCTGTAACTTTTGAGAGAATTTTCTGATCAATTTGGTGTCTTCGGCAAAGTTGTAGGTATTGTTGAGGACTTTTGAGAAAAAAAATAGTTACACGGAAAAATAATTTGCAGATTTTTTTATCAACTTTTTTTTAATTAAAACTCAATTTCCCAAAATACGTATTTTTTTATTTTCGAGATTTTTTGATATGTTTTAGGAGACAAAAGTCCGCAACTTTTTTTCCGCAACCAGAGGTCCAATCTTCAATGTCTCTTAGACAATTTTATAGCAAATTTTCTGAACTTTTCCAAAAAAATATTTTTAGAAATGGTCACTCATGGTCACTATTTTTAAAAATTGAAAAACTGCAAATATTTCGCTAAAATCAAACTTTCGGTGGCTTTATCTTGAAAACGGAGCCCTTTATCAAAAAATCTGTAAAGTACTTTTCGATTGCAAATTCAATTTTGCATTAAAAAGTAATGTCAAATTTGTTTTTGCATAAAACTTTGATTTTTTTCCAAAAATCACTATTTTTTCAAAAGTTTATAACTCGGCGGCAGATTTTTTGACCATGTTTCTCTATGGCTCAAAAGTTGCGGATTTTTGTCCCCTAAAACATATCAAAAAATCTCGAAAATCAAAAAATACGTATTTTGGGAAATTGAGTTTTAGTGAAAAAAAAAGTTGATAAAAAAATCTGCAAATTTTTTTTCCGTGTACCTATTTTTTCTCAAAAGTCCTCAACAATACCTACAACTTTGCCGATTGATCAGAAAATTCACTCAAAAGTTACAGCTGTTTGAATATTTACATACCATTTTTGTATGGACAGCTGCCAAAATTGTATGGAGATTTGTATGGGTGAACCAATGACACAAAATAGCATATTTGGTCATAGGGAAGGCCCCCACAAAGTTTGAGCCAAATCAAAAAATACAAATAAAATCCATTTCCGGTTTTGGTAGAGAATTGCTCATAGTAATATTACATCTGGGAAGGGGCACATCTTTTATGTCAGAAAAAATGTGTAATTTTACCCCTGGAAACGTGTAATTTCACCACTATTATGGTGTAATGTCGCTTTTTTCCGTATAAATGGAGGTAAAGTTACAACATAAAAGAAGTAATATTCAACCTTCGAAAATTACACCTTCCAAATTTACTCAATTTTTTACTGTGTAAGCAGTATTTACAACTCTGCCGAAGAGAACTTATTGATAAAAGAAAACCAGTTTTCAAAACACAGATTTGTGAAAATTTCAATAGCTTTTTTGAATGAACAGCTGTCAAATTTGTAAGGAGACTTGTATGGACATTTTAAGCTGCAAAATGCCTTCTTTGATCATAGAAAAGAGACACACAAGGTTCGAAAAACAAAATACATAAAATAAAATTGCAAAAATATTACATATAAAATCAAAAATATTTATAAATATAATATAAATAATAAAATCTAAAAAATCAAGTCACATGTAACTGACTTCCCATGAAATTACCAAACCGCGCCGCCACAGTGTCTTCTTCATTGAGCGCAATACTAATTCCAAGAAATCCATCGAATTGGTAGAAAAAGAACAACAACACACAGCTCAACTCGGCTCAGCCAGCAGTTTCAGCACATTTCGTGCAGTGCAGTGCACCTTAACTGAACTGGATATGGTTGAGCTGGTAGAATGTCGAGCAACAGCAGAGGTGTGTTTTCTTCCTTCCTTTTTGAGCGAAAATTCCTGCCGGGACTTCGCGGAAGGTTCGCGTTTTCGCAAATCTAATCGAACGAAAAAAGCACATGGCTCGATGCTAAAAATGGTGCCTTTTTTTATTGAGTCTAGCGTAGATTCCCTCGGCGAATGATTCAGGGAAGCACCTTGAGTCGGTCTAACAACTCTCCGTACTAGGCACCACAAATCCTTTAGAAGCGACTCAATGGCGAGTGTCGCCCATGGTGACATCGTCTAGCAGCAAGTTTCCCAGACACACCGGTTGTACTTCAGACTTGTGTGACTGCAAAGTCCCTCAACGAGCCAGGTCGCGCTGCGCTCGGGCGAGGAGGAGTCGTGACGGAGGCACCTTAAAAAGCGCTGACACAGTTTTTCCCTCTTTTGCCTGAACTAGGTATACAGAGTAGTATACCTACTGGCAGGTTGAGGAACGCGAAATTTATTGGCCATTAGGAGGGAGGACACGGGCTTTGTGCGCACTCTGGGGGTTGTTTTCTGCGTGCTCCCAATAAAATGTTGGATCGCGAGACTTGAGCGCTGGGAGGTTTGCTGTGGTATTTAAGGGTTGTTTGATTGGGTAGTGCTGTTGGGCGTGTTTAATGGGTCAACGTAATTGTAACATTTTTAGAGAATCATTCCTTATCGATTCGCGACGCTATTGTACAAAATTTGTCGCCGTAACAACACAATTCCACCAAATTTTGAATGATTATTAAACATATCTGGAGTTCTTTTTTTTTTTTTGAAAAGGTCCAATTTTTTTTTTTGAAAAGGTCCAATAAACCAAATTTCCAGTTTTTTGCTTTTTGAGTGTTTTTGAGACCGCCTTGAGTCAGGGGTATTAAAAACACCCAAAAAACAAAAACTGAAAATTTGGATTATTGGACCTTTTCAAAAAAAAACTCCAGATATGAGCAATTCTCTACCAAAACCAGTGTTGCGTTCCTCACGCGCTCACGCGCTCTTGAGCGCTCACTTTTCGCTCATTCGTGAGGAGGAGCGCTGCGCGAGCTAGCTCACGTTTGCCCGCGCTCACGTTTGCTCCGATTTTTTCAGCTCACGTTTGCTCCACGCTCGCGCTCGCGCTCATATTTCGCTCACGGAGCGCTCATTTTGGACGTGTCGCTAATCATTTGGCGTTTTTGAGAAAGTTTTTTTTTCGATTCTAGATGGATTTTTTGCGTCGGGTGCAGTAGGGCTATGGAAATATGACTTTGTGGACAAATTTTATGATATATGAATTGGAATAGCTTAATTTCATCAATCATGGATTCGCAGGGGTCAAATAATTTTTTAGACATACAGTCGAATGTATAAATATTTTAGAATTCAAAGGCCTTATTGTAGCAGAGAGGGGCGGAGGGGTATAGACGCCTAAATAAAAGGGCCTGTAAACCTTAGAAAAACTTTCAAAACAATGAATTGATTCAAGAGGATTTATGCTTCGGTAAGCTCGATTCAAGGTTAAATGCTTGTTTGATTAAAATATAACATTAAACTGTTTTATGTACCTAATCAGTGTTTTGACTACATTTCCAGATTGCGGGTCAGAATGAGCTACCATTAAAAAAAGTTATTCCGTTTATTAAATCTTTCAGTGATTCAGTGATTAGAAACGGCTAATCATTTTTATAAGGTTAGTCTTTATTTGGCAAACATTTTAGAAAATAGGGTAACATTTTTGAAAAAGTTCTATTTTAAATATATGCCTCAAAATTCCTAAGGGTTGAAATAACCCTTTTGACTCAAATCAAATAAATTGTCAATATTTTTCACCACGAAAAAGTTGGCTCTTCTTCCAACAAGCGGATTTTATTCAACACTTTCGCAACCAAACCTCTGGAAATATTCAATTACAAGTTATATATGATTTTTTGAACAAGGTGATTGTAACTGTTTAAAAGATTATTTAAAAATAAATAAAAAATACATAAATTGTCAATATTTTTGTACATAACAACAATACAATATGGTCCAATATGGATTTGATTTGTGAACAAACAGTGCATCTCTTCACGTCAATGAATGTTTACATTATGAAATTAGTTTTTTGTTCCTTGTTCGAAAAATGTCTAGATTTTAAATCGAACGTAAATTTCGGTTCGCTGATTAAATCCATTTCATTGCCTACTTTTGTTTGTTCGACCACTTTCTTATTTGTTTTTGCTGCCTGTGCTGAGATAGTTCTAGAAACTTCGTTTCAAACAGGCAGATGCTTCAACAGGGAAAAACAACTACCTACTTTGGCTCACCAGCTCACGTGAGCGCAAAATGCTCCGGTGAGCGTGAGCGAGCACGAGCTACCTGATAAAAACTCACGCTCCAGCTGGAGCGAGCAAGCCTTCCGTGAGCGCTCGCTCATTCGCAACCCTGACCAAAACCGGAAATGGATTTTATTTGTTTTTTTTTTTATTTGGCTCAAACTTTGTGGGGACCTTCCCTGTGACCAAAGAAGCTATTTTGTATCATTGGTTCACCCATACAAGTCTCCATATACAATTTTGGCAGCTGTCCATTAGAGCGTCCAATTTCCCGTCCCGGGAAAAAAATTTCCCGGGAATTCCCGGGATTTCCCGGAAAAAAATATTTCCCGTTTCCCGGGAAATTTGTAAATTTCCCGGGAATTCTCGAAATACAAGCAGTAGTTTACATTTTCCTACCTTTTTGGCACCAATGTTTTGAAATTAAACAAAAAATAATAATTGGAGACCTGATTTGATTTTATTTATTTCCATCTACTGTTCAAATTGAACTAATCAGCTTGTCTGTAAATTTCATGTCAAGGTTTAATTCAGATAATGTTTATTTCTGAAGCATTCATCACTAGGAATATTGTTTGCTTTTATGTTGGACCACAAAACTTACGCTGTTATGGAATGAATATAAACTATTTTATTTTTGACAACCTTTTTCAATGTTTTTTTTTTTTTTTTTGTAATATCTTTTGAAAATAAGATATTTACATCTTCTAACCAAGATCAACATTGAGATTTGCTTGACTTTTTTTTACCTTGAACATGTTGAATGGAAATTGAACTGATATAATAAAATTTAAAAAAAAAAGTTTGTGTGAGAAGAATTCGTTTCTAAGTATTCAAGAAATTGCAGATTGAAGTTATAAATTTATGAAGCACGTGAGCTACCAAGGGCGTAAGAGGGTTATATATGAAAAAATATCGTTGAATTTCAATCACTTTTAAATACTCAAAATTATTTTAATCTAATTAATTTATTAGACTGAATACCATATAACTAAAATCATATCATAAAACCATGAAAAACCTTTAAAAACAACTTCGTATCATATGAAATTTACTAAAGAATGGAACTATATTTCAAAAACTCGCTCCAAATATTTGAAAACTTTGAGTTGTGATTTCATGAAATAGTGTTTCAAGTTAAAAAGCGATAGGAATCAGATTTTTAAGGTAAATTCAAAGATTATTTATCTATTCACAACTTGAATTTGTTGTTTTTTTTTAACAAGAGACAAATTTAAAAGCAATTTTATGGTTGTGGAGCATAGATTTTCACTATCCAAACACTTTGATTTAAATAAATCCTTCTCAACAAAAATACTAATAATATTTTCTATCATTTGGGACGATTTGAAAGATTTAATAATTAGAAAGTTTATATATTTTCTCAAAGTTGCATGATTTTTAACAAGCAGTCAAGCCATTAATTGATCCTCACACTCATTTTGACCATTAAAGTTGCTGTTCTATACAATTTCTTTGCAAAAGATTAATCAGAAACAGGATTAGAATAATTTTCGTTAAATTTCAAATTTCCCGGGATTTCCCGGGAAATTTGTTGAAAATTTCCCGTTTCCCGGGAATTTTGTAACCCCGGGAAATTGGACGCTCTACTGTCCATACAAAAAGGATACGTAAATATTCAAACAGCTGTAACTTTTGAGTAAATTTTCTGATCAATTTGGTATCTTCGGCAAAGTTCTAGGTATTTGAAGATTCGCCGAAAAATTTGCCGATTTTTTTATTAACTTTTTTTTCACAAAAACTCAATTTCCCAAAAAAAAAATTTGGATTTTCGAGTTTTTTTTAAATGTTTTAGGGGACAAAAATCCGCAACTTTTGAGCCATAGAGAAATATGGTAAAAAATCCGCCGCCGAGTTATAGTTTTTAGAAAAAATAGTGATTTTTGAAAATAAAAATGAAATTATATACAAAACAAAATTTGACATAATTTTTAATGTAAAATTGAATTTGCAATCGAAAAGTACTTTACAGATTTTTTGATGAAGGGCTCTGTTTTCAAGAAATAGCCACCGAAAGTTTGATTTTAGCGAAATATTTGCAGTTTTTCGATTTTTTTTTAAATAGTGAACATGAGTGACCATTTCCGATTTTTTTTAAAAGCTCATAAAATTAGCTATAAAATTGTCTAAGAGACATTGAAGATTGGACCTCTGGTTGCTGAGATACAGCGGCTTAAACAGAAAGAAACAGGAAAATTCGTAAAATGTTTCGGTCTTTTCGAAAATTTTTTTTTATTTTTTTTTAATCAAGACTAACATTTGAAAAAGGCGTAATATTGAATGTTTGGCCCTTTTCTTGTCCCCTAAAACATATCAAAAAATCTCGAAAATAAAAAAAAACACTTTGGGAAATTTTTCTCAATAGTCCTCAACAATACCTACTGTAACAACTTTGCCGAAGACACAAAATTGATCAGAAAATTCACTCAAAAGTTACAGCTGCTTGAATATTTACGTACCATTTTTGTATGGACAGCTGCCAAAATAGTATGGAGACTTGTATGGGTGAACCAATAACACAAAATGGCTTCTTTGGTCGTAGGGAAGGTCCCCACAAAGTTTGAGCCAAATCAAAAAATACATAAAATAAAAATAGCCGAAATCGGCCGATTTCGAAGAGAATTGCTCATATTTAAATTATTATTGTTTAAAAGGTCATTAAAAAAGTTTAAATAGGTTGGAATTCAGACTGTTCTCGTAAATCATTTTAAAGACCATAATAAACAAAAAGCTCACAAAAAAATTGAGAAACAAAAATAAATTACAGTCCTCGATTATCCGGAGGACTCGGAAAAAAATCACTTCGGTCAATCATATCACGAACATTTTTTTGTTTGTTTTAGTTGTCTATTTGTTCAAATTTGTTAAGCTTGAATATGACCCAAACATGTTCTAAAGTGATTTAGAATTTTTATATCCAAGATTGCGGCCAAAATGGCGATATTTAAATACCGAGAAAATGTATTTGTAAAAGGCAATCAACAACTCAAATTTGACTAAAATGGGGTCAAAGAACTCGAATTTTATGTTTAAAATAGTTTCATTTTCGAATTTATGTTTAGGCTGGTACAAATATTTTGAAAAGTTTTTGTCTGAATTTTTAAAAATTTTCGATGTACAGTACCGCAAAAAGTAGTTTTTTTTTCTTTATAAATTTTGTTTTCTTCAAATCTTACATTTTTCGAAAACTAATGATTGCAAATCAACTTAACAAGTGTAAAATGCATTTTCAATTTTTTTTTTCATTAAAATTTTAAGATTATGGCTTGTTATTTGAATTGTTGTATTTTTTTATTTACTAAAACAGAATAATTAACTGCTTGTGTTGCAGAGAATGAAAAAAAAACTAAAGAAATCATTACTGAATCTTGAATATATTAAATTTAAAAAAATAATATGCTGGTTTCAATCCTGACTTTTCCCAAAAAAAAATTTTTAAGAACAGTACATGTTTAGAAGCATGGAAAGGACTGTTAGAAAAATTCAGAAACAAGAATATATTATTTAGAGTGAAGAATGCTAAAATTTCAAAATTATGATTTTTTGAAACAATTATAAATTATTTTGCAGGAATATAAAATACCTTTAAATTATATTTGATTCTGCCTATCATCATAAATATTGTTTCTATAAAAAATTAAAAATATTAAAAACATTATGAGCTCATTTTTTAATTCACAAAAAGATCACTAGACGAACAAACAGTAGTAATTTTTTCGTCATTTGGCATTCGACCTTTTGTCCATTCGACCTTTTATTCGATCTTACTTTTTTCCACCATTTGTCGCACATCCTTTTTGCTCCCTGATTTTTAGGGGAAACGACGACAATTTGAAAAACAACCCAAATTTGCAATGCAATGTGAAAAAGTTGCCTATAATGAATTCCTGGGCACGTAAAAAGATTTTCAATGTTTCAAAGAGCAGGCAACCTTGGCCAACATAACATTTAAGTGGATTTTTTTTTTCAATTTAAATCACGAATTTCGATTAAAATAGCATCCTTTAGCAGATCATTGAAAAGGATTTAGAAAACCCTGTCCAATAAGCTGGTAACATTGAAGATCTGGCAACCCTGACATGAAATGTCTTCTCTTTTATTTATCGATTTATATTTATGGCAGTGTTTTATCTGGTTATAAATATAATAATTTGTAAAATCACGTTATTTTGTAGTGTGATGATCTGGCAACCCTTCCACAAGATTTAAGCCCTCATGTGGTTTTAAAGAACCTCTCCAAAACAAACATTGTATACTAGCATCACTATAGACAGGTATTTGAAAAGATTTGAATTGTTTTCAATAATTCACAAAAAAAAAATATTAATCTGGCAACCCTTCCGAAATGTTTTATTCAAGAAGGTATTAGACTGTAACAAACAACCACACTCGCACTTTTTCGAGATTGACAGATCGCCAAAGTCGCAAACAAAGCAAAATATATGCAGACTGACGTTTCTGCAAACATATGCAGGCACACAAACAAAGCTGGCAGAATGTCAAACTCTCAAAAAATGCGAGTTTGTTCGTTTGTTTGTCCTAATCTAATACCTCCTTTATTGAAATTATTCTTGGCCATTTCAAAACATTGTGTGATCGAAAATTTCTCAGAAAATTTCACACAATTCAATCAAAAAATGATCAATTCAAACACACAATAAATAATTCAATGATTTGCAGCATTTATCGCGACAGAAATCATTATTTGCCAACTTGTGTCAAAGTTGTTTATCGTGCGATGAGGTTGCCCACATGATTCGAAGTGATCGATAAGCAGTAAAGGTAGCATTTTCGCAACAACAACAACAACAAACTCCGAGTTTTCGTAACTTTTTTGTAGTGTTATTTTTAGCCAATCAGCAAATATATAAAAAAAAAGAATAAAAATACGTCAAGTAGGTAAGCATTTTCTTTTTCGTTCGTGTGATCGTCTTCTATTCTGAGCGTGTTTTTTTTTTTCTTTTGTTGAATTCTCTTGATAGACTCTTGAGACTCGCCTCTGCTCACAAACCCATGAACACATGGCTTCGGCTCTGATTCTCCGCTGGTTCCGCCGGCGGTCAGTAGTCTTTTGCTTTGGGCTAGAGAATTTGCCGGTGTTTGTTGCGAATCTTCTTGTTTTCTTCCTTCTTTTTTTTTCGGGAACCATATCGCTTGGGATTTTCTGTTCTGCCTCTGCCTTTGCGAGAGATGTTTTCTTCTTCTTCTAGACCGGCCGGCGTACGCCCCACAATGAAGGTGATGATCTTCATCTTCATCCTGCTCTCTGCCCAGTCTCTGCTTGTTCTTGGACGAGTCTGGAGAAACTTTTGAAAACATAGAACTGTTGAATTTTAGGAAAGTTGATCTTAAATTTGTTTAACCTTTTTAAAATGTTAAACCCTTTAACACACACTTCTTCAAAAAAGAGCTCAATAGCACACATCTTAATTACTTTTTCACGCAAAACTCGGCACAAACTCGCCAACTTTAAACTCCGACGGTAGAGGTAATAAGAAGGGAACATCAGCCAACCAGCTAGTCCAGATTTCTCTCTCTCTCTCTGTGGGTACGTGGAAAGGAAATCTTTTATTAATTTCGTTCAATCTTTTTATATCGATAGTATCGCACTCTGCGTGGGGGCCGTCCAAAAGCTCGATTGATCGACAAGTGAGGTACGAACCTAAATCGGCTTTTCCGGTGTCGAGGAGAGGATGAGGAGCTGGAGGGGGGGAAGGAAATCAAATCTTGCGCGATTTCGAACAAGTGGCAATTATTTGCAACATTTGAGAGAGCCGAAAAAAGGTGGTTTTGCACACAACTGTAAGTTGTCACATCTCTGTTGTCGTCGTGCGAAGCAATGTGGGTGACGATGGGGACGTTGTTCGAATCTAATTTTAGGTTTTTAACTTTTTCATTGAAGATTAGGCGGTAGAAGATCATCTTTGAAGCGTGAGGTGACGCAACGCACGGTTTAGACAATCGGAAGAAGCTTTCGAAAAAGTTTTAAATGCATAATTTGACAGGTCATCAACCTTATTATTTGAAAAATAAGAAAAATAACTTCATTTTACAACAAAGCATTCCTAATTTTTGCCTTCCTCACTGAGGAAAAGCAATAAAATCACTTGAAAAATGAACTTTTCAATTTGAATTCCTAGACCCACCTTCATTTATAGTTATCGACTCAAAATCAAATTCTGAACAAATGTCTGTGCGTGTGTGAGGAAGTGTGTGTGTGAGCAACCAACCAAACGGGACCACGCGGCCGCTTCTTACACATTGAGTTGTTTCCATGTATTTTTAGATCTACATTCTATACATGCAAATAACTCGCATAGGCATTTGGAAGATGTTAGCTCTGCCGAGCTTCGGTGACCCATTTCTACGCTGGTTAGCCGAACGCGAGGTACTTCAGCTTGAATCGACAAGCCCCGCCCTAAAGAACGTTTGCACCAATCGGATTCAAACGTTACTGAGCAATTCTCTACGAAATCGGTCTCTTTTCTTAAATTTTAATATCTGTATTTTTTAATCCGATTGAAACTTTTTTGGTGCCTTCGGTATGCCCAAAGAAGCCATTTTGCATCATTAGTGTGTCCATATAATTTTCCATACAAATTTGGCAGCTGTCCATACAAAACTGATGTATGAAAATTCAAAAATCTGTATCTTTTGAAGGAATTTTTTGATCGATATTGGTCGCAAAAATTTTTCAACTTCATTTTTCGATGTAAAATCAAATTTGCAATCGAAAAGTACCTCAGTGAAATTTTGATAAAGTGCACCGTTTTCAAGTTAAATCAATTTTTAGGTGATTTTTTTTGAAAATATTCGCAGTTTTTCATTTTTTTAAATTAGTGCACATGTTTGCCCACATTTGAAAAAAATATTTTTGAAAAGCTGAGAAAATTTTCTATATTTTGCTTTTTCGGACTTTGTTGATACGACCCTTAGGGCATCTCCAGCGCTGGGGTGCAAATCAAATTTGCACCCGGCTCATGAATACCGAGATCAAATTTATCACCTTGAAAAAACTCCGTCATCCCCACCGCTAGGATAGCAAATTTGCCACCGAAACAAGCCCACCGCGGGGGGCAAATATGGGTTTTTATCAATTTTTGCTCTCGATTACCTTCAAAATCAATAATTATGTGTTGATTCATGCCTTGAAATGCTAAAAGTTAATTAAACTTTTTAATCCTATTGAAAATTTCAAAGAATTTCATTTTTCGAAAATGTCGAAAGTTAAACAATTTGCTACCCGATTTGATTCCCACCAAATTTGCTCTCGAGTTTGCCCCCGAGTCTCCCACCGCGCGTAGCAAAGCAGGTATCAAATTTGTTCATTTGTAGAAGTTCATTTGTAGAAGAAAAATATGTGTCGGTACCTGTCGGGTACTCATTTTCTGATACCCGACAAGTACCGGCAAGCCGGGAGCAAAGTTTTGAATGCGTGTTTCTGAGATTTTTGTATGTCTGCTCTTGTGTATGATTCAAAAATTCAATAATTTAAAAATTCAAAAATTCAAAATTTCAAAATTTTAAAAATTTAAAAATTCAAAAATTCAAAAATACTAAAATACAAAAATTTATAAAATTCAAAAATTTGAAAATTTAAAAAGTCAAAAACTTTAAAATACAAAATTCAAAAATCAGTTTAAATAATTAAATCAATTTTTTTTCAAATATTCAAAAATTTAAAAATTCTAAAACTCTAAAGTACAAAAATACAAAAAGGCCGGATCTCAGATATTTTAATAAAAACGTTATTTTTTTTAATTTTAAATTTTTCAATTTTTTTAATATTTTTAATTTTCTATTTTTTTAGCTTTAAATAAGTAATTTTTTTTGAAATTTTTAAATGTTTAATATTTTTTTGAATTTTTTAATGTTTATTTTTTAATTTTTTTCTGTTTTTTTTTAATTTTGATTTTTTTTAATTTTTTTTTAATTTTAAATTTTTAATATTTTTTTCCATTTTTTATTTTTTTTAATATTTTTAATATTTTTTTATACTTCAATTTTTTTTATATATTTTTTTAATTTGCTCTAAATATTTATGTTTTTTTTTTTTAAATTTGTCATTTTTTCAACTTTTTTTATTTTTTTGAAATGTTCTTAATTTTCTTTAAATTTTTATTTTTTTAATTTATTTTTTTTTGAATCTTTTTTAATTTTTTTTATTTTTTTTTTATTTTTTTCAATTTTTCTTAATTTTTAAATCTTATTTTAAATTTTATATATATTTTTTTAATTTTTTTGATTTTTGTTTTAATTTTTTTTTAATTTTTTTTTTGATTTTTTATTTTTTTAACTTTTGTTAAAATTCTATTTTTGTTTTAATTTCAATTTTTTATTGTTTTTTTACTTTGTAATTTTTTTTTTGTTTTTTTATACATAAAAAACATTTTTTTTCCGTGCATGATTCAGTTTTCCGTGCATCATTCCATTTGCCGCAGTAGCAAACCAGCAGAATAGCGGGTAGCAAAGTGAAATCCCGAAGAACTGAGAGCAAATTTGCTACCGCGACAGGTACCGCGGTGGGGTTGACGTCGGGTGCAAATTTGATTCGCTTCGATGTTTGCTACCCGCGCTGGAGATGCACTTAGTTGCTGAGATATTGCCAAAAACAGGAAAATAGATGTTTTCTAATGGTACGTTCGTTTGATGGCTAGTTCCACACTGAGTGCCGCACTCAGAGCTGTCAACGTGTTTCTTTGAAGAAACTCGCGCTAGTTCCGCACGAGTTTCGCCGCCATCTTGGAACTGAAACTCTAGTGCCACACGCACTGGCAAATGACGTTCGATTGAACCAAAACTGACACCGACGAGTGCGGCACTCAGTGCCGCACCGGCTCTTCAAACGAACGTACCATAAGTCTCACTCAAACAAACCAACATTTTCTAATGGCGATATGTCAGCAACTAATGGTCCGATTTACAATGTTAAAATATGAAACATTCGTGATATTTTCCGATCTTTTGGAAAAAAAATTTCAAAATTTTTAAAAACAAGACAAACATTTAAAAAGGGCGTAATATTGAATGTTGTTCCCTTTTGAAATGTTATTCTTGGTTTGAAAATTTGGAAAATATTTTTTTCAAAAAGATCCGAAAATTTCACGAATGGCTCATATTTTAACATTGTAAATCGGACCATTAGTTGCTGACATATCGCCATTAGAAAATGGTGGGTTGTTTGGGTGGGACTTAGAAAACATCAATTTTCCTGTTTTTAGGGAGCGTTCTTTTATTACGTAACGCAGTTAGGGGGGGGGGAGGTGTCGGTGCCTGTTACGAAATGTTACGAAAATAGGGGGAGGGGGGAGGAGTGCTGAAAAATTCTGTTACGTAACACAAAATTTTCATATAAGAATTCTTTAAAAATTGCAAAAAGACCTTGCGTTACGCGTTACAGGGGGAGGGGGGGGGGGGTAGGGTCTCGCTCATCTGTTACGATTTGTTACGAAGGGGGGGGGGAGGGGGGGTCAAAAATCCCAAATTTTGTGTTACGTAATAAAAGAACGCTCCATTAAACCTTTGCATGGCAATATCTCAGCAACTAAGGGTCGTATCAACAAAGTCCAAAAAAAGAGAAAATTTAGAGAATTCTCAGCTTATCAAAAAAAAAAAATTTCAAAGGTGGGCAAACATGTGCACTAATTTAAAAAAATGAAAACTGCGGCTATTTTTTAAAAAAAGTCACCTAACAAAGGATTTAACTTGAAAACGGTGCACTTTATGAAAATTTCACTAAAGTACATTTTGAATGCAAATTTGATTTAACATCGAAAAATGAAGTTCCCTGGGCTTTGTCATAATGAGTATCATAGGTTTGATGCTTGTTTGGCAAAGAGTATGATTTGATCCGATGTGGAATTGAAATCGAAGTTTTCAGTATATTGCTGAAGCTTCCATTTTTACACATGGACACCACTTCATGCTACGAGAACCCACTTTGACGCAGTCTCAGGGCTTAATCGATGGCCGGTAAGCTGTCATCGAGACCAGGAGGTTCTCCGATAGTGGAAATATCACATTTGTACAATGAACCGCTACATATGTGATTTTTCCCTATCTTAATGTGGGTGTCAGGTTAGGATGCGGGTTTTTAAAAAAAATAGTTTTTTGTAGAATTTAGGATTTTAACTATAAATATCAACTTTTTATATTTTGCCTTTAGTTATTTAGTGACAAAATTAGTAATAGTGAATTTAGTAATTCTATCAGAATCGGTGATTTTCATTCAAGTAGCATAAAAACCATTCTGATTTGTCAAAATTTCCATAGAGTCTTGATCAATCAATAGTGAAATGATATCGGACCAAATTCGTTGATCTGTTGAACTAACGGTTGTCGGATTATGATTGTATCGATCATTGTTGCGAATCGAGGATCTACTGGAATTCTGACGATCAAATGGTCGTCTCTTTTTCAATTCACGACTTGTAAAATATGAACTGTTAATCTATTTTTTTGTTTTTGTTTTTTTAAAAAGAGGCCAGACAGGTTTTAAAAGAAACGTTCTAGATTTTTTGGCTATTAATTAAAATGTCGGGGATTTGAGATAAGAGTAGCTTTCGGATAGGTTACTTTAAATCTTGTATTCAATTCAAGTTAGGTAGCTATCCGCAAATGAATATTTGGACTTATATGAATAATTGAACTTTTTGGACTTATGAATAACACACAACTGTGCATTTATTCTAGAGTCAGATCCATACAGCGTCAGTGTTTATTTGGTCGAAGTGTACTAATTCATTGGCAAATCTGATTCTAGTTGTAATGTACGACAAGACTACTGACGGACGTGACAGGACGAGGGCCCAGTTTAGAGGTTTCAACATCAACGATGTGCGGCTGGATCACCCTCCCAAAAAAAAAAAAAAAAAACATCGAAAAATGAAGTTGAAAAATTTTTGCGACCAATATTTCGATCTTTTGAAAATAATAATGATTCAAAAATTCATAACTCGGCCAATGATTTTTTGCACAATCTGGAAATTTCTGAAAAGTTGGCATTTTATGTCCTCTAATACATATCAAAAAATAAAAAAAAAATAAAAAAAGTGTTTTTTTGCAAATCAAGTTTTAGTGACAAAAAGTTAAATAAAATATTACCAAAAATTTTTTTAACGTGTATCATTTTCTTTCAGTGTAGTCCATATCCATACCTACAACTTTGCCGAAGACACCAAATCGATAAAAAAATTCCTTCAAAAGATACAGATTTTTGAATTTTCATACATTATTTTTGTATGGACAGCTGCCAAATTTGTATGGAAAATCATAAGGACAAACTAATGATGCAAAGTGGCTTCTTTGGGCATACCGAAGGCACCAAAAAAGTTTCAGTCGAATTAAAAAATACAAAAATTAAAATTCATAAAAAAGACCGATTTCGTAGAGAATTGCTCAGATGTTAAAAATTCTGAAAAATATGCAGAGAATTATGCAGAGCAATTTTACAAAACGTTTTTATTCTTGGGAGGTTACAAGAAAATAGAAAGATTTATCTAACAAACTAGCGTAGCTTACTAAGATCTGTTGGACGGTTGTCTAGAGCACCATAAGTCGTAACTAGGGACGTCCACTACACGGTTGCCTATCAACAAAAATCACCATTTGTACATTTCCAAAAATCATCATTTAAAAAAAACATCAAAAATTTTCGGAAATCATAAAAAAAGGAATTCTTCTTTCTTTCTCAAGATCCAGGGGAAAAATGCATTATACACCCATACAGTTGATATGCAATCAGAAGTTTTCAAAAAATGTAAGACATAATGAAATAGACTTTTGCGAAAAAAAAAAACACTATCTACTTTCAGTCTCCGCCACTACAGCATACTGTCCACTGCTCTGGAGTATCTTCCTCCCCAATCCCCGGCTTTGGTTCTAACTACTCATAGAAAGGAAAATCACAGATGAGAAAAGGTCAATGCGAACGGAGAGAATATCGAGCTCAGTATCCCCTCACAAAAATTGGTAGTAAGCGTGAATAAAAAAGCAATAAAAAAAATATGAAGAAGACGAATAAGACAATGAAAACATAATATACCATTGCAAGGACATGAAAGAGACATATGGTAGGAAGAACAAAAGAAGAACAGAAAATCAGGAACAAAAAATAGTCAATGCGGATGGAGAACAAAGTGAGGTCAGTATATATCGTGCTTTCCATTTCATTAGGGCACAAAACTTTTGTAAACAAGAGTGTATCCCTCTCACACCTTAAACTAACTGTCATTCGAGTGAAAGGGATACACTATTGTTTACAAAAGTTTTGTGCCCTTTTGAAATGTTAGGCTCCATATCACAAAAAAAATAAAAAGTATATTTGATAAAATTTGATATCTGATGAACTGAACTACGTTATTCAACACCATTCCGGTTATGTTTACGACACAAGAACTTTTTAAGTTCAAGTACAAATTTTCTAGAGTTTTTTTTTTTTTTAATAGGCCCTATAAACATATGAAAGACAATAGCTTAGGACCTTTTGAAAAAAATGATTTTTAAAGTACCAAAAGGTAATTTCCCCTAATAAGACTTATTTCTAATAAATCTAGGAGAAGCAGGAGAGGATTTTTGAGGATTATCCAACACGTTCTTAGAAATCCAAAACATTACCCAAAAAAGAAAGATTCCTGTGCAGAAATATGATAACCATTTTTACCTGATCACTTTTGATCCTTCGATCCTTGCTGTTGTTGTTGTTATTCCCTCAAACAGTTCCGATCTCGAAAAAACACATGCCGCCACTGAGAGCACGGGAAAAAACACCTTTTTTCAAACACGAAATTCCACCACACAAACAGTTCGCTGCTCCTTGCTTTTGCTGTGTTCTTCCTTCCTTCGCACTTCTTTCGTCGCACTCACACCCTTACAACCACGAAAAAAAAATTAAATTCTTCACCCTTTCTCGCTCGCACGTCTTCTTCGCTCCAGAAGCGAGTGAGAGAGAACGATCTGCCTCTCCCGTTTTCGCACTCACCACCTGTGTGTGTGTGTGTGTTTTCGTTCTCGCGCAAAGAAGAGAACAACGCACTTGTACACCGCACGAAGGGATGTCAAGAAGAAGCCGAAAGAATATTCTCACATTTTCGCTGGAAAATTCTTCTCAAAGGGGAGAATTTCCGCGAAAATTCACCACTTTTTCCCACACACTTGTCACGCGTGACAAGGACAGAAACACACACACACGAAAACTCTCCTCACGGGCAGTGTGAGACCTTGAGCGCAAACGTCACTTTTTTATCGAGCCGTCAAAAAATTTCCACACCGCGACGAGGTCACTGCTTCTTTGCGATTTGGCTATTTTCCTAAGAAATTTTCTCGGGGGAAAAAAACGTTTCGCACGCAAATTTTCACCGTTCACGAAACTCGTGCACCGCCCGAACCAGAACGCCGTCGTCGGCCGCCGAAATTATCACGAGTTTGAAGGTTCGCGTCCGCGAAGATCTCCGTTGCCTTTTTATTATTCGCGTGCGTGCGTGTTTTTCGATTCAAGTCTCAAACTTTTCTGAACGGTTTCGTCGGGGCCAAGAAACTTGCAGCAGCAGCAGCAGCGCGGACAGGGTTGCCAGAAAGGCGGACGTGCGGCGATGTTTTAACGGGTGACAGGTGATTTGGGCGATGAAATTGTGACACCTGTCAGTGATGGGACGCGGTGGGGTTTTGTGAAAAACTGGTTGAAAAAAAAATGTTTTTTTTTATTATATTTGCATGCAATTAATTGGGTACTAAAGCTCTATGTCAATTATTATTATTATTATTATTTTTTTTTTTCTTTTTTCCCTTTTTTATGCATTTTTTGACAAGACAACATTTTTTCGATGGATCAACTATGGTCCCCTTGAAACGAGCTGTCAAGTAGGAGCTTTTCTGTCAAGAAGGACCGCGAGGTTAATTTTTCAAAATTGATTTAAAAATCCATTTTAAAATCTTTGTGGTTGTAAGAAAGGTCATTGTACTCAGAAAATAAGCTCAATCGTTGTGAACATTGCAAATTCAAGCCTAATTTTAGGACACAGTTCTTAATTCTTAATCTCGTAAATTCATATATACAAACATCCAAAAAATTCCTAATTTTTTCATTTCTCAAATTCTTAATTCTTAGATTCATAAGTTCGTTTTTTTTTTGGTTTCTTAAATACTGCCATTTTTTGCTCCCATCTCAAATTACAGAAAATTAGATAACTTTGGAGCCTTTTTAGTGTCATATTAAGGTTAGAAACCTTGTTGAAACCCCAAATTTTGAGAAAGATAAAAATTTCGTGATTTGATTATCAGGAGTGATATTTTAACAAGCACTTTGGATAAACGATTACGAACTGTTTTTGAGTTTTACAAATTCTTAGCTCTGCTTTGAATTTGAAATATTTTGACCTATTTTTTTAACTTTAAAATTTGTTTTTTTTTTTCATTTTCCTAATTTTAATTTAGTTTTATCATCCCAGTACGAGAATCACACTCACGACCTCTGGATTGGAAATCCAGCACGCCTACCGGTCAGGATTCCAGTGAGCATTTACTCTGAAGGGATCTGACTTTGCCGAGCCAGACAGGAGTCGAGCCCGTCACTTTCCGCTTACAAGGCGAAGCCGCATTTTTTTAATCTTTGATTTTTGCGAGGATTTTTGGATACTTGTGAAGTTTTTTGTTTAAAGTCCAATAAATCAAATTTTTAGTTTTGAGTTTTTTTTTTATTTTTGTGCACCCAAAAAACAAAAAAAAAACTAAATTTTGTTCATTGACACTCTAAAAAAACTCCAGATTTTTATATTATAATTTCGATTGGAATGTTTCTATCGAGATATTTGCGATAGTTTCACTCCGTGTTACCGGCTAACATCTCTCGATATTTTTTTATAAATATTATTTTTTTTAGTTTTTGGTTCTACCATGAAATTTTTTTTTATTAGTTGGAATTTTGAGACATTTAAATTTTTGTTATATTGTATTTTTGAATATCACAATATTTGAATTTTTAATGCTTATTTATTGAATTTCTTACTTTCTAATTTTTATAATTTTTTTGAATTTTTTGCCTGCGAATTTTCAAAGTTTTCAATCTTTAATCCTAGAGTTTTTTTTTTTGAGTAGGTCTTATAAACATACACACAAAGAAAAAATACTCTAAATTTAAAAAGATCGTTCGTTCGATTAAAAGTTCGCGTTGGTGAATTTTCGTAGAAAGTTGAAAATTTTTAATTTAAAAGTTGGAAAGTTTTTGATACTACCATGCATTTATGGAACACAATTGTTGTATCAGTAAGAGTTTTTTACTTTTAATATAAAAATAAAACTTTTATGGCAAAAATAAACAACATTTAATACTACAGTATCATTTTTAGAAAAATGTGCTGGATTTTATTTCACTATTTTTATATTTCAACAGTATGATTCAAAAACAAAACATTTTTTTTGTATTTAACGCTTCTGCTTCGGGTTAGCCAACTTCCGCGTCCAAGCTGTATCGATCCTTCCGGTCACGTCCAAATACCTCAGGCAGAGCCGGATCCGGATGGCCATTTCGTTGCGCAGTAGCATCGCAGCATGAAGGATTTTTCATTTTCGGGAAGTGTAGTCGACTTTTCCCGGCTGGGAAGTAATGTGCCTGGGAGGTTCCCGAACTTGAGGCTGATGAGAATTCGATTTCGATCACTTCGTCCTCCTTCGAGAATGGCACAAATTTTGCAGGCTCGCCGTCCAAGTTCATTCGGCCGAAGCTGCGCCATCGCGAGGTGATCGTTTGCGAGCGGGTAGTCACAGAGTAATCCAGAGGACGCAGTCCGAACAAATGTCATTGAATTTTGTGGCTGCGTTACGGTTGTTGTTGTTAAATTTTCCTAAGGGTAGCAGGCGTTATGTTTTTTTTCAGGCGTTATGTTTTTGAAAGGATATTTGAATTAAATCTAGTAGCCAATATTTGAAAATGTCCTGTCAAACTGACTTTTCTTTCGTTTTGCACTTATTCATCGTCGGGATCGATTGTAAAAATTAAAAAAGGTGTTGTGAAGCTGTTCGTGAGTAAGTAGGAAAGAAAGTATTTGCTTTCACTTATTTATAAGTAAATTGTATCAACGTCGCATCCGGAACAGCGACAAGCTTAACCTGATTGTTTGGAAAGTCCTTTTAAAAGCCTTTTTTTTACCTGCAGCCCGAAAAGCAGATCAACTACCTGCCGGACTGGCTGTACGACGTGGACTTGCGCAACGGCGACACCGAGACCATCTCGGCGTCCGAGGAGCAGTTCTGGATCGAGCTGATCGAGCGGTACCTCAAGTCGCTGGATCTGACGGAGAGGAACCACGAAAGAAAGTAAAGCAAGCTTGAATCAAAGGGCAAATTAAATTGTAAGCGACAATAAATGTAATTTATATAATGGGAATTGTTTACTATTTTCGAATAAAACCAAGCGAAAGAAGTGGAATATTTTTTGCTAGCGAGCAGCGATCGCGATCGTCACTGGACGGGTGCGATCCATCTGACGTCTACATCTACGGCGCTAATACCGCATCTGACGCACTTGGGCATTCTCCGCAATTCGCACACAAGCACCCACTCAAGCTCGACACACACGTGTACGCCATTTTATCGTGTGTCTAGGACCCCGCAGTGCCATCAACATCCTGCTGAAGCCAATCAGGTCGCGCTACCTTGCGCGCCACCACAGAGAAGCGCAGATCTGCGTGACCATTTCCTGCACGTAGTCATCTGACGACAAGTCGTCGAACAGCAGACGGTGTATGCAGCTGTAGGGTTCATCCGCATTCCTGCTAGCTGCTGCACGAGCATCGAGCGGCCACGTAACATCAACTTCACGTCGGACAAGCGACACAAATCAGGCCAGATCAGCTAGATTAAGCTCCCCAAGTCGTCCTTGACGCATTTTGCCAGGGCAATAAAAATTATGTTCATAAGCCCTGAGCAGAACTAGTCGGGCTCGTAACAAACCTTCCGGCAATTTAGGGCAATCGGAGCCACACTGGCGCAAAAGCGGGGTTTTTTTCCTGCAAAACCTGGCCGAGGAAGGTTTGCATTCATGTGTGGGATTGGTTCTCCTTCACCTCGGTTCAGCTTGCTGCACATCGTACGACTCCCGTACTGTTACATGGCTAATAAAACTGTTTAAATCATTAAAAGTTGGTATCCTCGCCAAGTTGGTGACAATATTTACCGGAAAAAAATAATTTACTGTTCGAAAGGAACCTAACAATTAAGAATTTTCAACTGATTCAGTTTTGTTTTGAATTTCTGACAAGGAAAACTGTCATTGAAAAACGTAACGCCTTTGAAAATCCAGTGAACTAAGATAGCAAAGAAATAACTAATCATGATAAGTTTTTCCTGAAGGGGGGATGTACCACGATGTACCGCGTAACGCAACCATAAATCAAATGCCAGTGCTCCCTCTGGATTACTCTGTGGGGTAGTTGCTGAAAGAGTTTGAAAATAAGTTAAGTTGGCTAGACACTGAACACGTTCTCAATACTCACCAGTGACTTCTTCGGTATTCCGGGAAGATGTTCTTGATCAGATTCTTCAGATCTCGTTCCAACTTCCATCAAAACCGATTATGCTTCTCGTCGTCATCCTCTTCCGTCGGATCCTTCTCCTCGCCTTGAACATTAACTTTTTCGTACCTGTTCAAAAACTAGATGTAAATCGACTTCAATGCAACGCTTGCAGCATTATCTCCTCGATGATCTCCGGCAACCGGCGCAAATTCACATCGCGACCTCCGATCTTCGGTAATTGCATGAAAGGCGTCCTACAAAAACAAACAAATTCAACCATTTTACTAGTTAAGCTTGTGACCGAGAAAACAAATTTAGAAATTAGGAGAGCAATTTAAAAACATTCGTTTTTGGTGGGGAGTATGTTGGAACCCTAACATCTCTAGTGTTCCACGGTGTAATTCTAAGTAAACAAAGCACACCTCGCCAAAGCAATGTGGTGAATAACTCATTGTCACTCCACAGTCCACACAAAACAAACACAACGTAGGGCAGTATTGTTATTTGTTACGAATTCAATCTGTGATAATTAACCTGTAAGCAAAAGTGAAAATAAACGATCTCTTCTAATCCAACCTCCGAGAAGGCAAGTTGCCTCTCTCGGAGCAATTGAAACCTTTGAGTTTTACTTACCTGGAAGTCTGGTTCGCCGCTACTTACCGTCCGCTGGAGTTGTCCGCTGCTGCATCGATGGGATCCTGGAACCTGAAAAGAAACGGTGGGTCGTCCGCAGTTTTCTGAGTCGGCCCCCTGGCCGAACAAATGTTCGGCCAGATGCCGAATCAGCGTTCCTACGTTGTGTTTGTGGATGGCCAGAACTCGCAGGAACCGAAGCAGCAGTGGACTTATGGGCGGACAGAAGATCCCTCAGGGCTTGACACGGGTTGAAATGAAACACGGTTGTTCCAGGTGCGCCGAGAGGCGTCCAGCCTCTTCGGCGGTCGAAAGTAAAAGAGGGCGATTTATTTCTCACATCTTAAAGCTAAGTTCACAATATTAAATATCACAGAACTAATCACTGAAGACGAAGAAGTAAACATAAACAAACTTGACGTCAGGTGACGTTTCAGAAACTCACCACGCTCGCGTTGGGGGTGATTCAACGAGTTGCTCTTTTCGCGGAAAATGGTAGAGCCCGGCGCCGATAGCGATCGCACGGCGGGACCAAAGTTGGATGTTTGATCCAACAATCACAAATCCCACAAAACATCGATGCTTCCTTCTTACCAACTTTGGTTGTGCATTTGGTTGATGCAGGTCAAGCAGGAAGATGGCCTTGTCCTTTTCGAAACCAACTTTTCCCTAACCCCCCGAGTGGAACATCCGCGCTGACCACCTCCGATTATGCTTCTCGTCGTCCTCCTCTTCCGTCGGATCCTTCTCCTCGCCTTGAAAATTAACTTTTTCGTACTTGTTCCGGCTGCGGCCGCGTTCGGATTTGATTCGCGTCGTGAACAACTCACTCACCACCGGCACTACCAAAATGTTTGTTTACATTTGGGACATAGGCATGCGTACACGATTACACGAAAACGACAAAATGAAAGAAATAATCCAGTCGTATTAAAAGTTAAAACTTTTAAATCTATTGGTAGTGAGATCGACTTTTAGTGAAGCAAATTTTCAGCACTTTTTAATTCAAAAGTAAGTTACTTCTGTCATTACAGTAATATTTTTTTGTGTGTAGCTATAAGAAGCCCGTGGTAATGGGGTATTCAGATATTAAAAGTGCAACATAGAGTTAAATTTTCTGTCAAGCTGCTGTAAAGTTTTCCATGACAGTTGTGAATGTTTCACTCCATATATTATCTGCGCACCACCAAACCGAAGTGCGCATCTCTTCTGTTGCGCGAAAAAATAAGCGTGTACATCAGCCTGTGGCGCAACAGGCCTTGACAGGTTGCGCTCATATTTTGATTTTTGTCTGCCTTCACAATAACTGGCTCATATCTCTCTTTTTGATTTCTTGGTAAATCTTTTAATTTTCTCGATACTTTTTCGCCCACTGTGCAGTTTCGATGTTTTTACGTCCGCGCGCACGGCTCACATCTCCTCGCGAGCACTTTTGACATGTCACGAGCGGGTGCGTGTCACGCCATCGACGAACATCCCCCGGCCCGCAAACGAAAACAGCGCAGCGCGATTTGCTGACTGTCACTTTTTATCATTCGCCCAGTGCAGGTGCAGTTTTTCTCCACTGATCAATCGATTGTGCCATTTTAGTGATTAGATTTTCGTTTTTGGTGATGAATAATCCTCGTAGCTTGTAGTTTGGGATTGGAGAGCGAAGCTAGAAGATGGACGGCGACAGGTTGATGATGGCCGCGGGAGTGACCGCGGCCGTCGTCGTCGGTGCTTTCGTGTTTTGGGGCCCCTCTGGTCAGTGTGAAAAATCGATAATCGAATCAGGGCCAACTGGGATAATGTGCTTTGTTTACGCTAATGTTTTGCTTTTGAAGGTTCTTCGAGATTACGTCAACGAAGGGGTCAGATCGCCGGATTGCATAACTTTGGGAAGACCTGCTTCCTGAACACGCTGCTGCAGGCGTTGGCGGCGTGTCCGCAGTTGATTGCCTGGCTGCAGCTGCACAACGCCAAGGACAAGAAGAGCCTGGTCAGTTCGCTGCAGAATGTGCTGGAGGTGGTCAACGGGACGCATCCGACGCTGCGGGGCGATCCGTTTTCGCCGGGGGCGGTCATCCGGGCGTTGAATTCACTCGGCTGGGTCATTCCACCGGACGAGCACGATACGCACGAGCTGTTGCACGTTTTGCTGAACTCGCTCGAGGAGGAGGTGGCCAAACCGAAGAAGATCGGTTGCCTGTCGGACGCGCTCGGGGAGGACGAGCTGCAGGCCATGATGCCACCGGCGAGGCCTTCGAGCGCGATGTTGTCCGATTTCTGCAACGCCGAGTACGACGAGAGTACCAACTTGACGCGGTACGCGAGGTCCGAGGCGCACACGCCGGATTCTCCGCACTCGACGTGCACCGAAACGGAAGATTCGCTCGCGTTGAATGACAACTCGCTGCTGGATCTGGCGATTGGGTCGCCACCGTCGATTATTTCGACCTTTTCCGGCCGACCGAGTCGACCCCGGTCCATCATGGCCACCGAAGCGACCGGTTCGCAACAGCAAAACGGAACTCTCAACAAACGCTCGTCCGGTTCGTGTCGATCGCTGGAACGACTCACCCGTGGTCCGGGTCGCGTGTCCGTCTGGGGTGACCGCCAGCAGATCCAGGTCCCGCACCCCTTCCGGGGTGGCCTCAGCAGCCAGCTGTGCTGCTCCGGCTGCGGCTACAAATCCGTCGTCCGGTACGACAAATTCGACAGCATCACCTTGTCCCTCCCGGAGCTCAAAAACCCGGGCATATCCCTCGGCAACCTGCTGACCGAATTCATCCAGCCGGAAACCCTGAACGGCGTCCAGTGCGAGTCCTGCAACGAAACAACGTCCCACACCAAAACCCTGACCTTCAGCAAACTCCCGCCCTGCCTGTGCATTCACATCGCGCGGACAACGTGGCTCCCCACCGGGCACGCCTACAAACGGCAGGACTTTGTCCACTTCCCCGAGACGCTGTCGATGGCTCCGTACAGCTTCGTGCAGCCCTCGCTGAACAGCGCCATGTCGACGCCGTGGGGCAGCACCATGTCGCTGTATTCCGCCAGCCTGGGTGCGGCCGCGTACGAGGGAATTGCCGGCGGCGGAACGGAACAGGCCACGCCCGTCGGTTCCGTCGGCAGTGCGTTCAACTTTGGCTCGTACACGTTCGGGGCGATGTTCCCGAAGAATCTGTACCGGCTGCTGGCAGTGATTGTGCACTCGGGCGAGGCCAACAGCGGTCACTTCATCACGTACCGGCGGGGCGCGCTGCGGAATTCACACAAGTGAGTAGCGGAACGCTTCAATTTCTCGTACAATTCGTTACTATTTGTTGTCGATTTTTCCAGATGGTATTACACCTCGGACACGGTCGTCCGGGAGGTCACCATCGAGGAGGCCCTGTCGGCGCCGGCGTACATGCTGTTCTACGACCGGGGACCATCTTCCTCCAAGTACGCACAAGCCGGCGGAGTTGGTGGACCAGGTCCCTCCGGAATGGGACACTAGAAAACTCGTCCGGTGACTTCAACAACAGCATAGTGAGAATCAAAAAAGAGTTGAACTCGTACGGTAGAAATTCACGTTTGCGAAACATTTCCAAAGAGAGAGATTGTTGTTAAGGATTTGAACGCGAGAGCATTTTTAAACGCAGAGACGAACTTTCCCATCACCTCTTGTAATTGTGAAACAGTGAAAAAAAAAATTCAAAACAGGAAACTACAACGCGTATCGTTGCATGCTAGAAACAGAAAATCTATTTAAAACCTCAAACTTAACTGAACTAATAATGATATTTATAAAACTACGCGTCGTCGTGTGCATTTATTTTAAGACTTGCGTTAGACATACAAACTAAAGCACAACCACTATTTTCTCGGATCAACGAAGTAAAATGTTAAACTATGTTTTAGCCCTACGACATTAAAGTGCATCATAAACAATTTCCCTTTTTTTCTACCCAGGATTTCTAGAGCAGTGTCAAGTTGATAAATTTGAATGATTTCAAACTTATTCCTAAAAAGTTAAAGCTAAAATCAAAGAATGGTGGAAGAAAATAAATAAAGAAATGTTATTGCTTAAAATTTGTTGATATTAACTAAAATAGTTTTAACCCGAGCTAAACGTGTTACAAAAGCGATTTCCCTGCGAGTTTAGTTTAGTTTCTTGGCAGGCTTTTCACAGCAAGGCAACCTTTTTTCAACTCAGCATTAATTGTGCATTTCAACTCTAAAGACAGCAACATTTGCAACGCAGAAACCAAACTCACATCCACAAACGGTCAAATGTAGGTGTATAAACTTTCGTGAAATCCTGTAGGTTAAATTAAATCTATGTCTACAGGAAGCAGCAACAACTAACAGTTTTATGCTTAAGGGTCCCCCGTGCCCGCAAAATAAATGTTATTGATCAAAAATTACATCCACGCTGAGATTTATTCAACGATGACAGCTTCACTTGACGCTAAGTACGGAGGTCGGACGGAACGCGGTCAAGAAAAGGTGCACATTCTTTTCGTGATTCTTAAATTCCTGAATTCTTAAATTGTTTGATTCTTAAATTTTCAAATTCCTAAATTCCTAGATTATTAGATTATTAAATTCATTAATTCCTAAGCTCCTGAATTCTCACACTCTGAAATTGCTAAATAATTAAATCCTTAAATTTTCAAATTCTCAAATTCATAGATTCTCAAATCTTAAGGTTATTAAATATTCAAATTCTTATATTCATTTTTTTAAATTCCTAAATTTTAACAATTTTAAAATTTTCAAAAATTTCAGAAATTTCACAAATTTTAAAAATTTTAAAAATTTTAAAAATTTCAAAAATTTAAAAAAATTGAATTATTAAAATTTTTGATATTTTTGGAAAATTTTAAAAATTTGAAATTTTAAAAATTTGGAAAATTCTAAAAATTTTAAAATTTTTGAAATTTCTAAAACTTTTAAAATTTCTAAAATGTTTGAAATTTTTAAAATTTCTAAAATTTTTAAAATTTTTGAAATTTTAAAATTTTTGAAATTTTTAAAAAAAATTAAATTTTTAAACTTTTTGAAATTTTTCTGAAATTTTTGAAATTTTTAAAATTTTTGAAATTAAATTTAAAATTTCAAAAATTTTCAAAATTTCAAAAATTTTAGAAAAATTTTAAAAAGTTTAAAAATTTCAAACATTTTAAAAATTTAAAAAATTTTAGAAATTTTAAAAATTTCAAACATTTTAGAAATTTCAAAAGTTTTAAAAATTTCAAAAATTTTAAAATTTTTAGAATTTTCCAAATTTTTAAAATTTCAAAAATTCTAAAATTTTCCAAGAATATCAAAAATTTTAAAATTTTCCAAGAATATCAAAAATTTTAATAATTATTTTTTTTTAAATTTAAATTTAGAAATTTCAAAAGTTTTAGAAATTTCAAATTTTTTTAATTTTTTAAAATTTTCCAAATTTTTAAAATTTCAAGAATTTTAAAATTTTCCAAAAATATCAAAAAATTTAATAATTAATTTTTTTTAAAATTTTTGAAATTTTCGAAATTTTTAAAAATTTTGAAATTTGTAAAATTTCTGAAATTTTTGATATTTTTAAAATTTTGAAATTTTTTAAATTTTTTAAATTTTTTAAATTTTTAAAGAAATTTAAATTTTTAAGTTTTTTTAAATTTATGAAATTTTTAAAATTTTTAAAAAAAATTAAAACTTTTGAATATTTTGAATTTTTTTATATTTTTTTTTGAATTTTTGGTTTTTTTTAAAGTCATTAATTAAATAAAAAAGTTTTCAAAACGAGCTTCGAACCCATATCGAGATTTTCTCGATCGTCGGTCGTAATTTGTCGATGGTAGATCGAGAAATTACGATCGAATGATCTCAATCTACTATCGACAAATTACGACTTACCATCGACAAATTACGATCGAGAAATCTCGATCGTGAGTCGAGAAATTACGATCGAAATATTACGATCGAATGCAATAACCACGTTAGATTTTTTTATTCTTCTAACGTGGTGATTATTGCATTCAATCGTAATATTTCGATCGTAATTTCTCGACTCACGATCGAGATTTCTCGATCGTAATATTAAATTTAAAAAAATTTAAAATAATTAAAAATTTTAAAAATAAAAAAAAATATATTTAAAAAATTTCAAAAAATGAAAAAATAAAAAATAAAAAAAAATCAAAAATTTCAAAATTTTTAAAAAAAATTAAATTTTAAAAATTTTGAAATTTTTTTTTTTAATTTTTGTTTTAATCACGGTTTTAATCAAATTTGAATAGTAATAGCCTATTAAATAATAAAATGCATTTCAATATTACGTCACTGCCATCTTGCATTGCAAAAATTTAAATCATTTTAGTACAATCAAAAATTTAACAAAAAAAATATTTTTTCGTGATTCGATTATCCGAAGTTTCGATTAACCGAAGTGAAATTTTTGCGAGGCCTTTGGATAATCGATTGTGGACTGTAGCTATCTTTATTTTAAGTGTTCTGCTAATGTTTTATTTATAAACGCCCTTAACTTGAAAAGCACGCCCTAAGTACAGCAGATCTTCTTTCGCCATTGATTTTGAAATTTTAAAAAGTTATTGGATTGGATTTTATTTAAAGTTTTTCTTTAAATCTTTTTAAAATAGTTAAAATTGCTGACATTTAAAAAAAATAAAAATTCTGAATTTTTTTAAAATTTTAACAAACTTTAAAATTTTTGAAATAAAATTTTTAAGAAATTTTGAAATTGTTGACAATTTTAAATTTTTTTGACAATTTTAATTTTTTGAAATTTTTCGTTTAAATAAAAAAAAATCAAAAAATGGTATTACAAATTACGATCGTAAATTCTCGATCCACGATCAAGATTTCTCAATAGTAAAATTACGATCGTAATTTCTCGATGGTAAGTCGTAATTTGTCGATGGTAAGTCGTAATCTTACTATCGAGAAATCTCGTGAGTCGAGAAATTATGATCGTAATATTACATTCTTGATTTCATAATTTTTTAAATTCCTACATTCTTAAATTCCTAAATTATTAGATTCTTGAATTTTGAAATTTTTCAATTCCTAAATTCTTAATTCCTTTATTTCTTAAATTTTTAAATTCAGAAATTCTGAAACTCTAGAAGTCCAAAATTTCAGAATTTTTGAATTCTAAAGGAATTAAATTCCTCATGTCATTTGACATCGTAGTCGAACTGAAAAAATCCTATGAAACAGTGCGAAAACGAACTCAGCAAAGTGCGATTTTCAGTTACAGTGTGGGTGAGTAAAAATACGATCGCGATATCGATAAAAGAAACTAACGGAAAAAGGAAATGAAAACAAAGCCCCGCGTTAAAGCATGCGCTTCCAGCTTGCCTAAAGATGTCAGCCGACATCATTCGGCCTGCTGGGCTGCGCGCTAACGTCAAACGTCAAGCTGCGGCCGTTTGTTTTGTTTTGCATTTTTAACTAAACTATTGCTGATTTCTGTTTCCGAAATTGGAATTTGAAGCATATTGTTGAGAAAACCCGACTGCAGTGGGGGAAATTTGTGGGTACGCATTGTAAACAAAAGCCGCCGAAGGGGAAAGCGAACGAGGGCGGTGATATTTCACCGTGAACAAAACGAACCGTGTTCCAATAAAGGCTGATGAGTTTTTATTATAAAAAGTAACATTCAACTCAACAAATTGCATGCGTTTGGAATCGATTACATTTCATTTAAGTGATTCTAGCATGGGAAGAGTGACCTTTTTTAATTTGATTTTGCTGCCGCTTTTAGCTGAATGATTGAAAATACGTACAGTGCAAAAAACGTAGAGTTTGAAACAGCCAATGAGTCCAAGTACACAAACACACATTTACACAATCGGAATTTAGTCTAGCTAGCGTACAAGGCGAACGACACCCAACAGTTTCTGCACAACCGAGGTAAAAGCTCAAACTAGAACAAATTAGTTTCTATCAAAAGCGCCTTGTTTTTAGTTTTCTTCTATTTTAATATATTTATTCCATTGGATAAAGCGGAGACGAGAAATGTACACTAAAACTTGTCGTAACGAATATAAACACGTACTACAGGGGGACAATCGTCAAAGCCTACGGCGACTGCGGCGGCTCCCGGCTGAAGTAGGGCGCCGTGTCCTGTACGAGCAGCGTGTGGCAGACGTCGCAGACGCGTGCCGGCCGCCGGTTCGGCCCCGTCGGAACCGTTTTGGCCAGACACGGCTGACAGTAGATGGTGCCGCAGTGCCGGCAGTGCTGCTTCCGCCGCGTCACGGTGAACTCCTTCCGGCAGCTGGGACAGTGGTCCACGTCGTCCTCGTCCTGCCAGCGGACCTGCGTGTCCGCGGAGCGGATCTTCTCGAGCTGCATCTGGAGTGATTGGGACAGCTTGACAAAGTCCTTCTGGACGGCCTCGTTGTTGGCGAGATCTTCCTGGAGGACGCTCATCTTGTTCTTGAGGTCGACGTTGGCTTTGTCCAGCTTTTCGTTGGCGGCTTGCAGTTCGATGGTTTGCATGCGGAGTTCGGACATTTGGCGCTTGCTTTCGGCTTCGGCGCGTTCCAGGTCTTCCTTGTGGGCGGCCAGGCGCTGGTAGTGGGCGTACTGCTGACGCAGCTGTTCCTCCTGCTGGGCGATCTTGTTCGTGTAGTCGCGTTCGGTTCGGCGTAGGTCTCGTTCGCGCGTGTGTTGCTGATCCCGCAGCAGCGTGACTTCGTCCTGCATGCTGAGGGTTTTACGTTCGGCGAATTCGCAGCCGGTCTTCGTCACGATCAGGTTCTCGTGCAGCGTCAGCACGAGCTCGTGCAGCTCGTCGATGCTTTGGGGCAGGTTGATGTCCTGGTCCTTGAGCTGGTCCGAGTTTTCCAGATACTTGCCAGAGAGGAACTCGTTGTCCTTTTGGAGCACTTCCAAGTGACGGTAGACCTGGGGACGGGTCGGGGAAAGAGGTTTTGTTTTTCGGAGTTTTAAAAATATTGTACACACGCATGTTTTTCGGATAATTCAACAATTTTTCAAGCAAAGTTCTACACAAACTCAAGTCAACCCAAAATCTTACGATACTTTACAAAGAACCCTCGTCTGGGTTTCTCCTCAACCACGTCATTTACCTGCTCGCGCTCGTCCGTCAGCTTCTGCAGCTCGTCGTTGACGCTCTGCTTGAGCTGCGCGTAGCCTTTCCTCAGCTTGGCCAGCTCCTGCTCGGCCCGGCCCGTTTGCTCGTTCAGTCGCTGCACCTCGGACTTGTGATCTTCGCGCTTCTGTTGCCACTGCGCCTCCAAGTCCGCTCGCATGGCGCCCTCTTTGGCCAGCTCTTCGCGCATCCGCTCGACGCTTTTCTCCAGCTGCGTGGCCTTTTGGCGTTCGCCGTTGATCTGCTCCTGGCACTGGACCAGCTTGGTCTCGTAGTTGGTGCACATCTCGCACGTTACTTCCGGCGTTGGTTCCGTCGCCGGAGCTGGTTCCTGCTTGGCCTCCTTGAGCATTCCGACCAGGGCCGATTCGGGCGCTTTGCCTGAATCGTCACCGCGATTCTTTTCCATATCTTCGTACGCGCGGCGCAGCTTCTCCTTGAGAGTTTTAATTTCCTCCTCCAGCGGGACAACCAGCGAGCGGAGCACTTCAGCGTCTTCCTGAGCCTAAAAGTAGCTTTCATAAATATGAAATCTCGATTTGAAAGCGGAATTTCTACTCGTTTTTGTAAATTTTTCGATTTGCGCCGCAAACACAAAAGACACACCAAAGTAAGAAGCAGAAATTTTGCGAGTACGTACATATTTGTTTACCTTCCGCATCGAGTCTTCCAGATTGTCGTGGCTGCTCGAGTCGGCCGCGCCCAGCTTGCGGATGATCTTCTTCGCCTGGTTCAGCACCGGCGCCAGACTCGGCGAATCCTGGAATCGATAGCGCAATCAGCACAACGATCCTACAAGCCCAAAAAAGTTCAAACAATATCCTACCTGCTGCGCCAGCTCTTCCTTCAGCTCCTGACGCTCCTGCCGCAGCTTGTCGTTCTCGTCCAGAAGCTTCCGGATCTCGTGCTGGCAGAGCGTCGACTCGTCCACCGTTTCCTGCACCAGCTGCTGCAGCGTCCCGATTTCCTCCTGCGCTCGCTTGTTCTGCTCCTCCATGTCCTTCTCCTTGTTGTACTCCATCACCATGAGCTGCGACTTGGCCTCCTCCAGCTCCTTCCGGGCCACGGCCGCTTCCTTCGCCAACCGCTTGCATTCCGCTACGTTCGTAACCCAAATGTTAACCAAACAATAGTTCCTCGATAGTATAGCGGTCAGTAAACCTTACCTTCCTTGGCCAGGTACAGCTCCTTCATCTTGGCCCGCTGCCCGTCAAACTCGTTACGTATTCGCTTCAGCTCCTGCTGGAGCTGCTGAACGGCACCGCCGCTGTCCACTTCCGGCGCCGCGCTGTCGCCGGTTTTCGCGGCCGGAACCTCATTACCCAGGTCATCCCGCTGTTGGTTCGGGTCGCCACTTTGCTCCAGCATGCTTCTTATTGCGACGGATTACCGAGAGGCAGCGAACAGAAAAAAAAGATGGCACTGCAGCAAGTGCAGCTACCCCAGCAGCAAGGTGTTACGACGACGACGAGGTGGTTCCAGCTGCAGCGGGCAGGTTCGTCATAGTTTGCGCAGTAAAGTTACTCTGTGGAGGCGTGATTTGCGGGGTAGGATGAAATCTCTGCTTTGGTTTGAATAGATTTAGCACCAGAAATGATTTTAACACGATAATCGACAGGAAATTGAGGGGTTTTATGCAAACAGCACTGAAATTTTCACCAATTTGCAATATTTTGGTTTTCACTTTTTGACATAACGGAGCAGCGATGAAACCAGTGTTGTCAGTTTAGAATATTTCACGAAGAAAGTGTGCTCGTTTTGGGATGCGAGCAGACATTATTATACACAGTCCGACGAAATTTTATCCTACATTCTGATAGGTGAATCGAAATTCGTTAATCGAGATGTCAAGAGTTTTTTTAAAGGTTCTATGAGTTATTGTCCTCCATATGTTTATATAGGTCCTTAAAAAAACTCTATAGAGATTATAGATGTTAAAAGTGCAACACGGCGTTAAACTTTTTGATCAGTTGGTGTGAAGTTTAAAGTTGAGAAAAAAAGTTTCAGTTTGGTTTAACGTGAAGCCGTTGATCATTTTCGAAGAAAACTAATCATCACTATAAAATATTCTGTATTAAATTCAATTTAACAAACTTCACAACCAAAAGGAATCAGCATGTGCCGGTTGTTGCCTTCTTGAAGCCACTGAAAGAATTTTTGATGTAAATCAAATGTGCTTCAAAATTTATATAATTTTGTGGCACAGTCATTGACGTCCTAGTTGGCAATCATTGATTAATGACGATTCCCATAACTTTACGAGGAATGGGATAATCGTTACCAAAAGGAATCAGTATGTGTAGGGCACTATTCTAAACAACTTGTTGAAGGAATTTTGTCAAAATATTGAAAGCGACGCAAAAATTATATCTTTGAACGAAAAATTATGACAATGATGGAAGTCTTCACGTTAAGCGAGCGTGACCCGCGCTTGGGGTTCTCGAAAAAAAAGATTAAAATAAATATTCAAAAAATTAAAATGCTTTCACAAACAAACTAAAAATGAACCATTAAAAAATTTAAAAAGCTTTAAAATTTTAGAATTAAAAACAAAAACAAAAGAAGCTAAAATCGATAGAAAAAATATATTTAAAAAAATCTTAAACTTTCTATTTCCGGAATTGAATTTAACAATTTAAAAATCCTGTAATTCTTAAGTTTTCATAATCTTAATTTATTAAATTCCTAAATTCTTGCGTTCCTTAATTCTTTATGTAACAAGTAATTAATCAATTATTTTAGTAATTTTTAATTGTTTAATTCTAAAATGCTGCCAGAAAATCAGACTTTTTGGAGTCTTATACTGCCGTTCTACGCATAATTGTCCCATGTTTGAATGAGTGCAACTGAGAAAAACGCGATTGAAATTTTTTGACCGATTTCTGTGTTTCTACGCACAATTGTCCCGTGGGTTCCTATTAGCCGTATGTGTTCCTAATCACCCCAGTTAGCAGTTTATAACCTTTATTTGTGGTTCTCTTGCTATACAACAGGAAAACAAGACATAATGCTTAGTAAAACTAATGATTCCGTGTAAGACAATACTTGGTGGGACAATTATGCGTAGAAGTGTAACGATGGGACAAACAGACTTGGTGTTATTTTTTATGAGTTTCCGAACAAAGTACCGAATTTTATGTGTTTTTCTTAAAGTACACATCAGAATTAACTTAAAAATGTCATAAAGTCAAAATCGTCCAAAACTGACACGGAACAATTATATTATATATATGCGAAGAACGGCAGTATATTAAGTTAAAAAATATTCCTTGATTTTCGATTTTTTTTTTGCTTATTTTTGATGATTTTTTTTAATTTAAAATAATGATTTGAAAAACTTGCAGTTTGTTTTGAACTTTCAAAAAAAAAAAATTGGATTATTGAAAAAAAAACTTGAGAATTTTATTTTTTTTTCAAATGTTGAATATTTGAATTGATTGATTTCGGATTTTTTAGTTTTTTATTTTTCTGAATATTTTTTAAACCTTAGGAATGTTAAAATTTAGGATTCTTTAATTTGTTTTTTAAATTTGAGATTTTTTTGAATTTTCTATCCTAGTTTTGTATATTTTTTTTGTATGTTTGTTTGCATTTTCTAAATTTTTGTTTGAGTTTTTTAAACTTTTTGTTTTTATTTCTGCAAGACAAATTAATGGTACTTGTTGGGGTTTCCCTCTACAGTTTCAGAGCAATAAACAAAATCCGTCCTTTCAATATTAAGATTCGCATTATGAGATTCGGAATTAGAATAAAATTTAAAAAAAAATCAAAATTATGGATATTTTCAGTCGCAGTTCAGTCTAATTCAAATTATTTATTTTTTTCATCAAAGATATTGCCAACAAGCACCGCGCGAAAAATCTTGGGCGTATTTTTATATAGAGTTTTCCGTTCCTTCCGATCTGCGTATCAGCCTTCAAGTAGGACTACACTCAACTTCCGGATGGTTAATCACTTTTCTGTTTAACACTTTTATAGTTTGTTTGGTTTGGTATAAGTGTGAGCTATGTGTAAAGAGGGTGTCAAACTTAAAACTGCCCCGTTAATTTGACAACAATAGGGTCCTAAAGCCCTATGTCAATTTATGTGTACAACGGTTAAAAAACACGATCAAAAACCATTTCTGATAACAACATTTTTCGATGGATTAACTATGGTCCCCTTGGAACGAGCTGTCAAGTAAGACCTTTTCTGTCTAAAAGGGATGCGAACGGATGCGATTTTTTATAATTGATTTAAGGGTGCACACTCGGGTGCACAGCAACGAAGGAAGTTGTTGTCTTCTTATTCCAAAATTGTCATTTTATGGACCCAATCCTGCAGCAACTGGATTGTAAAATTAGTCAAACTTTGTTGTAAATTGCTTTGGGAACAGCTTCTAATTCCAGCGTTCCTCTAATGTTGGTGAGTCAGAACTTTGACATTCAATCAAAGCTAATTAAAAGCGTTTTCAACTGAAATCGAGTGATAAATAGCTCAATGAGAAGTTAGCAATCAATTTTCTATCAAATGTTTTGCAAAATAGTGAAAATCAGCAAATTTGATGTAATAAGGAGCGAGTGCTTAACCTGCCAAACATACGAGAATTTCCCCTACTTTAGGGGATGAATAAAAACATATGTCGATATAACCCGTAGTTTTGAACATACTAAAATGTCTGTAACAAAAATCTGGGTGCAAAAGCTCTGGTTGTTGTGCACCGTTAAGAATCCATTTTAAATCATTTGCGTTCACTCAAAAGGTCATTTTACTCTGAGCTTTATTGGTGTGAACAATAATATCACAAATTTAAGCATCATTTTAGGAAGAGTTATTCTATCACACAACGCAAAAAAAAAACAAATTTTAAGAATCTTGCTAGAACGGCAGAACATTTGTGCTAGAATGCTGCAAGAATATCCAGCTCCGTAAGAACTCTGCCAGAATCCTGATTGAACTTCATGACTGGGTGTGCGACGTAAAAATCAACATTTACAAAACAAGCCTATCGAGAAATTAACAGTGCAACATGGAGTTAAACTTTCTGTCAAGTTTCTGTGAAGTTTACCATGACAGTTGCGAAAGTTTAACTCCATGTTACCGGCTCACATCTCTCTTTTCAATTTCTCGATATTTTGATTCAGCCACACCATCATTTTCCTATCACAACAACCCCTGCAACAACCTAACAGAAATTAACTATGACTGCAGTCATGTTGGGTTTTGAACCATCGAGAAATTAAAAATGCAACATGGAGTTAAACTTTCTGTCAAGCTTCTGTGAAGTTTACCATGACAGTTGCGAAAGTTTAACTCCATTTTACCGGCTCACATCTCTCTTTTTAATATCTCGATAGACTAATTAGTCTACACTCAAAGTCAGAAGTATCCCCCAAAAGGGTACTTTCAATCCTCAAAAAGGATACTTTCTATCTTTTTTTAAAGTTCACCCGGCGTCACCCTTTTAAAAGGGTATGTCAAATTCAGTACATTTTCGATACCCTTTTAAAGGGTGACGACGGGTGAACTTGAAAAAAGGATACATTTTACTTTGAGTGTATGTTTGAACCTTCTGATTGATTTTCCAACTCAATCCCATTTTTTCCACTGTGTATCCCTTCTGCAGTGCTGCCATCCCTCTCTCTAACGATTTTTTCCACTTTTTGACGTTTCTCCACTGCTTCGCCTCTGCTCTGTTCTCCCAAAAATTCTTTCGTTCTCTCGCTCTCAACACCAAAACACCCACACACACACACACACACACACACACACACACACACACCCAAAACAGAATCGCATCCCTAAACTCCGTCCCGTTTTCCCGAGTTGTTTCGGTTTATCAACCGTGACGTAACTTCCGGACGCCGCCGCCCCCTTCGAATCGCGTAAAGTGCGTTCGCGACTTTTTCGCCGCTCTCCCGTCATCAAACTCCAATCAGTCGACCGCCGACATCAGCCGCGCTTCGTTGTGGTCGTGTCGCGCCGAGAACCGTGTCAAAAAGAGGGGTGAAGAAAAGAAACCTTTTTTTTCCTCTCTGTTCTGCTCTGGCTCTCCCTCACTCTGAAGTCGGACGGGGAGTGCAGCAGCACAAGCAACAGAATTCAACCAGTAATTAGACGGGGCAGAAGAGTGGTGAAAAAGTGAACTTTTCAAGTGCATTTTGACGAAGAAATTGAAGACCCGGACTGCTTGGATTGGAGAAAGTGTAGTTTTGAAAGGAGGAAAAGTTGTGTAGGATTTTCCTGCTAGCAGATTGTGGGTGGCTTGTTTTTCTTCCCAGCCGAGAAGCCGCCAAAGAACAAGAAGAAAAACGCCGAGTTTGCACGAGAGAAAGAAAAATCACGCAAATTTAAAGAGCCCCCCCGACTTGCGCTGCTAATACGCAATGGGAAATTCTTGTGCGTGAGGCGTAAATTCAGGTGTTTCCAATTTGAAGCGTCCAAGTTGGCGAGGAAGAAGCACAAAACTGCATTCCAGCTTGGAGTTGTGAGAAGAAAAAGTGACGTTTCAGAGAGCAACGCAAACTTTTCCCGAAAAAGGGCAAAATTGATTACGCGACGAAGACAAGCCTCCTTGGATAGCGGAGAACGACGACGACGACGACTTCTGAAAGTGAAATCTTCGAGTTTTGTTTGATTCCAACAGGAACGATAGTTGCTAACGTGGCAGAAATCTTTTGAGAGAAAAAAATGATTCAATCCCCCCCACCCTGGGTCAGCTTCTTTCGAATAAATTAAGCAAAAAAAAAGAACACAAAAAATAGTGTAGGTGGAAAAGTAGCGACATTATAATACATGCATGTAGGCACGAATAAAGGCGGCGACCTGCTCCTACACCTCTTCTAGTGGCGGCGAAATCTCCGGCAGAGCGAAAAAAAAGGTAAATTTTGTCGTTCATGAAAAGATTTCATATTTTATGTGGGAAGATTTGGCGGAGAACGGAAGAAAAAAAAAATCTAAAACACACATCGCCATCCAAGGAGGACTTGAAAATTTTAGGCACAAACAAATCCGAGCGATTGCTGCGCTCTGGGATGTGTTTGGGGGTTTGGTCAGTGCGAAATTGGGAACGCAAACGAAAAAAAAGAAGCGAAATAGTAAATAAAAAAAATAAAACCACTGACCGTCGAACAGTGCTTGCTGTCAACAAGTTTGGCTTTTTTCCCGGTGGCCTTCGATGGTTGCATTTTGAGGTGAGATTTTATGAAGAAATTCAAATGAATTTTGGAGAAGTGAAGTGAAAATAGTTATGTTTACATTCAATGTTTATAAAATATATACAGTCTAGACTCGATTATCCGAAGTTTCGATTATCCGAAGATCGATTGTCCGAAGGTTTGTTTGGGACTTCGGATAATCGAATCACGAACATTTTTTTCTTTTTTTTTTGTTTTACTCATCAAATTCTGGTTTTGCGACTCGATTTTGGTCAAATTTGAATAGTTTAAATAATTAAGTGCATTTTTTCAATATTTTGCATCGCCATATTGGCTGCCATCTTGGATTACATTTTTTTAATCTTTTTAGCGTACGCCTGGAGAGTCAGAGATAGCTATTTTTACAGCCGCACCACTATACACTCAATCGCAATATCTTAGGTAGATAGCCATTGGCGTCGTGAGCATTGAAAACTTTGAAAACGATATAAAGCTTAGAAGCTTCAAAAGCTCCTATTGGAATCCAATGAACTCTGTTAAATAAAATAAGCCTACTTGTAGGCGATTTTAGGAGCACACGGGAAACAAATTGATGTCCTATGTCACAAAAGTTTTTGCATAAACATCGGCAGTTATGCAAAAACGGACAGAGCAAAAGAAACCGAAAAGCTACGATATCTTACTTGTTGTAGGAAACATCAGTAGACAAGCTACTACAAACGAGGATTTCTCGAGCCACAAAATATATGCGTCAGCATTCTCGCGCCAGTATTCGAAGCTCAACTTGACAACTTGTCGACTTGGCGACGAAGCGTCGAAAATCGATGCAGTGTGATTTTTTAGTGATTTTTCCTATTTAAATTCATGCTGAATCGTCATATTTACGAACATGAAAATGATGTCCAGCCATAAAGTAAAATCTATTCCTTTCTTTAGTAAGAAAGGCAAATTAAATCGTTCTAAAAATTGATCGGGATTGCCGATAGATGTCAAATTTGTTTCAGATGCTCACTCATGGTCTGTACTGCAGGCCAAGGATTGATACCTAAGAGCACGCAATGGCACTGACCTTGTTGCGTGCTCTTCGGTTGACGTCCTCGTAAGGAACATCCTGGAAGGAGCGTAACTAACTACATCCGTAGTTCTGTTAGATCATCCGAATTATCTTGATCAGAACAGTATAGCTCTGGTTCCTTGCGAGTGTCCTATTTTCTTACCTCCACGTTGGCTTGGTTTTCATGATGACCTAGCTGGTGGCCTGTGGAAACGGATCGTAAACCTTTGACCACCGCGGGTCAGAGTCGAGACGGCTAAAAGAAAGGGGCGCGACAATGTGGGAAAGGGAAGTAATTTGTGATTGTAGAAGGTATTGTTTTGATTCGCAGTATGTTGAGTCAACTGCGTGGGTCTCGTGGCGCAGGGGTAGCGGCTTCGGCTGCCGATCCCGATGATGCTATGAGACGCGGGTTCGATTCCCGCCTTATCCACTGAGCTTCTATCGGATGGTGAAGTAAAACGTCGGTCCCGGTTTCTCCTGTCTCGTCAGAGGCGCTGGAGCAGAAATCCCACGTTAGAGGAAGGCCATGCCCCGGGGGGCGTAGTGCCAATAGTTTCGTTTTTTGAGTCAACTGCTGTGGATGTACCTGAAACATCGCACAACGGGGTTTCTCTTCTCTTCATTCTCAGCTACCACCTATCTCCTATTTTTATTTTGCTCTTCTGATTCCCAATTCTTCACTGATTCTTCTATTTAATATCCAACATTTGATTTTAATTTTACTTACTTTTGATTCTCTTATCTCTCAAAGCTTTTCCACTCTTTTCTATCAATTGATACTGCTGTAACAAACTTTGTTTTGATTTTTTTTCCTTAAAAATATACTTTTCCTTAATGTACTAGTAATATCAAGTCTATTTATCATTCGCCTAATCTTTTTTGATTTTATTGCGAATTTATTTATTTGAATAATTCTTTATCTGTCCTATAAATTATCATTACTATAATCTTGTTTTGTATCTCTATTTTTTAACTATTGTCTAATTTCACATCTAATACACCTAGCTTCTCATTTTTATTCTTCAAAATACGCTCATCATTCTCTTACTATTGATACTTGATTTTTATAAAATAAATTCTCTTTTACTGTCTATTATTTTCGATCTTCACCCTTTTTTAAAACAAGTGAGGTTTGAGCCCTTACTCAATTTATGGAATGGTTAAAGGATTAACACAAATATTACTATAGTGTTTTTTGGTAAACTTTTATAACATGCTTAGGACCAAAAATTGTAACAAAACACCGCGACAAAAGAAATAGCAACAGATAAACAGATTCAACAATAGGGAAGATTTCAGGAGAAAACAATACACAGTAAATAACAATAAGTTTTTGAATTCAAACTAAAAATAAAACAGTTTTTGCTTTAATGAAAGTTGATTGGCACACTATAAATGGTTAGGCGCTTATACTTACATCAAACCCTACGTAATGTACCACCCCCGGCCGAGTTAAAATGCGTAACCGGAAAAGAAGGTGTGCATGCCTGGCACGAACACTCAAAGCGTGTTCTAGCGTGCTGCTCGTACTGACTCAGAGCAAGGGTGAGATGTAGGTGTAAGGGCAGTGCGTGTTCGTCGGGAACCTGGTGCATAAGATCGGTCAAGGCCCGTTCTTACACTGAAAATTGCGAATTGCGAATTGCGAAAAGCATTATTTCAAACTTCTGAAAGTGTCATGATTTTCTCAATGAACATGATTTTGAATCGATACATTTTCGGATTCTTTGGACAATTTTCCACTAGGAGATAGTAAACAAAATTTGTAAATGAGCAATTCCATGCCAAATAGAGAATCGGTTGTACCCGACCCTCTCCGATTTCAATGAAACTTTGTAGACATGTTCTCCTACGCTTAAATAAGCCATTTTTGTGTATATGGAGCCAGTTCCACTCGATAATGACATTTGAGAAGGGCGTAAGCGTTTTAATTTTTTTTGTAATTCGAAATTTAAAAATTTCTGTATCTCGAAGCCGTTGCATCGTATCAAAAAGTGGTCAAAGACAAACTTGTAGGAAATTAGATGGGCTTTCCGAAAAAAATACACTGAAAGAAAAAAACAATCTGCTTTTACGAGATTTTTTGATTTCTAAGTTTAAAAGTCAAATTTGAGGGGGAGCCCACGATTTTTTTTCGTTCAAAATTTTTGTGAAGATAGCCTAAGATGTTACAAAAATACTCACGAAAAATGCAGGATGGAGCATCTCACCTAAAAAAATACAAAAATCATTTACTGAAACTGTTTTTTTGAAAAGTGCTCTAAACGTCAAAATTTTCAAAAGCCGAATACGGGAATCGATTCTCCAGACAATTTTACATAAAAGTCTTCATATCGACTACTGCCCTAAGTCCTATCCTTGTGAAGTTACAGCGGTTTTAAAAATAAAAATGTAGAAAAAATAGGTTTTTTGATGGTTTTTGGCAATTTCTATATGACAGACTTGATTTTTCAGTCTCGTAAATATTTTTACCGGAAAGCTCGTCCAATTTCCCATAAGTTTGTCTTTGACCACATTTCAATTGGATGTATGGTCTTACAGATATAATCTAATTACATTGCTCATAACTGAAAACATAATATTTTTTCAGTGTGGTATAGTAACCTGGATAGTAAATTAGCTTAAATCATCAAAAAAATGAGATATTTTGAAAAGTGATTAAAGACAATCTTATGGGAAATTGGACGAGCTTTCCGGTAAAAATATTTACGAGACTGAAAAATCAAGTCTGTCACATAGAAATTGCAAAAAACCATCAAAAAACCTATTTTATCAACATTTTTATTTTTAAAACCGCTGTAACTTCACAAGGATTGGACTTAGGACAGTAGTCAATATGGAGACTTTTATGTAAAATTGTCTGGAGAATCGATTTCCGCTATCGGTTTGTGAAAATTTTGACGTTTAGAGCACTTTTCAAAAAAACAGTTTCAGTAAATGATTTTTGTATTTTTTTAGGTGAGTTGCTCCATCCTGCATTTTTCGTGAGCCTTTTTGTAACATCTTAGGCTATCTTCACAAAAATTTTGAACGAAAAAAAATCGTGGGCTCCCCCTCAAATTTGACTTTTAAACTTAAAAATCAAAATAGCTCGTAAAAGTAGAGTGTTTTTTTCTTTCAGTGTATTTTTTCGGAAAGCCCATCTAATTACCTACAAGTTTGTCTTTGATCACTTTTTGATACGATGCAACGGTTTCGAGATACAGACATTTTTAAATTCCGAATTACAAAAATATTTAAAACACTTACGCCCTTCTCAAATGTCATCATCGAGTGGAACTGGCTCCATATACACAAAAATGGCTTATATAAGCGTAGGATAACATGTCTACAAAGTTTCATTGAAATCGGAGAGGGTCGAGAAAAAAGTACCTGAAAAAATCCTGTTTTGGGCTGGAATTGCTCAAATATTAAATAAAATGTGTTTTAAAAACATAATTCAAAAAAATCTCCAAATATATAGGCAATTTCAGTTGAACAAATTTCATATGAAATGTGAAAACTTGTGATTCGTGCTTCGAATTCAGTTCAAAATGTAATATAAATCGATAATTTTATTAACAATACTAGATTTAACGAATTTCAGGCAAAATTCCGATTTTTTAAAAACTTTACATAAAATTTATATGTATTTTGTTAAAAAGCCTAAAAACTTAGTTAACTTAATATAAACATTGATTTTTTTTTCTTGAAAACTATATCATCAACCTTAGTGATGGTTCATTTAACATAAAAATGAAGTTTGAACACCTATAACCTGATTTTAACAAGAAAAACTATGACTATCAAAGTCACCCCGGAATTTAAAATGAGAATTTTTAACGTAAATATTTTTCTGAGCATTATAGAAAAATAACTTTTCCCAGAAATAGTGTATGAACTTTGTGTGGCTTACCCCAGTACATGTTTTGAAAATAATAATCTTGAGAAAAACCTTTCCAGTTGGGAAATATTCCAAAAATTAATTGAAATCCTTTCAAAGTCACCCCGGTTTACGGTACCCAGCTATGGGAGAGAATCATGGCAACGTCCAGCAAACAAAAACAAACTAATGTCAAACACCCTTCAAAGCTTCGTTTCGCAAAGAATAATGTCTATGCAAGCCATGGACTTAGATAGTGACAATATTGACAACCGGAAGAGATTTTTAAAGCAAACAGAATCCAAGGGACCGTCGAGGAAGAGATCTTTCAAGCAAAAGAAGGGACTGAAGCATTCATCGATAGATGGAGCAATATTGATATCGAGAAGATCGACAGCCAGAGAGTCGACTGTACAATACAGTTTTAGATTCACGATAATGAATATTGAATACAACCGTGTTCGCACCCATCATAATGGCTTAAATAAGCTCGAAAAGCTGCTGAAAATAAAAATCTGCCACCGCCGGTAACACAATCTGCAAATTCAATCTGTTTAGTCTATAGTTTAGTGGGTATCGAAGTGAGATAGGGGGAATAGCGGTGCGATTCTATGCACCAAAGTTGACTGACTGTATTTCGATGAAAATAAAAACTCAACCGTAAATCGAGGTGACTTTGCCCACTTCTGCCATGGTGATTAGAAATGACTAAACCTGGATTGAAATAACCCAAGTCAACAGTTTCCGGAATGTATACAGATGGCATCGTACCACGCACGGTTTCCAAATCCAGCCAAACTCAGCAGCACAAGCCGGTTCCAGACATCGCCCAGTTTGACGACGACGACGCCAATCCAGCTGAACCCATTAATGACATGACTTGTACGGAGGGGCGGAGGAAACTCTTCCGTTTTACTATGCATCAATACACTACTCTCCGCACACTAACTTCCAGGAGTTTGCCGTTTCGTTGTGGCACTTGGCCTTATATTAGTAACCACAACAACACTGTAAAGTTGAAGCTAAAACAACGAAGAAAAAAAAAACGAGTGTAAAACACGCAAATTGCAGAGGCGTCGAGCAAATAGAATCGGAAATTGGTCACCTTTCGACGACGACGGCGACGCCAACGCATCGGTGCCGTTCTAAAAAGACTTAGCCGCAGAGTTCGTTTGGAGAGCTTCGGATTAGTCACGAAAGAAGCGATGATGACTGGAGAGTTGAATGTCATGTGCATGTAGTCAACTATTTATATAGGAAACAAGCTGAACTAAAATGGAAATTACCGGTGGAAGATGTCAGATTCATATTAGAAAAGTTGTCCTCAGCTAATATATTTGTTTGAATGCCTCACGAGCTTCACTGTCATTAGGAGGACTTAAATAATCGCGTTCAAGTATGCCTGCCACCGTGCCTTCCTCAATGCTATCGGAATGTCTTTTGGATTGCGTTACAGCTGATCAATAAACTTATCAAAAAATAAAATCGCCGACGTGCCTACCGAGCATTGATGCCATACAAAAGGACACCTTAAATCGAATTCAATCGATTTAAAAAACCATAACTTGAGAACGAATCCATCGCCCCCAAACACACCCCAAAACAATCGTTTCCAGCTAATAATACCAAACACGTAGCTTCGTGTGGGTTGCCGTAATTACTGCACTATATATATATTTTATTGCCCTTTCGATTAAAACGCGACGACGACGCCGACGATGAAGAATCGATGGGCCAGTTCCTCTCTTGCAAGCAGGTCAAAGTCGTCGAATTCATTTTTGTTAAGTTGAGTGAACGAAAAGAAACGAAAGTGACGGCGGTGGAGAATTGTATCCTCCGTTTCTTTGAACTGTCTACAGAGAGGTAGATATATTTACTGGGCTGGGTTTGGGCCGCTGGTGACAAAATAGATTGGCTCAAGGAATCGATACTGGTGGTTGCCTTTTTGCGGTGAATGATCCGGGCCACAAACAAGTCTAATCCCCCATGGATAAAGGGATAAGGGTTGTGTAAGATTGGTGTTGGCTTGTTTTCTGGAAAATTTTAAGTATGGTTTCCAAAACAAAAAATATTTTTTTCTTTACTTTCATGTTTTACGTTTCCGGATTTGTACAAAATAGTAGTTTATGCAACAAGTTGCAAAAAGAGGATTTTTTCAGCACGAGTCGTACAACGAGGTTCACCGAGTTGCATAAATACGAAGAGTGCTGAAAAAATCAAGTTTTGCAACGAGTTCCATACAACATTTTTTGCAATTCCAAAAAACACACACTGAGTGAAATTTTATGTAAAATTTTCATGTATTTTGTCAATAAATCGTTTAAATCAAAAAAATGTTGAAAAGTGTTACTTTTCGAAACAAGTGCTGAAAAGTTCAACTTTTCAGCACCCATTTGAGTGCTGAAAAGTAGAACTTTTCAGCATTTATTTTGAAAAGCGTTGCTATTCGATTCTCACCTAATTAGCTTGTAATTTTTATCTCACGATTTCTCGGAATCTATTTTCACTGTTAAAAATTGAAACTTGTTGGAAATTTTTGGATGTTTACAATGAAAATATTTTTTTTGTTTATAATTTTGTTTATAAATTAAATTATCAATTGTTCGACCTTTTTAAAAGTTAGGCTTGATTTTCGAGGAAAAAAACATAGGATTTTTTTTGCAAAAAAAAAATGTTTGCAGAAGTGCTTTTCTTTCAAGAGTAGCTATTACTTGAAAACGGTACAATTTATCAAGAGAAATTATTCAATGTTTTTTGATTGCAAGTTAGATTTTGCTTTAACAAATGATTTTTAAGTGTATCTCCGGGTAGCAAACATCGAAGCAAATCAAATTTGCCCCCGACGTCAACCCCATCGCGGTAGCAAATTTTCTCTCAGTTCTTCGGGATTTCACTTTGCTACCTGCTTTTCTGCTGGTTTGCTACCGTTGCAAATGGAATGATACACGGAGAATCGAATCATGCACGAAAAAAAAAACACATTTTAAAATTGTTTTTTTTATGTAAAAATAATTAAAAAAGTTAAAAAAAATAAAAAAAACATTTAACTTTTTTTAAAAGAATGAAAAAGTTAGAAAAAAAAATAACATAAAAACAATAAAAAAAATTAAAAATAGGTATGACTCCTTAACTACGCTAAAATTATTCAGAATTTTTAAATCCAAGATGGCGGCCAACATAGCAGTGATGCAGTATTGAAAAATGCGTTTTGTTTTTTAAAAGGCAATCAACAACTCAAATTTGACTAAAATGGGGTAGTAGAACTCAAATTTTATGTTAAAAACAAGAAAATGAAAAAAAATACGAAAAAAAAAATTTCTTCGTGATTTGATTATCCGAAGTCCCATACAAACCTTTGGATAATCGAACTTCGGATAATCGAAACTTCGGATAATCGAGTCTGGACTGCACATGAATTTTAAAATTTTTGAATCTCTGATTTTTTTGAATGCTTGAATCTTTAAATTTTTAAATTTATTTTAAAAATTTTTGAATATTTAAATTTTAGAATTTAAGAATTTTAGAATTTTAGAATTTTAGAATTTTAGAATTTTAGAATTTTAGAATTTTAGAATTTTAGAATTTTTGAACTTTTGAATTTTTGAATTTTTGAATTTTGGAATTTTGGAATTTTGGAATTTTTGAATTTTTAAATTTTTGAATTTTTGAATTTTTGAATTTTTGAATTTTTGAATTTTTGAATTTTTGAATTTTTGAATTTTTGAATTTTTGAATTTTAGAATTTTAGAATTTTAGAATTTTAGAATTTTTGAATTTTAGAATTTTAGAATTTTAGAATTTTAGAATTTTAGAATTTTAGAATTTTAGAATTTTAGAATTTTAGAATTTTAGAATTTTAGAATTTTAGAATTTTAGAATTTTAGAATTTTAGAATTTTAGAATTTTAGAATTTTAGAATTTTAGAATTTTAGAATTTTAGAATTTTAGAATTTTAGAATTTTAGAATTTTAGAATTTTAGAATTTTAGAATTTTAGAATTTTAGAATTTTAGAATTTTAGAATTTTAGAATTTTAGAATTTTAGAATTTTAGAATTTTAGAATTTTAGAATTTTAGAATTTTAGAATTTCAGAATTTTAGAATCTTAGAATTTTAGAATTTTAGAATTTTAGAATTTTAGAATTTTAGAATTTTAGAATTTTAGAATTTTAGAATTTTAGAATTTTAGAATTTTAGAATTTTAGAATTTTAGAATTTTAGAATTTTAGAATTTTAGAATTTTAGAATTTTAGAATTTCAGAATTTTAGAACTTTAGAACTTTAGAACTTTAGAATTTTAGAATTTTAGAATTTTAGAATTTTAGAATTTTAGAATTTTAGAATTTTAGAATTTTAGAATTTTAGAATTTTAGAATTTCACAATTTTAGAACTTTAGAATTTCAGAATTTCAGAATTTTAGAATTTTAGAATTTTAGAATTTTAGAATTTTAAAATTTTAGAATTTTAAAATTTTAGAATTTTAAAATTTTAGAATTTTATAATATTAGAATTTCAGAATTTTTGAATCACCCACAACAGCAGACATACAAAAATCGGCTTGCCGGTACTCAGAAATAAAGATTTTTATTTTCAGAATGTACGCATTTTTTTATTTTTTATTTTTTACACTTTTAGTTTTCAAAATATTGAATTGTTGACATCGGATTTTTTTTCATGCTATGCTTAATATAATTTTCAACACAGGAAAATGCATTTCTAATTATTTACAGTGACTGGGGGCGATACTTGAAAAATCATTGCAATGACCTAATTGGATTTTTTTATTTCTTGATTTTAGACATTTTAAAAGTGTATTTATTTATTTTAAATTTTCCAATTTTTGCGTTATTGGATTATCAAAGTTGAAATTTACAGACTTTGCGGGTTTTTTGTTGGTATTTTGTTTTTGAAAATTTCAAAAAATTGTGAATATGCATTTTGAAATTAATACCCTATTTTTCAGGAACACGGTCCTAATTCAATTATTTTGCAAAAGTATTGATATAAACTTGCATGCTTACTTCCCAATAGGCTATTTATTGCTTGATATGGGTTGAAACTGCTTTTTAGAAGCTGAGCAGTTCTCTAGGATTTCGGTCATTCGATTTTTTTTGTATTTTTTAATCCGACTGAAACTTTTTTGGTGCCTTCGGTATGCCCAAAGAAGCCATTTTGCATCATTAGTTTGTCCATATAATTTTCCATACAAATTCGGCAGCTGTCCATACAAAAATGATGTATGAAAATTCAAAAATCTGTATCTTTTGAAGGAATTTTTTGATCGATTTGGTGTCTTCGGCAAAGTTGTAGGTATGGATACGGACTACACTGGAAAAAAATAATACACGGTAAAAAAAAATTGGTGATTTTTTTATTTAACTTTTTATCACTAAAACTTGATTTACAAAAAAACACTATTTTTAATTTTTTTTATTTTTTGATATGTTTTAGAAGGCATAAAATGCCAACTTTTCAGAAATTTCCAGGTTGTGCAAAAAATCACTGACCGAGTTATGAATTTTTTAATCAATACTGATTTTTTCAAAAAATCGAAATTTTGGTCGTAAAAATTTTTCAACTTCATTTTTCGATGTAAAATCAAATTTGCAATCAAAAAGTACTTTACTGAAATTTTGATAAAGTGCACCGTTTTCATGTTATAGCCATATTTAAGTGACTTTTTTGAAAATAGTCGCAGTTTTTCATTTTTTTAAATTAGTGCACATGTTTGCCCAGTTTTGAAAAAAATATTTTTGAAAAGCTGAGAAAATTCTCTATATTTTGCTTATTTGGACTTTGTTGATACGACCTTTAGTTGCTGAGATATTGCAATGCAAAGGTTTAAAAACAGGAAAATTGATGTTTTCTAAGTTTCACCCAAACAACCCACCATTTTCTATCGTCAATATCTCAGCAACTAATGGTCCGATTTTCAATGTTAATATATGAAACATTTGTGAAATTTTCCGATCTCTTCGAAAAAAATATTTTTGGAATTTTCAAATCAAGACTAACATTTCACAAAGGCCAAACATTCAATATTACGCCCTTTTAAAATGTTTGTCTTGATTTGAAAATTCCAAAAATATTTTTTTCCGTGTCAGTGTCCGTATCCATACCTACAACTTTGCCGAAGACACCAAATCGATCAAAAAATTCCTTCAAAAGATACAGATTTTTGAATTTTCATACATCATTTTTGTATGGACAGCTGCCGAATTTGTATGGAAAATTATATGGACAAACTAATGATGCAAAATGGCTTCTTTGGGCATACCGAAGGCACCAAAAAAGTTTTAGCCGGATTAAAAAATACAAAAATTAAAATCTGAAAAGTTGGTCAAGTACTGTGAATAATAATTATAAACGACTTGTCACTAATATCAATTTATCTATGCTTCAGCATAATGTAAGGAAAATTAACATAATCGAAAGATGTATTGTTTTGAACACCTATATTTTATCGAAATTATGGTACGTTGCACAATTGTTTCCACCTGCAAATTCCTATCTAGCTCAAATAAAATCGGCGTGCGGCAAGTTTATTTGGAAAGGATACATTTTTAAATTAGATAGAAAACAACTTTATTTAGATTTTTTCAAGGGAGGTCTTAGGCTTGTTGATCCAGAAGCAAAATCTAAGGCATTATTTCTGAAAAACATTTTTTATAATTTAAATGCACATGGAACACAACTGGATGAAAGTTATTTGATAGATTTAGATTCACCGCAGAAACTTACACGTAATGCAAGGGAATGTTTGAATGAAGGGAAGGCAGTTGTTGCCAATCACAATTTAAATACTGTAAAATTGATGTATAATTATTTTGTTTCACTTAATAGTGAATCACCAGCTATTGAAGGGAAATTGAGTTTAAATTGGACTTTAATTTGGAAAAATTGTAGTGAAAGCTTCCTCGAAATGAAAGATCGTGCAAAAATGTTTGGTTTCGTAAATGATTTGTTACCTAACAAAGAAAAATTATTAAGTTACAATATTGGAAATTTGACGTCAGCTGTCTGCGACAAATGTGGTGGAATTGATTCTAATTCACACAGAATAAAAGAGTGCCCAAGAGCAAAAGAAGTGTGGGAATGGAGTAGTCGTATTGTCCAAAATCGATATAAAATGAATGTAGTTGATTTAGAGGATATTCTTCAATTAGATCTCGATGAGAAAAGCGAATCAGAAAAGGCAGCTTTATGGCTTGCAGTAAAAACAATCAGTTACAATTTGAGAGTATCAGAACCGTCATTATTTGTTTTGAAAAAGGAAATAAGGGAGCATAGATGGAATGAGCGAAAAAACATAAGGATTATTTTTGGAAATAGTTTGAACATTTGTTAAGAGCAGGTTTTGATAGTTTGTAACACGAACAATGGGTAAATAAACTATTTTTAAAAACCCAAAAAAAAAAAAAAAAAAAAAAAAAAAAAAAAAAAAAAAAAAAAAAAAAAAAAAAAAAAAAAAGACCGATTTCGTAGAGAATTGCTCAGCTGTAATCGAACGTCAAGGTGCTGTCGATAAAAATTTTATTTTTTTTTAAATTGTTGAATTGAATTTTAAATTTTTGTAAATGCAGATTTTTTTTTAAAGTTTAGGACTAAAAAAAAAGTTTTTTTTTCAATTTAACTTTTTTTGTATTCATGATATTTTGTAAACAAGTCTCAAATACATATCGTTTTTTTGGTCGTCAGTCGTATTTTGTCGATGATTTACTTGAATGATATCAGCTTTGAAACAAAATGTTAGACCGGGGCCAACATTTACTTCCCCATCCGACGGAAGGCGTGGTCAGACAAGTCTCGTCTCGAAAAATGCCACCGGGACCGTCTGGGATCGAACCCAAGCCGACTGGGTGAGAGGCAACCACGCTTACCCCTACACTACGGTCCCGGATCTTGTTATTCATATATTCATGGTATTTTTTTGGTTAGTTCGAATAGTTATTGACTGTTTTTACATTGTTATTTTTTGTTTAAATTATTCATTCGTTATTCTGCCCAAATAGTTATAACATAACATATTGCAAACGATCGGGAACGATGCCTTGCCAAACCATAAACAAAAATTATCATAATAATGTTTTCTTTTTTTAACTCTACTGCCCAAGACTTTTTTACTTTTTTTTATTTCTTTCTCACAGTTTTTACCACAATAACTGGTTTTTAAATCGCAACAAAGTTAGCCAAAATATAATCTGGGATACACGAAAATTACTGCATTCTTTTTTTAGCATAAAAAAAGGAAATATTAGTTGAAGACACAGCCAAAATTGACTTCAGAAACCTATTTTTAAGACACTGGAAAAGTAACATAAAACAAGAAAATTCATCAAACAACAGATTACAATAAGGTATTTTTTTTGCAGATCCTAAAAAGTTTAGCATCATTTTTTGGCGATTTATTTTAGTTCGCAGCCCGTTTGGAGGCGGGATTGGATCTTAGAAGGTTAAGTCGGTCCAACTTATTTCTCATTTAAATCCTTTTAAATCGACCATTTTTTATTGGTAAAATTGACGTAAAATTTGTTGTTTACCAATTTTGAACTTGCTTATTTTTATGAAACTCCTTTACAAGTAATCAAAAACGCTTCTTGTAACAGAACATTACCATTACGTTACAAGTCCTGTTTTGCCTTTGTCTCAAGCCTCAAATTTCAAGTTCTCTAATATGCATCCGCAATCGATTTTCTCCACCACAACTCTCCCGCATTTCTAAATCCCCCCTCCGCCAAAATACCAAATGTTGTAACAACCAATAACCGCCACCCCAACCAACTTCTTCTTCTTCTCGCCCCAATTCTAGGTTAACAAGATGCAACGGTGTCCACGACCACAACTAGCCCTCGAGTGAATCCGCCGCACGAACTTGGCGTGCAACAGAGCCGTTTCGTGCGCGCTCCCAATGTCCAGGGTTCAGAAATAACCTCCCAAATGCTAATTACGACGACGACCACAACAATGAGCCGGACGGCGACGACTAGTAGCGGGACTGTCCTTGAAAGCAGGAGTGGCAATCAAATCTAAACGATCTGGAAGAGAGAGAGAGAGAGAGAGAGAGAGGGAGAAGGGTCGAAGGACACGCACGCCTCCCTGCTTAAGTAGGGAAAGGTCAACGCGAAGAAAGGCGCTTTTCCTCGAGCAGCAAGAAGAAAGGCATAGATTAAGGCGTACGTAATCCGTCAGCCAGCGGTGCTGGAAATAGCATTGGCCTAGTATTTTTGTTGTTGTTCTCCGTGTTGGACATCGACAGCTGAGAACACCCGCTCGGCCGTCATCGTCACCTCTGCTCTGGTCGCGCTGGTCAGTACACATTACATGTGTTCTTCTGTAACATTACAAGCTCATTTTGTTTCTGCAGGCACTTTTCCGGAGAAGTTTTGTCGTGCTCCCGATGTTTGGACAGAGAAACGACAGGATGGATTTGAACAACGAGAACATTCAGTCCGCCTCGGAGATCATCGAGAGTGAGTTGGGATTCGGCGTATAGAGTCAACGATGTTGTCTAATCAAACTGTCCTTCCACAGACCGGCTGTACTTTGTGGCGTTCAAGAAGGACTTTAAGCCGCGCGGTACCTCCAACACGCACTACTTCTCCATCGACGAGGAGTTGGTGTACGAGAACTTTTACAACGACTTTGGTCCGCTGAACATCTGCATGCTGTACCGGTACTGCCAGATGCTGAACGAGAAGCTCCGGCTGGCGCAGCACGCCAAGAAGAAGATCGTCCACTACACCTCGGTGGACGCGTCCAAGCGCCTCAACGCGGCGTACCTCATCGGGGCGTACTCGGTGATCTACCTGAAGCGCACCCCGGACGAGGCCCTCAAACCGCTCACGTCCGGCTGCAACGTGCTCACGTACACCAAGTTCTGCGACGCGTCGTACGTGTACTCCGGCTACCGGATATCCCTGTACGACTGCATCCACGCGATCGCCCGGGCGCTCGAGGCCGGCTTCTTCAGCTTCGACGACTTTGACTCCCAGCAGTACGAGCACTTTGAGCGCGTCGAAAACGGCGACTTCAACTGGATCGTGCCGGACAAGTTTCTGGCGTTCTGCGGACCGCACAGCAAGAGCCGACTGGACAACGGCTACCCCATTCACGCCCCCGAGACGTACTTTGAGTACTTTCGCAAGCACAACGTGACCACCATCATCCGGTTGAACGTGAAGATCTACGACGCGGCGCGGTTCACCAGCGCGGGCTTTACGCATCACGATCTGTTCTTCGTGGACGGGAGCACCCCGAACGATGCCATCCTGAAGAAGTTTCTGACGATCTGCGAGCAGGCGGACGGCGGGATCGCGGTGCACTGCAAAGGTAAGTGGGTTGTAGGTTGTTGTGACGCCGATGATAAGGACGCTTTCTACGGGCTACTTGGCCGCGAGTACAGGAAGTGTCCAAAGCACTGCTCTAGTTGGCCAGGAGGGAGGAGTTCAGACCGACGCTTGGAAGGTTCAGCGCCCATCAGCAGACGAACGAGAACGGCATACGACTCATCGATTTTGCAACCTCCCGAAACATGACAATACGTAGTACCTTCTTCCAGCACAGCATCCTCTACAAGTACACCTGGAGATCACCAAACGACACGGAGACACAAATCGACCATGTTCTCATCGACGGTCGGCACTTGTCGGACATAATCGACATCAGAAACTACCGTGGTGCGCAGAGCGACTCGGACCACCCACTACATGTGGCAAAGCTGCGCCAACGTCTGTCCGAGGTCAACAAGATCCGGTACCCGCAGCGGTATAATCTCGAGCGGCTCAAGGATCCTGGGGTCGCTACCCAGTACGCCCAGGAACTCGAAGCTGCGTTGCCTGTCAAAGGTGAGCTCACCGGAGCACCTCTAGCAGCCTGCTGGAGCCATAAGGAAGCAGCCATCAACGCAGCGGCATCGAACGCTATCGGGTATGTGGACCGAGTTCGACGGAACGGCTGGTTCGACGACGAGTGTCAGGCGATTTGGGACGAGAAGAAAGCAGCGCGGGACAAGTGGCTGCTGCACAACACCCGTGGGAACAAGGAGTCGTACAAACAGTTGCGACAACTGCAAACCCATCTCTCCCGGGATTAGAAGCGCCGCCTGGTTTTACTGTGAACAGACACGGACCACTGCGACACTTGCGTATCTATTGTATGTAGTATGGTCTGTTCTCAGGTTTTCTGTTTTGCTGTTGTTTACAGCCTGCCGATCGATCGTCTTCCGTAGCACTATTGTTTGAGTGAAACAGTTTTTGACGAATTATTCGAGCAGTTGCACCCTCTCATTCCTCAGACCAATCCCCCAATGCCATGCAGCACGAGCACGAGAGACCGACCCGAGGACGTGGGATGAGCGAGATTGAGGGGAAACCTCGTTTATTTTTGACCCATCTAGAGATCGTGTCCGATCATATAGCCCAATCTTCAGCTCGAATTTTGCCTGAGAGCATGTGACCGAGTCGAAAGTAGCTTCTGAAGCTCTTCTTTGTGTACTGCTACAGAGTTCTTTAACGCTCAGACTCAGACAAAGTCAATTCCCGCAGCAGCCGAATTCCCCTCTCGACCGCCACCTACCCCTTTTGCCTCGCCAAATGGGTTTCAAGCCATCGACCTTCCACGTACAAAGCGAAACCCGGCCACGGAAGCTCGGTGAATAGAACAGCTGGAGCGATGAAATGCGTAAGTTCTACAAGTCAATACCGGAAAGGCTTCATGCTGCAATCACTCCTAGCTTCCGGTGTCGTTCATCAGTTATCTCTCGGAAGAGAGCGAAGAACCCAGCTTCGAAGTTCTGGGTAGCGCTGCACTGCGCCCAGAAACTCAGGTCCGGTTCGTCACAACAGATGGTATCGGTGCGATATGGTATGGGCGCGGACAAGCTGGCGGCCTGTCTACACCGGCTGATAGTCAAGGTCTGGGACACAAAACAGCTACCGGAAGAGTACAAAGAGGGAGTAATATGCCCAATCTACAAGAAGGGGGACAAATTAGAATGTGAAAACAACCGTGCCCTCATTATTCTCAAGGCGGCCTACAAGTGCCTTCCCAGATCATCTTCTGTCGTCTGTCGAAGCGAGAAAAGGATTTCGTAGGGACGTACCAGGCCGGTTTCGTGAAAGGGGAATCGACCACGGACCAAATCTTTTTGCTACGCCAAACCCTCCAAAAGTGTCGCGAGTACCATATCCCGACGCACCACCTGTTCAGCGGTTTCAAAGCCGCGTACGACTCGGTCGACCACGAAGAGCTTTGGAAGATCAGGAACGAGAACGGCTTTCCCGCGGGAAGCTGATCAGAACGGTGACATCAACGATGCTACAAGGCGACCTGCCCCTGTGCCAACATTGGGCTTGAAGGTGTTATGAGGCGGGTGGGCTTCAACAAGCGGACACGATTATCAAACAAACCAGCCAGTTCATCTACTATGCCGACGACATTCACATTGTCGCCCAAGGAGGTTGCGGATGCGTACACTGACTTAGAGCGGGAAGCGAAGAAGGTTGGACTAAGGGTTATTGTGGTAAAGGCAAAGTATTTGCTCACTGCTGGCAGAAGGAACCGAGTCCCTTAGGGATTATAATGGACCAAGCGAAGTTGAACAAATCAACGATTTGTTGCTAGTTTTCTGGATACCCACAAACAAGCCACCTGTGATCTACTTAAAGACACCTACGACAGCTTGGACGAGCAAACATTGTCTGGTGAACTGTTTCTGATATTTCAAAAGGCATACGGCTAGATCTACTACGAGCTGCTGTTACAAATGCTGAAGGGCTATGGAATTCTAGGCATAGCAAACAAAATTTCAAAGAGTTTCCTGTCGAACCGATTGCAACACGTGAGTGTCAACGCCGTATATCGACGTCAAAATTCAAGCCCTTCGGCGAACTAAGGCGTTGGACGGTTTTTGGGTAAACTGTCGGTTCTACTCAAAGAAACCGTCGGACGCAGCACAATGCCACCGTTGCTAGAACTGCAACCTCCAATCACGCTGCGTGAAGTGCGGTGAATCACACCTCTCCGAGGCGTGTGCACTGCCATGCAAAGTGGACCTGGGAGACAAGTCAGAGCAAACCAATGCGCACATCAAGTGCGCCAACTGTGGAGGCAATCATACCAGCAACTACCGTGGATGCAGTGCACGGAAAAACATCTTGCAGGGCAGGAAGAGAGGAATCAAAAAGCAGCAGCGTCCCACCCTCCTCAGCGAAGTACGAGCGTAACCGTGCCGGTCTTTATTTTCAAGCAATAATTATTCCAAATGGAGATGTAACACACAGCTGAAAGGAACTCCAAAACTCTGTTATGTACATTAAAAGAACTTATTGTATTATGATTATTTACCAATAAATAAAATCGAATTGAATTGAATTGAGTTAAAATTTACAGAACGGTGATCAAACCCCTTCCTGTTTCAGCCGGCCTCGGCCGCACCGGTACCCTGATCGGGGCCTACCTCATCAAGCACTACAACTTTAGCGCGCTGGAGGCGATCGCCTGGCTGCGGCTGTGCCGCCCCGGCTCCGTCATCGGCCACCAGCAGCAGTGGATGCTGAGCAAGGAGGCGTCGCTGATGAACGAGGGCAACGCGTACCGCAAGCGGCACGGCATCAGCCGAACGCCGATCCGGCACGAGTTTGGCATCTACAGCATCAAGCAGTTTGCGGCCATCGACGAGGAGACGCCGACGCCGCCGCCGCCAGCCGTGGCCGTTAGTCGGAACAGTCTTTCGACGTCCAACTCCTCATCGTCGTCTTCGTCCTCGTCGGGTTCGTCCGTGTGCTCGTCGGTGGCGTCGTCTACGACGACCACTCCGGTCGCCAGCAAGCTGCCGGACACGGCCGCCAACAACCGCGTCCAGCTGCTGCTGAAGGAGCGCGTGCGGGGCATCTCGCACAAGGTCGACACGATGCGGCTGAACGACGAGGAGGAACTGCAGAGCAACCAGCTGAACAACAACTGTGAGGGTGGGACGACAACGGCTACGGAGCGAACGGTTGCGTTGGCGATTGACGTGGTTGACGCTCCGGTGGAGTCGCGGAAGGCGCTCGTTCCGGACACCAAGTGTGCGACGATTCCCGTGACGCGCCGCTCGAAAACGGTTCGCACCAGCCGGTTGATTACGCTGGAGCAGTCTCAGCAGACGCAGGGCGACAAGCTGAACCAGATCAAGGCGATGCGGCGGCGGCCGTCCCGGTCGGCCAACATAATCACGCAGTGGTGAGTACGAAGAGGCGTGGGGGAGAGAACAATGGGGATTTGGGTGGGTTTGCTTCAAGTTTTGGATTTGCTCTAGTCTGTATTGTTTGAAGAAGATGAGAGAGAGTGTAAAAATTGGCTTGAGATCGTTTTAAGAAGCTGAAATTTAAGGTTGTGGAATAGTTTGTAAAGTTAGACTAACCTGGTGATGGCAAATTTGTCCCAAAAATTGCAAACGTTCGTACCTTAATGACCTTCACTTTTCGCTTTGTGCAATCAAAATTCATGCGACTAAAATAATGGGTAGAATAACTTATCTTACTGGAATCTTTGGGTTTAACAAATTTACTAACTCTCTTTTACAATTCGTTTCTCAATCTCTTTCCTCCTGGTGCTGTCTCACTCATTCTATCTCATTTCACCTCTATCTGGTCTGTTCTAAAAAAATCAAACAAATCATCAAACTCAACCCCCATCCCAAAAGTCATGACGAAACAATCGCTAACCCCCGACTAAATCCGCATCACCACCACAACCACAATCATCACCACCACCATCACACTCGTGCTAAATCTCAACCATTCCGCAATACTACCGCTGCTATTAATCCGAACAACAACGCCAACGCCACCAACAACAATGCCAACGCCAACAACAACGCCACCACCAGCGCCGGTGACCCGCGAACCCTCGCCGCTGCAAGTGCCACTGTGCAAGCCAATAATCTTTTGAATCAAATCGCCTCATCCAAACTCACCGCCGTCGCTTCACCGTCGGAAGTTCCACAACCACCACCGCCAACGGATACGTCCGACGGAGTTCCTGTGCCACCTGTTACCACAAGTCCGGCGGCGACGAGTACAGGCAGTAGGGCGGCGACGCAAAAGGGAGAGGAAGGGGTGAAGCAGATAACGACGGCAACTAACAATCTAGCGAATACAGCGAGCACTACCACGAGTACTGCGAATGTGGCGGCGACGACGGGAGGTGGAGGACCGGGAGGTGGCGGATGCAATATGGCCAACGTGGTGCTGCAATGTCCCGCCACCAGGCAGAATCATCGGCTGTTTAGTAAGAGGTGAGTTGCGGGAGAGTGGGTTTGTATACACTAGGCTTAAGATTAATGTCAGGTTCAGTAAATCCTTCCTTTCCAAATCCCCTCGGGACTGTTTGGGCGTAGCCTTGAAGCACAGTGTGGAAATTCATTTTCTCAGATATCTTTGATGGTACTGTCGGTCTTCTTAGGTCATACTAGAGGATTTTACTTTCCTGATGAAAAGAGAACGGCTGGCAAACGATTCAGCTTCCCACGTGTGTCTGATTACATTGGTGATCCAGTGATTCCAACGTGGGAAGGGACCCACATAAATACAGTTCTTCGGTTGACTATGTTGGTGACCGCTTGGATCCAATGCTGTTTCTGGATTTGACTCTTGAGTGCGTCCAGAGCGCTTGCGGAGTCGGTGATGATTAGGATCGGGCGTTCAGAGTCCGTTGATACTGCAGCTGCTTCTGGTGAAAAACTGGACCATTACTTTGGTAGTCGGTGACTGGGTCCTAAGCTGTCGTCTACCATTCCAAAACCTACTCCGTCCTTTGTTCTGGAACCATTGGTGTAAATGTGTCTAAATCTGCTGTAGGGTCCCACCTTTTTCACAGCTATGGAGTGGTTCCAGCGGTAAACCCTTTTCTTATTGCTTCTTCGAATCGAATGACTGGAAGGTCCCGAGGTACTTGCGAGTCACCTTTTTCCGGTCTTATCTTTTTATGTGATAGATCGTGGTTCTTGTTGGTGAACGTGATCGCTGTACATTAGTTGCTGACGTTGCTCTTTTCTTCTCCAGGAATCAGTTTGTTCTATTTGCTGCTGCTTCCAACGTGTCTCCAATTCCGAACTGTCTAACTTTGTCCTCATGCAGAGAGATGGTGCAGAAGTTAAAAATAGTTGGAGATCGTGGACAACCATGTGGTAGCCCATCACATTGTATTTTATCCTGGAAATCCTGGATTTTGGAACCTTTTCCGCGCGTTCCAAGCAACCTCGTTGCGATTTAAAATACTGGAATCAAAAACTAAAGCTCGCTAGGAAGTAGCTTGGATACTAATACTACAATTCAACTGCAATACAATTTCAAGGTTTCAAAATACAATACAACTAATCAAGAGCACTCGAACGAGGGATACTTGACATTCGTCTTCTGAGTTTAACGAACAATCCTCGTTGCGATTGGGGTGAGACGGAGACGGCTGTCACTTGTGTGCGTGCTGTGAAAAATCTGACAGACGATTCGAAAAAGGCTAAAACTGTAATTTTGTGCAAATATGATTGAATGGAAGTGTTGGTCCATTGCTGGCATAGTGTTTAGCAACTAAATGCTGAAAAAAATAATTTTTCTTCTGGTTTAAGTAATCTGAAGCCATTTTTCTTGCTTCATTGGGGTGGGGCTTGTGCGTGTTTGTGAGAGGAAATCGGGAGAGTCTCCGGCTGACTTTGCGTGCACATGTGTAAGTGAAAGCGAACACCAAAGCTGCTCCGAAAAAGTGTCAGGATGAGAAGCAAATATTCCAAATGGCTTGCCGTGATCTTGTGTGTGTTGCTGCAGCGTAACCTACTGACTCAATGGTGGCGTGACGAGCGGTCGGTGCATGAGGAAGGGGAGTGAAATGAGGATTTGTGGCCAGGCTGAGTGTATGCGAGCGGCCACTAGCAACAGGACAAGACTAAACAGCGTTTCAACCCGACTGTGTCCAACACACGGTCAGAACGCTCCAATACAATCGAAGACGACGAGGAGCGTGCTGTGATATTTGGTGAGTCTGTTCCAAGCCGTCAGCTTATCTGTGAGTGTCTGAGAGAGTGTGATTCAGAATAGAGTGAAGAAGTTAGGGGAGGGTAGGAACGAGATAGTTTAAGAGAGAGAGAGAGAGAGAGAGAAGGATGTGTGACTGTAGGAGTGTGTTGAATGTATGCATGATAGTTAGCAAGGTAGCGTTCTTTTATTACGTAACGCAGTTGGAGAGAGGGGGTGGGGTCATTTCTAGAGATTGCGGTGAATAATCTCCAAATTGGGTAGCAATTTAAATTGAGCGTTATTTATTACGGCTTTGTATTTTCTTGTTTGTTTTTCTCTTTTTCTAAACATGCTTGCATTCAAAACGTTGGTCGGCACAGTGCCGTTTTTAACAGCCAAGATCTTAGAAGACTTACAACTTTACGTTCGTTAAATATTGATCGATAAGATAGTATTTATGAAAATTTTAATTGATTTAAACTATGCTAAAATTTATTCATTAAACTTTTTAATGAGTCATAATTAACCGATGTTTTTGTGATATGATATTTCTTAAATATATTCAAAAGTATCTAAGTAAGAAAGTATTTTAGGTTTTACTGGTGTCATAGGTGGTGTGTAAGCGTTTGTATGAATGAGTTCGTATAATGTTTTTCTACTTATTTTTCAGGTTTTTCGAATTGAGTCGATTTTTATTGGTGGGGCAGCGCGCACGCCTTGCAGAATTATTCGTGTATCGAGCGTCATTTTTTCAGTGATTGGTGTTTTTTTTTGTGCTTAATTAATTGTTCTGTAATTTTAAAAGCCCTTCCTATATCATCGTTGATCAGAAGGCACGGCGTCGGGTAAATTGTGCATAAATTTTTCAAATAATGTATTAAATTTTCACGGTGCAAAAGACATTTCTATAAAATCGTTTATTGAAAGGCACGCAGACATTAAGGAAAGAAAATTAGAGCGCTGGCCATGGGGACGCCCACACTCGTTCTTGCATTTTCCTCTCCTTCATTTTCGTTGTATCGCTGTTAAGATTCGATTGTGAGTAGTGGGACCCCATGGTTACTCTGCATCGTGTTTTTCGGAGCCTTTTATTTGATATTTTATTTTTCATTAGTCCTTATTTTATCATAGTTGATCGAAAGGCACGCAGCCGGTTTAGTTCGTTATAGTTATTGTTTTAATTTCATCACAATCGTTTACGCGGTGTCCTCTTTTCTTTTCGTTCAAATTTGTTGATCGTAATAATTTATTCCAACTGGCAGTTTTAGTAGTAGCTCACCAAACTATCCATTTTATGAAGAGCAAAGCGTTTATTTACTATTTTTGTAATCTACTCGCGTTATCTTATAAGCAGTGAAAAATACTGATAAGTCCAGCCCATAGCACTACAGCTCGGTTGGCACGCGTTCGATTAAAAAACATTTTAAATAATCAATTATGTATCTTTCCGCAGCCGGCTGCCTAAGATTTTTAAAATTTCAACCGATAAACAATTGCTTATGGTCGCATCACCTACCACAGTGAATCCTGACCTCATACCCATCTTACTAACCCCTCAAAACTCATGTGATACTTTGTCGGCGACGCAGTCGATTTGGCGGTCCCATCACTCAAGTATCGGACTAACATTCCCATCCACTTCCCCGTGTCTTACCACTGGTCGTGGCCGGCATCGGTATTGATCAGCATGATAGGGACCTTTGAAAATTGCGAAGGGGTGATGATTGGTTCCTACTTTTCATCTGTGGTCCACGGAGCAATGTTTGGGGGTCCTGGTCAATAACGAAGTAGCAGCTACGGGTAGACACCAATCCTCGTTGCGATTGTTGATGATGCTAAACCACTTTGAAATATTCTCAACGAAACAGACCGTAGTGTGGAGTTCCGGTTTTCCTCTTTCTCCACAATCATGTGCATTGCAGCGCCAACTGACTTGTTTGTAGCTTTTGCCACCTTCATTATACCCACTGCAGTGAAGATACCTTGCGGATGAAGTCAACGTCGGTTTTAGTCAAGTTGTGGCTTATTTCCAGCTGGTTTCCTGCATCACACGACGGAATAGTCGTGTACATGAGGACATTTCTCCTGGAGTAATCTACTCCGGCGTCCTTTCATATGCGGAGATTCTCTGATCTCTGACCTTGCATCAAATCAAGGGAAACATGTCATCAAGTGGACCTATGTTATAAGAACTATCAGTAAAAACCCACTTCGAACATAACGTCTTCGATCATAATAGTTCGGTAGACCGGAAACAAATAGCCTTGGGCTCGTAGCTTGTCGTAGCCGACTTTGCAAGTGCCAGTCAACTTCTGAACCATAACCACTTCCCCAGCAAGCAGATTAAGTTGATCCGGGTTGAAAGTTGTTGTTTGTAGAATTCCTCTGTATTGTCCTGGATCCTGTTCGCGATTCCCGCGGTGAGCTGATCCCGATCCAACTCTGAAGATGCTTCCTGAAATTCTTACTGATATGCAGCATCCTCAATGATCGAATCCATATGTGATTCCGTGGTTCAGCCAAGAACTTGTCACCATCTAACCAATATAAAAGATTTACCAACTGACCAGAAATCTGCTGCTCCTTTTCCACAGCCAGAGTTGGAGAGGTTCGCGTTCGCTGGTTGAGGATCTTCCGAATTTCTCCTCTTGTCATCACCCAGAACCGAGAAAATTAGAAAATACCGAGCTGAGAAATCACGCCGCCATGCGGCCATTTTATTGAAAATTAAGAAATTTTGCGTTTTTATAAGAAATGTATTCAACTTTGGATGATCATCTCGAAAATGGGGCAGTAAAGTTTGTGAGTGTCAGAGTAGTGTGAAAGTGTATTCCACGATGGAGTGCGCCTTCGTGCCAATTCCGGAACCCTTGGCAGCCCAGTTTCAACGGAAGCCTGGCAACCACGTCAGTCCGGCCTTTGGTAGGCCTCGAGGGCGCTCGTGTGCCATTCGGCGTCTCCAGTTTCGCGAACATCCTGTCCGGCGACGTCCATCGGAGATTTGCTTGCACAGGAACATTGTTTGGTGGAAATAAGAAGAGAAGAAGGGGTCCAAGGTCAAAGAAAAAACACTCAGTAACCACATAATGCACGAATGGCCCCAATCGACCACCATTTTGCCGCAAATCATACCGATCTCTTAACCCGATCGGGGTTTACAACATCTTCACACGCAGCCATGCCATTTTGTAGACGAAGACGGGCGGTGTAGTGTACGATTCTGATCGCAGCTTAGCTCGCTCTAATTGCTCGGATTAGAAATCGTTTTAGTCACCTGTCAATCTTCACGTTTTATTCTGACTTGCCCGCAACAGCGCCTAAATGGGTCTCTCTAGTCTAACCCTGCTGTCTGGCGGACACTTGGTTAGCTTGTTAGGTTTTCTTTCGTTGTATCTTCTCTATATATTTTTTCCACTCCGCGAATTCTTCCACTCACTCTCAAACGATAACTCTCGGACGCCTTCTAACTTACCAACAATTTTCGATTCGCACCAGACCGCAAGTCCGCACGCTTTGATACCGGTTGGGGTGCAAGCCATGTGCAGAATGTCATTCACCCTTTATGCTACCATCCTTCTTGAAGCTTCTTTTCACCGGAAGCAGCATCTGTCATCGGCGGTGCTGGCTCGATTCGCGACCACGTTTGACGTTTTGCAACTGAACGAGGGGTGTGCAGACGCTCTCTATGATCTAAATTCTGTTGAGTACCGCACTGTCGAGGAATTTCTTCCTGTGATTCCAGATCTCAATTTTTTGTCTTTTATGGATCTTTTCCTTGGAATCTCGGCTCACTCTGAACTGGATATCTTCCGAAAAATTTGCAGCGTTTCAAGTGGTACAATTAAAAACCATCTTCTTTCTTCCCCCATCAGGTCCGTTTCGGCCAGCCAGCACGTCCAGCAGCAAAAGAACAAGAAAAACGTACAAAACACGGCGGAAGCCATCCTGCAACAGCACCAGCACTGCACCACCATCACGACAACGGTGACGGCCACCACCACGACAACCACCGGCGGCTGCGGAACCACGTCCAGCGTCAAGCTCACCGTCAAGGACGAGGTGAAACCGCGGGCGTCGGTCCGAACGGTGCGCAACAACAGCCTGGACAGCTACCATCACCACTATCAGTTCATCAACATCCCGAACATCATCACGTACAAGCGGGGCCGCTCGAAGATTCCGGCCTCGGCCCGGCTCCGGTCCAGCATGGCTCAGCAGGACAGCTCGAAGGCAAGCGGTGGCGGGACGGCGAAGCCGGATGGCGACGAGACAACGGCGGCCATCCAGCTGATACTGAACAAGCCGATGACGCGCCGGATGAGGAATGCGGGCGGTGGAACCGCCCCTCCGCAGCTGATCTCCGCCGGAACGGGTGCTCCAGGTGCGGCAGCTGCCGCCGCAGCCGCCACGGACGAGCTGAATGGGAATGGAGGAGGTAAGTGACTTCTTGGAATTTAGATGGTATCAAGGTTTCTAATTCAACGCTCCACAGGAATCTCACGAACGCTTCCGCTGAGCGGAGACGACCACCGGAACAACAACGGCGACATCAACCTGGAGCTGACCAGTCTAGCGGCGGCAGGAACAACCGCCGCCGCCGCCACCACCACCATCAAGCGCAACAAACGATCTCGCAGCAGTACAAAGATTGAGAAGGAGAAGAACGACGAAAAGGGCAGCAAAGTGCTGCGCAAGAACGGGGGCGTCGTCGCGACCAGCGGGATTCCGGTGGCCACCAAGCTGGCCGGGGACGTCTCCAAGGGGGTTAGCAGCGAAAGTATTACCTCGGCGGCCAGTACGCCGACGGCGAGCCTTACGCGGAACACCTTCAGCAGTAGCTCGCTGAACCGGAAGGCTGCTGCGGCGGCGGTCAAGGGGACGGCGGAACCTTCCGGTGGTGGTAGCAATTCGCTCAAGGCGCGGAAAAAGTAGAGCGCTTCGTAGTGCGTGGTAGATGCAATTTTCTGTAATCATCGCTTGTTTTAACATTTTTGTTTTTTTTTTGGCAATCTTGCAGAATCCCGGTTTCTGTGATGTGATTTTTCGTACATTTATTTGTTTATATCTCTTACAACTATTGTGATTAACCACAATTTACACAGACAGAACGTTTTGTTTGGTTAACAAAATCGAATCGAAGCTATCGCAGTGCGATAAAAACTATTTACTAAGACGAAACTGTTACTAATAGTTATTTTGCTTGTCACTCAAGAATAAATTTATGCAATGAATTATACACTAATCAAAACGGAAACTTCCCCTCTCTTAGCATCGCCGTAGAACGTTTGCAGCTTATTATTTTTGGGACGAATTAGTTCAGTATCTTAAAGCTTTGGGACAAGTTGTGAGTGATTCTGTTGATCTGGAAGGGTGAGCGCTTGATTTGCTTATATTTTTCCGCTAGAAAACGCCTTTAAAACAATGCATGGCTGCTACATTCAGGTAATGGTTTGAGCAAAGTACGCTGCTGGTAAGGAAAGGGATAAAGAAAGTTGAAACCTTATAGAATTTGCCTTCTCTTTTATTCTGCTGTTCGTTAAGCTTTTTCTTGACCCCGTTCCTTGGGAAGTCCGTACTGGCCCGCTTGATGATTTTCCAGAATAAAACACATTTTGGAAATGCCCTTCAAACTTGGCCTACCAAATGCATCCTCTTCAAATTTGAAGGACATTCATGCAGGAAGTTATCGTCCGTCCCAGATTTTGCTGATTAGTTGATGCAGCATTCAAGGCAAGGGAATTTGAGAACCTCAACTTTTTCAGCACCTCGAAATCGTCTAAGTTCCACTCACCTCCAAATTCTGTCCGGCAAAACAACAGAAAATTGACATTTAAGCTTTGATTTCCCAGGTGTCTCAATAAATTCAGCTTCTAGCAAGTAATTTTCTTCAAAACTGGGCCGTACTAGTATCAACATCAAAAGTCTCAACCTTTTTTCCGAAGTAAACACTGCAGCTTCAAACACATTTTCCACCTGTATTTCTTGACGTTTCTCTCCACCGGAAACAGCCTGCTGTCATCGTCGCGCGGACGCGAGCGTTGCCAGATGTGCGCGCGATGACGTTTCGAACGAAGCAGTTTGACGAGGGGTGTTTGGTTTTGAGAAAAGTTTTTAACCCAACTTTGGGTAACTTGAGCAGAAAAATTCGAGGTGTGTTTTGTTCTTGGGTTCGCGGCATATGTAAAAAAGGTTAATTAGGTTTAATTCGTACAAAATATAAGTGGTTCTTCTAAAAAGATTGAATAGCTATTTGATATTTTAATAGCGTTGAAAAATAAAATCACAACGCTACTTAACTGCAAACGCAAGTGGATTGCGTTGGCTTTCTTCAGGTGCAATCAAAATGAGGTGTTAACACGAAAGGTAGAATCATTCAGTGGTAATAAAATTAAGCATTTATTTTAACAATTTGTGCTACTTGATTTAACGTTTGTTTTGTGTAGATTATAAATAGAGTTTAATGTCAACCTTGGTTGTAACACACATAACTAGTAACGTTGGATTTACTTTATTTTATTCTTGTTAACTCACCTTAAGCAATCGATTTCGTACTAATTTTATTCGTTTAAGTTAAAAATGCAATCGTACAGAAAGATCTTTTATTTATAGCGCGGCAACTCGTGTCTCGATTAGTTCGTGTTCTATTTTTTTTAATCCGGGAAACGTCGACACAATAAAGACGAGCAGTATTTTGGGTCCGCAAAACGATGACAAAATATCAGAATCGTTGCGGGCAACACACAAACATCAAGTTCACTCACGGTTTTTTTTCTCGAACTCATCTTATGCATCTTGCCAGGGCTGCGGAGTCGGGTCATGTTTCAAACGACTCCGACTCCGACTCCGGCTTTCTCAGATTTGCTGACTCCGACTCCGACTCCGGCTCCGGCTTTGAACAAATGGTTGGCTCCGACACCGACTCCGACTCCGGTCTACCAACTCTAGCCGACTCCGACTCCGACTCCAGCTTTCAACAAATGGTTGGCTCCAACTCCAACTCCGACTCCACATATTTTAAATGTTTCAAAAGTTAGTTAACTATTATCGGTTAATTATTTTTAAAACATTGATAAATAGGATTATATACTCTCTAAGCATCATGTTTTTCTCAAGAAAAATAAGTTAAGTAAAAGTAAAGTAAAGCAAATAAACGGAAAAAAAGTTTCTAGGTTACAAGTTCTACACGTTATGGAAACAGAAATCAAAAAATATCTTCAGTTTTAGAGGCATTTTGAGAAGAACAGTTTTGTAAGTAAATTAGGATTGCTTAACCTCAAATTTGAAAATATTTTTTTCAAAGCTAATAAATTTAAATATTAAATTTTTATTTTTGAATTAATAACTAAAAAACCTGGCCTTAATGATCTATTGAACATTAAAATTCAATTTGCTCACTTTCAGGCTGACATTTGTAAGAAGCACCTTGTTTTTTGAATGTCAATTTTAAACGAAACATTTTTTTTTTGTTTTTTTTTTAAGACGTGCATAGACATCACGCCATGGCTGAAGGAGATTATTATTGCATATCAATGTATCTAAACAATTTCTTCGTGGAAAGGACGCTTAAGATGTCATTTTCAAATATCTGTGACATGGAAAATATTTTAACCTGAAAATTTTTAATTTATTTTAATTTTAAAATTTTATATTCTTTAAAAAGGAGGTGCACGATACTTCGTGAATCTTCACCTAAAACGAAGCTTTATGGATGATCTTTCGCCTCCATCAAAATATATGAAAAAAAACATAAAAATATAATAAAAAACAAATATCGACAAGTAAAATATTTTCTAGGTCACAAATATTTCATTTTTTTAAGGTACATTGATTTGCAATGATTATCACTTTCCGTCCTATTGCCGTGAGACATACAGTATGAGAAAATTCGTACCAGTTGTTAATTTTTTGATTCAGTTTTTTTATTTATAAGATTTGAAAAATATATTTTAATCCTATATTTTGTTCTATACATTTTTTATTAGTTCATTTTTGTACTGAATTCTTGAGATTTGTTCAACGATAATTTGCAACGATGTCAAAATAGTTTACTTAAAAACAACATCAACATCAACAATCAATGATTATTTCAAATTTTTTGCAACTTCTGTTGACATTTTTTGTTAGTTTCAATTATTTTAAATACAACACTTTGATTTCTTGTACTCAGTTATAAACAAAATGCGCATGTTGAGTTTCAAGTAAGAGATTGTTATTATTGTAGATTATTTGTTACAAAAGTTAAACTGTCAGTGACTCTTTTTCGATCTGCAAAAACAGTGATTATTATTTATAATCTTTTTATGTACCTCGTAATTTTTTCCTATAAAATGAATTGACTTAAAACCTCTAAGACATTCGCTATCGGGGTAAAAGATTACTTTGTGTGTACTTTTTTCAGAAATAACTGGATGAAATTTGGTCAAATTTGAGTTGAAAGGGCACATAAATGTAGTCTGCCTACATAACCAATATTTATTTTTTATTTTTTTTTTTGAGTTATGATACTACATACTTGGATAAAAGGTTATCATTTAGTGATTATAGTGTAATAACCCAATTAGAGCTTTTCAATCACAATAAAAGCTTCAAATACATAATGGCATCTGATGAATCAATTAAAAATATAAGTTGTTTTGTAAATTAAGCTGTTATACAGGAAATACTGAACAATAAAAAAACATATTTTTTCTTGAATTTAAGATAACTCCGGCTCCGACTCCGACTCCGGGTTATCAGAAATCTCCGGCTCCGACTCCGACTCCGACTCCAGCTCATAAAATTTAGCCGACTCCGGCTCCGACTCCGACTCCAGCTGTTCGAGTTTTAACGACTCCGACTCCGACTCCGACTCCAGGCTTCCCAAAAAGACCCGACTCCACCGACTCCGGCTCCGACTCCGACTCCGACTCCACAGCCCTGCATCTTGCAAACACAAATGAAATGTAGTGCAAATCTGACACTAACTGTAGATTTAAAGAAAAAAAAAATATACAACACTGTTGTTTGAAAGAAAAAAAACTCGATGTATTTAAGTGAAACAATCGTAAAATCAACAAACAAGTCCGTAGTGAGAATTTAGTCGCCCCTAGTTGTAAATGGAACAAGACAAACGTATATAAAAACAAACAAAAAAGCAAACAAACACTTATATATCTAAAGCAAAACAAAATACCCCGCCATATTACACAAGTAAAGTGAAGAAGGAAGCATTAACAGAACATCTTTGGAGAGTATAAAAATAATAAACATGTGTATTATTTAGAAGCATTATTAACTGTAGACAGAGCAGTAACTTGAACGCAAAACTCCACACAACATAACAAAAACTGCACTGCACAGCGTAAACAATAAACAACACTATAAAGACAATGTGAATGTGCAGAGAATCCACACGCAAACAAAAAAGGAACAAATAAAACGCACCCACAGAAGAATGAAAATATCAGAAAAAGAAAACTAAATTAGCGCGTAATTGTAAACGCTTGAAGCGTTTACAACACAACACAACAAGACAATTCATACATTCAAGACAACTCACAAAAACACAGAAAAAATACATTTAATAACATGTAAAACAGTAGAATGTAGAAAGATACACGAACGTGCATATGAAAAGATATATTATGAAAGAATTAATAAAACAAAAAGAATGTTGCAATCACACGCATTAAATAATACAGAATTGTATTTTTATTCTTGAAGCAATCTCCTACAATTTTTTTCCGAGCAACATTTTCACTCAAACCATTTCAAAGAATCATCTTTGCGGTAAACTTTACGCAGTAGGCGTGGCCATATTTCAACGAGTGCTGACGAGAGTAATTTGACGTCCTCTCGGATGGTTTCGACACTCTGACGGTAAAATAGTGCAACTCAACTCCATTCTGCATTTATGTCATTATCTGGTCATGTGCCTTGCCCAACAAAAGAGTAAAATTTATTGTTGTTCCTTGTGGCGAGGACAATCGTTCATATCTTCACTTGTCACAGCCTGCTGTGCGATCTGAACGCAGCATCCCTCACATCAATCTTTCGTCCACGGTCAGACATCTTTCTTTTCCTCACTTTTCAGATAACAAACAAAAAAATGTATTCATCTCTGTGAGACACACATTACTCATGGCATGCTGCAGCGGAACCTGTTAAAGCAGGGTGCATACACCTGAACTTGTAAGGGACTCCACAATTAAATTGTGGTCAAATTTTGGTCCTAAAATAAGGTTTAAATGGCATTCATTAAGTTTGATAAGGTTGGTAAGATTCGCGAAAATTCTTCCCGAGCAGACGGAAATAACGTGGGAATAAATTTTTTTGATATTTGAAAATACTAGGCCAATAACATTTTATGTTATTTATAACAAGATTTGTTATTCGTCGTTATGATTTTTTTGTTATTGGATTGTTATTGTAATAACAGACTAATAACACTTTTAGGTATTCTTCGAACAAATCTTTGTTATTATTTTTCTTATTTTAACAACTAATCCGATCATCCCATTAACAGTCGGAGGTATTCTTCCATAACAAAAAACGTTATTCCAAAGTTGTTTTGGCTTTTATTCAATATCAGACCAATAACAAATTTTGTTATTCAACCCTTATTCATATAACTTCATATTTCATTTATTGTTCCGATACAGTTGTCCATTCTATATTTTCATTTGCCACATTCATCTCGTAGGTTCTTTTTTTCTTTTATTTTCTTTCCAGCCCGTAACAGCCAGTTCCGAACTCCTGTAAAGGTTTCCACCGATGGAGTTCTGCCTTCAGCCGCAGTTCATTATTTTCTTTATAATTGTATTTATTTATTGTATTTTTTTTACCGAAAAGATGCAGGTTTTTATGCCAGCATTCTAGTGGCTTTTCCTGTCCAAGGAAAATTGATCAAATAAACAAACAATCAATCAATCAATCAATCAATCAAATGGATTTATCATGAAGATTCCATAACACTTTCTGTTATTTCAACAGTATTTGTTATTGAAATGGCATGAATTTTGTTATTACCGTCTGCCCGGGTTGACAGAAAGTCTGAGATAGGGCTTTAGTGCCCAGGTATCGCATTTTATGGTACATCCTCCGGAACGTCGTAATTAGGTTTTACGCCGACTCGATTTGGAGGTTAGAAATTTGACAGCTTGGCTGCACTGTATACATTTTTTGCTCGTGTGTCTCTGTAAAAATGTGTGTGCGTGTGCGCTCGTGACGTCACGCTGTAAAATCTAATAGAGTTATCTAAGCCCGCTCTCACGCACACTAGCACGCCATTTGTTTTGCTGGACGGTACAAAATTTAACCTCAATCTTTTTCGTGTACGTACACGCAATACATGCGCACGTAGATAACTCTATAGCCACGATCAAAACGAGCAAGAACCAAACGAAAAAACAGCTCGAAACTGAACGAAAAAGATTTGTGAAAAAAAAAACATGGAAAACATGAAAAGAAAAGATAAAAGGGCCAATGTGAATGCCAGGAGTAAACAAAACAGTAATCGACATTATAATCAACATGTGCAAAGGGAAAAGGCCAAACGACGAAGAACATCACACTCCGAACTGGCTGCTTATAAGAACGATCTTCTCCAGTTTTCTCTTTCGTGTCTTATCTCGCTCCCTTGCACAAGAGAGAGAGCGTTTTTGGATTGTGGCTCTCTTTTGCATACATCGCATACATGCATGCATGCGGTCTTGGCGACGGTGGTTAGTGATCGCAGAGACAACAGGACTTGGAACTTTTGGGTTGCAGAAAGGGGAAATGTGCCTATTTTCATCACTATTCTAATTGCGAATGATCAAAACTTAAACTAGGCCTGCCCAACCTTTTTGGCTCAATTTTCTCATTTTTTATCGTCAAAATTCCAATTTTTCATTTTTTCATGGTTTAATATTTGATGGAATCGGTTTACAGATTACCATTGAACATAACTTTGACAAAAGTTTGAAAAAAAAATCTGCAGGTCGTTTTTACGTAAGTTGACTTAAACATTGGATAATCAATTACTAAAAAAACATTTCTGACCGTCATTGAATATTATAGTTTAAATTAGCTAAGACCGAGGTTAAGACCCTCCAAAAACTAGTCAAAACCATCATAAGTGTCTCAAACAGGCTTCTCAGTTAAACAGGCTGATAAAGAATTTATTTCCTCAAAGTAATCTTTTGTTTGCTGCGAGGTTTGCTGAGTGTTTTTAAATTTGTTGGAGTCTCGTTTTTTTTTTAATTTTTAGATCAAAATTTGATTTTTAAATTATTGATTATATCTTTTTTTTTCGGACGAAAAACACAAAAAGTACAAAATGATTCAGCACCTTCGACGTCTGTAATAGAGTGTAACAAAAATTACTTTTTGGCGGGCATTCAGGGGTTTGTTGCGGTGGGCATACTGAGCCTAAATCCCAAATATGAGCTTGATTGGACGTAACAGGAGCTGGCGCTTTTTCGAAAAAAAATGCCAAACTTTGAAGGTCTGTACCGAGCTCCAGGGTGCTCCAAACTTCAATGTTATTTATACCAAAAGATGCGCAAAGATCTGGCCTACACGCCAGTGATGTTTTTGGTAAACGCATTGGTGGCCAAAATGCCTCAAAAAGTGACATTTTTGAAAAAATCTTTTTTTACGGGTTAAATCCCATTTAAAATTGAAGGGCGGAGCGCCAGCTCCTGTTACGTCCAATCAAGCTCATATTTGGGATTTAGGCTCAGTATGCCCACCGGAACAAACCCCTGAATGCCCGCCAAAAAGTCATTTTTGTTACATCCTAGTCTGTAAACATTCGGGCTAGCCGTATTCAACAAGAAAAAGGAAAAAAAATGTTGAAAAAAATTGTTTTCGGATTTAAAATGATCCATTTGCCGAATGGAAAAAAATACAAAAAAATATTGGAGCTAAAACATTAGCAGTAAAATATAAGTGAGATTTTGTTTACAATTTAAAATATACCGCAAACAGTTTTTTTTGCCGGCGAAACATTTTTTTGTCACTTCTTTAAATCAAAAATGATTGCGAAACTACTAGTTAAAATTTCAACATTAATCGGAGTCGAGGCACATAAACTTTTAAAAAATATTTGAAATTAAACAGTCCATCAGCGAATAAAAGGTCAAAGCATTTTTTGTGTTCCCAATCATTTTGAAAGCAAAAGAAACATTACTAAAAAAATCCTGGTAAACTATATTGAAATATGAAAACAATAAATAACGTTTATTTATTAATTTCTGCATTAAAAAAGAGCAAGTCACAAGTTTTATAACATTTGCATTATAGGACCACAGGTTTTAAAAACTTTGAAACTTCATCATCTCGGTACGAGAATCGAATTAACCACCCCTGGATTGAAAATCCAGCACGCCGTTAGTCGAAACCCATCCCCTAGCGGTCATCATTCCCAGTGAGCCGATTTACTTTTTGACTGGATCTGACTTTGTTGAGCCAAACAGGAATCGAACCCATCACCTTCCGCTTACAAGGTGAAACCCGTAACCAAACTTTAAACCCTTCGATTTTTTTTTCATTTTATGAAATGTTTTGGTAGACAAAAAGTGCCAGAGTCATGGCCAGAGCTATAGGGTATGACGGACGTTTTGTTTTTGGAAAAGCTCTGATTTTATAAAAAGTGTTTTTTTTTAGTATCGAAAGTTGAAAATTAGATCAAAATTATTTTTTAGATTGTATTCAATTGTAATTTATTTGGTAGCGATATCCTGTTAGTTTACGTTTTTTTATCAGGGCAAGAAAGGGTTTAAGAAAATTATGCATTTGGAGCCAAAGAAATTGTCAAAATTTAAATTGATCGGATGAGGAAAAAACAAAATCTGATCTAGCCTGTATCTAGTTCCACATGTGATTTTAAATCGAAATGTACTTTTATAAAATTTGGAAAAGTGTACCATTTTTAATTAGGCCGTTGCAAATATTTTTCAAAGTTTTTGTCGCCCTCTCTTCAAAATTGGTCCGAAAAATCGGGGGGTAAAAAAATTTTTTTTTCAAAAATCATCAAAATTTTAATAAATTAGAAGTCAAATCAACTTAAAACGATCTAAACGCATTTTTATGGATTTATAATCATACTTAGCATGTTTGGGCTGGATTAAAAGTATTTTGGATTATTATAAAATTCCAATGTGTAGCACCGCAAAAACTTTTTTTTTGCAAAACAAAAAATCGTCAATACTTAGTTATTTTGGAAACTAATGCTTGCAAAACAACTGGGCAGGTGTAAAATGCATTTTTAAACACTTTGTTCATTCAAATGTTGAAACCATGGCTCGTAAATTCAATATTTAAACTTTTTTATTTCCCCCCCCCCCCCCTCGAGTTTGGTCAGAGTCGAGTGACATAAACTTCAAAAAATATTTGCAACGGCCTTAGTGCCATTTTATTTTTAAATCATTCCACAAAATTGTTTTTTTTTTTAAGAGCGAGTCCACAAACAGGGCATACCCCTTTGTATGGGACGTCGTTTGGACTTTCACCAATCTGCCTGAAACAAATTTTCAAACTCAGATAAACAAGTGTTGCACCCAGATATTATAATATATTGTTTTTACTGATCCTCGGTCCCAACCTGGTCACAGTACCTAAAAGGACCTAATAAAAATAAGTTAAGAATTAAAAAAGGGATGAAAATAAACATTTTTATGCATCTTTATTTGGAAAACTGTCTCAGAAACAAGAATATGATAAAACCGACGTCGTCGATAAAACTATCACTAGAAAATGGTATCTAAGGGGTCCCCCGAACAAAAATTTACATCCAAAAAAATTCACTGAAGGTAAAAGTGTCTATTCCTAAGGGCAGATCACTTCTGATACTGAGGTTTGTATGGAGTGTGTACACGGAGAAAAAAGAGTTCCCAAAATCGTGAACAAGCGTTCATGAAAATAGGAACCGCGAACAAAGTGTTCAAATTTCATGGTACGTTTTTCAAAATCGTACCATGGAATTTGAACACTTTGTTCGAGGTTCCCATTTTCATGAACGCTTGTTCACGATTTTGGGAACTCTTTTTTCTCCGTGTATGTAGCGAGTATCGTACTAGATATCGTGCGTATGATACGCGACCCAGTATTGACCATTATCTATGAAGATTTATTTCAGTGTGGAATCTTTTGACATTTGTCAACGTCAAACTTTGGTGCTGTTTTTGCTGATGCAGTTGGCGGTTTCAGATTCTGCAGGGCGAGGTTGAGTCGATTTTGGTGATAAAACCAAAGACAATCGCGGAGAGCGATTGCGGGTTGTTGGAGTACCTGTAGGACATTGTCGGAACGAGGCGGTACATGCAACAGTTGATGAAGATCAACGAACCTGTCAAGCGCTGAACGAGCGAGGGGGAGGGGGGATGTTTCTTCCGGGATCCTGGGGGAAGCCAGGATTTATTTTGCACGGATGGTAGTAGAGGACGCTGGGAGATCCCTGCTTGAACACCTCGCCGAAGCCGGTGGGCACCGGCGAAGGGGTCGCCCACAGGAAGGTGGTGCCACGCTTCGGCATCCGTGGCGGGGGAGGGTTTTAAATTTAGAGGAAGGAAAAGAAAAGCACAACTACTGTAAATTGGCATAACACGAGATGAAAGTACTTGATGGAGCGAATCGAACAAGCAGAAAAGGAAGGTCGTCGAGCTGGATCAGGCTGCGGCGATCCTTGCCAAACATGACGAACACTTTGAAGCGCTCAAAAATTAACACATCGGAAAATAAAATCTCGTCCGAAAGGAATTCAAACAGCATCGCCCTCGAAACAACCGTTGTCACAGAAAAACGAAGGCAGAATCCCCAGAATTCTCGCCCAGCTGTAAAATCTCAGAGGAATCGACTCGTAGTACGATGTGGCTTTTTATACCAGCTGCGATACCCTGGACTTTATGTTGATCAAAACGTTTTTTCCCGGATCTTTGCGTCCGCATCAGGATTCCTTCTACTTATTCACTTAAATTAACAAAATTTTAATCATCTGGCCGCTGAAATTCAAACAATCTATCAGCTCGATTCCGTCCCCAAATGTAGATGAATTGCCAACAGATCAAGCAACAGATTCTTTTCCAGAACTCGAAATTTTCAAATGTGTTGTTTATTGATAGGGGTTGGAAACTCTTAGAGCTATAATTATTATGTCAACCAGTATATCAAAATTTATGTTAGTATACTTATTATTTCCTTTACATATCGCCAGTATACTTACCAATATACTGAGAGTATCTTAATATTCTGACAGTTTATTGCTTTTCGGTTAGTATACTAACAAGTATACTGACATATCGTTAGTATACTCAGTATTCTTAAGTAATTTTAGAGTTTCCAGCCCCTTGGTTTATTGTTTATTATTTTGACCGATTTTGACAACTACACCGATATAAATTGTATCCAAAAGTTGACCATACCATGCCAGTATTATGCGCGTATGGTACGCGCGTATGGTATGCTGCCGTACACAGTATGCGATATACTCGAAGTGAATAACCCTTAGGTCTATTCTCTGTATTAAACTGCCTTACCCAAAGCGTTATCAGTCTCAAATGGTGGTCCCAGACAACGATGCCAGATTATTTTAAAGCAGATCTCTGGAGTTTTTTTTTTTTGAAAAGGTCCAATAAACCAAATTTCCAGTTTTTGCTTTTTGGGTGTTTTTAAAACCACCTTGAGTCAGGGGTATTCAAAAACACCCAAAAAGCAAAAAATGAAAATTTGGTTTATTGGACCTTTTCAAAAAAAAAAAAAAACTCCTGATCTGTATTTTCCTAGAAATAAATCTGTATTTTATCTGTATTATGTCAAATTTGGAGCCGCAGAAGAAATTTTTCTATTTTTAAAAGCAGATTTAAGCATTTTATTCATATTAAAGCGGTGTATGCACTTCGGAAGGAATCGGTCAAGAAAACTTTCAAATGGACAGCAGCAGCAATGGAAGCAAGCCAGAGAGGGTGAAAAAAGCCCCAAGAAAACGCTCCCTCTCCTTTGGCCTGCTGTTCGTAAAGCTGTTTCTTGACCCCTTTCCTTCCGATCTCCATAGTAGCCTTAAAGCATAATTCTATTAACAAATTGTTGAAATTTTAAAATATAATCATTTAAAAAAAATCTGTAAAATACAGATTTATCTGTATATCTGGCATGGCTGGTCCCAGATATCCCCTACACCCTTACCAAAAATCATGATTTTTTGAGTTCCAAATCCCACTTTTCATTCGAATTTTTCAGTTCATCACATATAACCATTTTTATGGTTGTAGTACCTGAACTCAAAAAATCGTATGAAAAGTGGGATTTTGAACTCAAAAAATCATGATTTTTGGTAAGGGTGTACAAGCTTCCCGGTTAGCCCAAGTTACAGCCTTTTTAGAATTTTTGACGTTTTTGAACCATTAAAATCTGTGTCCCGATTTGCCACACTTCCCGTTGACCTAGAGTACTCATATTTTGGCCAGATGCTAGTTTTATATGTACAAAAAATCCCAGAAAATTTCGGGCAGATTGGTGTGGTCGATAGGATATGGGTATGCTTTGCTCCTGGACTCGCTCTTAAAAAAAATTATCTAGGCTTGTGTCAATAATCGTGTCAATCTTCGTCCATTTTTGGATAAAATATATTCGAAAAGCTGAGAGCCATGCAAAGAATATCTAGGAAAACATTGATTGATTTGTGATTTGTGAAGTGAAACTTATGTGAAATTTTCTCAACTCTTTGAATTATTTTTTTTCGATTTTTTTAATCACGACTTATATTTCAATAGGGCCAAATAAATAATGGCATCGTGAAATTGATACATTCTGCTTAAATATTTAAATCTAGTGTTTTTTTTTTGCATAAACATCAATTGTTTTAATCAAAATTCCAAATTCCGTAAAATCACAATTTGCTATTTTCTGAAACAGGCCTGTTTTCATAAAAAATGTCTTTGTTTGTTCAAAAGCAATCAAAAATAGTTTACTCCGTATTTAAATACTCCGACTTAGTTTCAACGCCATCCTGACTAAGTCGCACCGAGTTATCTTAGATCGACCTCTTCTCCGCTTGTCTGTGATCCCCCCAGAGACACCAAGCACGAAGTTCATCAACAAAAACTCAAAAGAAGAGAGCTCGCAAAAGGTTCTGGAGAAGCGGCGCGGAGGTCTTGCAGCGGGTCTTCGCCCAGACACAGGGCAGTTGCTTTCCGAAGCTTCGCCGTTTAGGATCGCGTCGTCGTCGTCGTTTGAAGATCGTTTGCGTCGGGTCGGGTCGGATCCTCGCCGTGTGTTTGGAAAGAGAGTTCGCGTGGAGGGAGGGCAGAAATTGCGGAAGATCTTGGCCGGCAGCGGAGGAGCGGGTCTTGAGCAAAAAGGATCAGGTTTCAACGGGCTGCGATCGGCAGATGGTGAAAACAAAACTGTCGACTGTCTCTCACTGTGTTCGGGCGGAATTTAGCGCTGCTCGTTTGTGTTTGTGCTGCTGTTGTTGGGTAGTTTGGGGACCCCTCCCCCCTGTTCTTCTCAAATGGGTCACTTTGTGACCCCTAGGCTAACCTAACCTAGCTCGAGTCAGAGCCTACCTTGTTCGGCTGGGGAGTTTGGGATCGAGCGCGCGCGCGGATTCTTCGCGAGTTCTTCGGGTTGCTGCGATGTTTGTGTGAGTGATTTTGTGCGTTGCAGTTGGTGTAAACAACCACTACCACTACCGATGCGGGGTGGTCAATAAAGCGCAACAAACGGTCGTAAAAAGAGCAAAAGGGCTAGGCTGTTGGTGCGTTGGTCATCTGGAATAGGTTGGAACAGGGGAAGGGTATACAGGGCTGCAGGCCAGTAGCGACCGAATGCTAATTGGTACTAAATGCGTGGTTCAGCTGGTTAGCACTTGAGAAGAGAGTCTCCGCGGGTGCCCTCGGGGAGAAAGCTGGAACTTTTCGGAAAGGGATTTTACTCGTGAACTTGAGCTAGTTGAAGGGTGTCCCAAATTTGGCGTGATCGCACAACAGTTGGTCGCGATCGGTTAGCAGCTGTTGCGCAGTTTTCGGATGTTGAGGATCTCAAAAAAGTAAAAAGAAAATCACAATTTTGAGACCTCACAATGAAGGAACTAAACGCTAGTTAAAAGGGTAAAAGTGGCTGTTTGAGAAGAGTTCAAAAAGGAGCGATCGCGAGTGAGTGTGTGTCGGCAAGATCAACAAGAAGAATCGGCTTAGCGAAACGCAAGAGAAAAAAAAGGTAAACTCGCGAATAGGCTCTGGAGCGAGTAACTACAAAAAACAACATCGGAGCAGGCTTCGTCGCGATCGTGTCGATCCTTCTTCTAATAATACAGAAGCAGGCGCACAGCAGCCCATCGGGCCAAGATCGACCGTCACAAGAAGAGAAGGGAGAGGGAAGAGAGCAAGAAGAGGATGGAAATTCTGCGGCGGTGCTGCTGAAAGTGCACCACACAACCACAACACACACTGACTGGTTGTTTGCTGAAAGGAGAGCGGAAAAGAGATAGAGGTGAGTGCTTAGGCACGGCAGTGGTGCCATGGTTTTGGGACTTAGATTAGCTGTTTTGCACTTGATTCTGACTACAACAGTACATTTTTGTTTTCCGTTTTTTTAGTTCCTTTCTTAATTTTCTTAACATTGTAAAAAATACGAAAACTTGTTAGATAATTTCCCTTCATTTTTAAAAATTTCATGTTTTTGCTTGCTTTACAAATTTTTTAAACATTGCTAACCGAATTCTGCAAAGTCACAAATCTGGAGTTTTTTTTTTAAAAGGTCCAATAAACCAAATTTCCAGTTTTTGCTTTTTGGGTGTTTTTGAAACCGCCTTGAGTCAGGGGTATTGAAAAACACCCAAAAAGCAAAAACTAAAAATTTGGTTTATTGGACCTTCTAAAAAAAAAAAAAGCTCGAGAAATAGAGATTCTGTGAAATTTGATTCCTTCACAGAATCCTCTCTGTGGTAAACGTAAAACAGTAGGACCGACCTAGCTCGCTACAACCAACACCGCCTCTAGACGGACTTCTATCTAAATATTCGCCAAAGATCCATTTTCAGTAAATTTTTGATCTTTAAAAAGCATTGAAAAGAAGAACTTTTAAGAATTTTTGATGGGACTATGCCTTTTTTTAATGTCGTTTTATCAGAGTTTATCTTTGAATGCGTTTACACTCTCAACCCCCGGTGGTTGGTCACTTTTTCGTTTGACACTTTTTTAGTTTGTACCCCGTTGGTTGGTCAAAGTCAAACTAAAAAGTGACGAACTGTCACTTTTTACACGGCGCTCACGCACACTATCAAAACAAACGTTTGGTAGTGTGTGTGAATTCCGTGTAAAAGGGGTGTCAAACTAAAAAATGACCCCGTTTGTTTGACAACGGTTGGTGTCAAACCATCGGGGTTTGAGTGTATTACATATCCTATATTGAAATAAAATTAGTATTTTGCAGTATTTTGTCTTCAAATATCTTTAAAACACAATTAAAAACATTATGTTCATACAAATAAAAATGCAAAAGGTAATGATACGAGGTGGTAGAATCAGAAAAAATATTAACTAAACAAGATACATGCAAATTAAAAACACAACAACAACAAAAAACATAAACAAGAGAAAATAAACAAGAGAGTTTTTCGTAGAAGAAAAGTAGATCGAATTGACCTCATAACTATTAAAAATTTCAAGACTGTCAGGTAATATGAGATGTTGCTGAAAATTTAGCAAAGCAAAGTTTGTATGCTATCCATACAAAAATGCAATCAAAATATTCATAAATCAGAAACTTGAGAACGGCTGTTTTGATCAATTTGGTGTATTCGGCAATGTTGTGTGTATTTGATGAGAGAAATGTTTTGAAGTTTATGTTCCTCGGCTGTGACAGCCCAGTTGTTTTTTTTTTGTTTGGCAATCATTAGTTTCCAAAATTTATAAGTACTGACGAAGTACTGTTGCTATTCCAGATAAAACCAATCACATTAAAAAATTAAGTAAGTATACTTTTGAAAACTAAAAAATCTACATTAAATTTGCGTTGAAGTTTGGACTTATGGCTGCTAAAGTATATCCGTTGTAAATTTTGTAGAAAACCGTAACAATGGATGTAAAGCAGCCGCTCTTTTTAAAAATTAACCTCAACATGTGAAATTTTCAAAAACACATCCAGCGCCTTTTCATATGTTAGAGTTGATTTTATGAATTTGAAAATCTTTTAACGCGAATGATTTCCAAGGAAGTTGTTGTCTTCTTATTCCAAAATTGGCAAATTTACGGACCCAATACTACAACAATCTGATTGTAAAAATATTCAAACTTGTTTGTAAATTATTTTGTAGATTGCGTTTTAGGGGATGAAATAAAATTTATAGTGATAGTTCCCGTATTTTTGAGGATACTGAAATGTCTGTATCAAAAATCTGTGTTCAAAAGCTTTGGTTGATGTGCACCGTTAAAAACGTTAAAATAGTTAGTGAGATTTTGTTACCTGGATATTCCCTGTGTTTCGTCAAAGACACCAAATTGATCAGTTCTCAATATACCGATTTTTGTATTATTTAAAACATTTTAGTTTAGATAGCTGTCAAAAGCGAGAGCAATATAAATACCGTAAACTGGGGTGACTTTGATAGCCCGGGGTGACTTTGATAGGTTTTTCAAATGCCCGTCAAATTAATATCTAAACATTTTTGAGAATTTTGAGTATGCAAACATTAAGGGATAGCTTATTATTGAACATATATGCAAAAATATGACTGTTACATTGAATGTATCAAAATTAGTGGCTAAATCAAATTTCTATCAATGTCACCCCGGGCTATCAAAGTCACCCCAGTTTACGGTATGTACACAAAATTGCTTATTACTTCTTTTATTCTTTTTTAAAAATAACAAAAAAAAATATCATAGACCATAAATCCTCCATAAAATGCTACGTCATTTATGGATGGCGACTAACAGAAATGGACCGAGCCACGTAGCCCAGTGGTAACGCTTCCGCCTCGTAAGCGGTAGATCGGGGTTCAAATCCCGGCTCGGACCAACACAACTGGTGATCTTTTCCCTTCTGGAATCGATTGCTTAGTAAAGGGAAGGTAGTGTATCGTCACAAACTGGACCTTATCACGACACCTTAGGGAGGCGACCTATGGAATGTTAACATTAACCCTAACATGTTAACATTATGTTGAGAATGAAACTGCCACTGAATCCGCTTTGTAAATGCCGGCCCCGATACTCTTCAAGGGTGTTCCCCTCAGGAACTGGGAAAGATTTACTTTTTTTTTTGTCAGATTTCAATTCTTGTTTGTTTACGGTTGATTGATGGTTGGTTCAATTGGGTCCTTAAATGAAGCTTAAATTTGTGATAATATTGTTCACAAAGATAAAGCTTATTTTTCTATGTACAATGACTTTTTGTACTATCGCAAATGATTTAAAATAGATTTTCAAATCAATTTAAAAAAAACATCGCAGTCCTTCTTGACAGAAAAGGTTCTACTTGACAGCTCGTTCTAAGGGGACCATAGTTGGTCCATCGAAAAAATGTTGTCTTGTCAATTTATTTATTTTTTGCATCAAAATGATAAAAAGTGATCAGAAATGGATTTTGATCGTGGTTTTTACCGTTGTACATAAAAAATTACATAGGACCCTATTGTCAGCACCAAAAACATCCATTCTCAACATTGAGAACGCATAAAGAAAGCCGTTCAATTTCCTGACGACAATTTCAATAGTCACTGTTAAAATTTGGGATATACAATAGGGTGACTACATTCTTGTGTGTGTGTGTGTGCAACCAACCAAACGGGGCCAAGCGGCTGCTTCTTACAAATTGAGTTGTTTCCATGTATTTTTTAGATCTACATTCTATACATGACCGATTCTTCGGCTCCTTTTCAAAAAAATTCCAAGTTTTTTTCAGCGTTTTGGCTGTAGTTGCAAAATAAAAGAAGAAACCCCCCAATGTTATTACATATTTGGAAAGATAATTGATTTTCCTACAAATAAATATCATGCAGAATAAACCATATAGTACCTGTGCTTCCCCTGAAATAAAAATGTAGCGTGACGGGACAACATCGTAAAACTGGACTTTTAAAAGGCACACTACAAAAATCGCTACAGTTTTGCCAGTTTGAATTTTAAAAACTTTTGCTCTTCTACACATTATCACAAATTAAAAAACGAATCTTTTGCTCTTTGAACTGAAAGAATTGGATGAAATTTGAGTTTTTGCCAGCCATTTCTTTTCGTGACGGGACAACGAAAGGAGCAGATTTATGAAAAAACTCCTCTCTCGTACAATGGCTTGCAGACCACTTTTGGTCAATGTTCTTGGCTTTTAAGGTAAGAAAACGCATTTAACGCACATTGCAATTATTGCATCAAAATAAAAATGATTTTTTTCATATTAAAAATCATATTGAAAATTGAAAAATGTGACATTTTGGTGTAGCTTCGCTAAGAATCGGTCACATGCAAATAATTCGCATAGGCATTTGGAAGGTGTTAGCTCTGCCGAGCTTCGGTGACCCATTTCTACGCTGGCTAGCCGAGCGCGAGGTACTTCAGCTTTATCGACAAGCCCCGCCCTGAAGAACGTTTGCACCAATCGGACTCAAACGTTATTTAGAACTTCCGAACCCTTGTCAAATGGACAAGGACCCAGCACGTATATAGTTGATAGTAACAGTATTCATAATTCCAGTCATAGCTCACCAAGTCGCGATGGCCGAGTGGTTAGCATTTTTGCTTACCAATCCAAAGGACGAGGGATCGAACCCCGACTCGAGCGACTTTGATGTTCAGAGTTTCAAGATTTATATTTCCTATGCTTTCTCGGTGGGAGCAGATGGGAATCGAACCCAGGACCATTCGCTTACAAAGCGAACACCGTAACCAGTCAGCCACGGCCGCTCCCTCAATAGGGTGACTACATTCTTTGAGCAAAATTAAGCATCTGTGCCAATTTTTAGCCAAATCGGTTATGGTCTGGCCACTAAACGTTAAATTTGGTGAAAAAATTGTTTCATGCTAAAACGTATTTTTTTAAATCGTTGATAACTTTCTGGATCAACTCGGATAGATTTGCACTCTTCGACAAAGTTGTAAAGCTTTAAATTTCACATTAGAATTTTAATGTTGACAAAAATTTCCACACAATTAACGCAACCTTACGTGAAGAATCGGAAATAATTCCGTTCTTCATAAATTTAAAAAAATCTCTTTTTAAAGTCCATTTCGGAAAGTGTTATCCCACAACGGCTGGCAACACTCTGCCTCTTTTTTGTAAATAAATATCCCAACCGCCAATTCAATCCCTTGAAGAATCGTTTCGTCCAACTCTCCAGTCCGCCAGAAGCTCATGCACCGAGCGCGCGCAAGCCAATCTCATTCTTTCCGATGATGGACCATGATGATGATCATCGCGGACTCAAACGACCGATAGATCAACTCTGTGTGATACACATTTTGCCCCCCTCTCCAGCCGGCAGAACCCGATGAACCGCGAACAATCGGTTGGGGTCGGCTTTGGCTCGGGCTTCGGACGACCCAATGTAGCTTTATTAGATAATAGCATAAAATTAATTTTAATAGGCCTGAATTGAAAGGAGTTTACAAATTGAAAGCTCTCCGCTGGCGGCGGCTGCTCGTCCGCTGTTGCTGGAATGGGTTGGGTTTTGGGTTTGAGGGGTTTTTTTTTTGTTGGTTCAGGTTCGACGGTGAATGTGTGTGTTTGTAAAGAACGATCATGAACAGCGTAGATATAATATTTTAAATGCATAAGTTCGACCATCAAGTATAACATCCCAAAGAATATATAAAACAATTTTTTGAAAATGTCTCTAATTATTTTGAAGAGTGTATAATTTCTAAACGACCCCTCAAAAGCAGCAAACCCACTGGGAATCAAATACTGTCGGATAGATAACAGAAGGCAGATTCCGTAGAAAATGCAGAGTCAACAGAAAAGTGAGGTCTGAAAAAAAGAGCCCAAAACTAAACACACACGTTAAAAGGAAGGAAACTGGTGATGATAGAAGATCGAACAAAACGATTTGAAACGAGACTTTTGAAAGTGATTTGGCCGGTGTTGTGTGGTAGTGGCTATATCACTCTGACACATTCGATTTTAAATTTGATGGATGCTTTTGGGAAGAAGTGGGGTCGAGGAGGAAGAGAGAATTATCAACCTGTTGGTTATGCTGCATTTTTTTTTTCAAATGAAAGATCGGTTTCGTTTCGATTGATTGGAGCGCGTGCGCGCGCTGTCGTGTTTGGTCACGATTTGTTTTTATGAGTATGAATTTAGTGTTTAGGATCAATATTTGATCAAATTTACGATCGTGTGTTGTTGATATTTGGACAAACTTGCACTCTGATTAATTGTGTTTTTTGATGCGTAAATAAAATGTATTTGTGTTTTTTTATTCTTCTTGAATGTTTTGAAGGATAGATAAGTTTCCAAAAGCAAAAAAAAAAAAAAAAAATGTTGAACTTGTGTAAGAAAGCTGTTAATATTAATAATTTAAAAAAAGAGATTTGTAATTTTTGGTTTTCATAAAAGCATTCGATTTGAGACATCATTTTAGCACAAAATTGGTCAAAATTTTCGGATAGTTTCAGAAGAATTTGATAAAATACTGTAATACCGAAAAAATACCTAAATTTGATATCTGATGATCGACCAATTTTGCAATATGCAAACAAAACCTTAGATTGGTATGATAGGAAATTATGTTTTTTTTCGTAAAATTATTTTTATTCGGTCCTTTTTGGTACTGGGACTTGGTTAGGACCGTGTCGGCTTTTGTAATTACATTTTTCTTAAAGCTAAGAGTAACTACAGAGGATCTTGTGTGTAAATGTTAGTGGGAGGGGAGCCGATTACCCACGGCCTACTCGGGGTTAGTAGGGAAGGGATTGATGTTAAAGACAAGGCGTGGGAGAGCAAATTATGTTGTTGCATAATCCTTAATGTAGTGTTGGTATTCCTACCCCACAAACAAACATTAGTTAGATATTTTTAATCAATAGTGATTTTTTCAAAAAATCGAAAAACGGGTCGCAAAAATGTTCAACTCTATTTTTCGATGTAAAAACAAATTTGCAATCAAAAAGTACTCTAGTGAAATTTTGATAAAGAGCACCGTTTTCAAATTAAGGCTAGTTTTCAGGTAACTTTTTTAAAAATAGTTGTAATTTTCCATTTTTCTTAAATTAGTGCACATCTTTGCCCACTTAAAAAATATTTTTGAAGGGTTGAGAAAATTCTCTATATTTTGCTTTTGTGAACTTCGTTGATACGACCCTTAGTTGCTGAGATATTGCCATGCAAAGGTTTAAAAACAACAAAATTGATGCTTTTTAAGTCTCACCCAGAAATGGACCTAATAAAAATAATTTTATGAAGAAAAAAAAATCTCACCCAAACAAATCACTATTTTCTAATGTCGATATCTCAGCAATAGTTCGATTTTCAATGTTAAAATATGAACCATTCGTGAAATTTTTCTATTTTTTCAAAATCAATACATTCATTTTTTTATCAAGACTAACATTCCAAAAGGGCGTAATATTGAATGTTTAGCAGTTTTGAAATGTTAGTTTTAATTTAAAAATTTTGAGAAAATTTAGAGAATTTTTAAAAGTTAAAAATAGTGTTGAGCAATTCCATGCAAAATAGGGAATCGGTTGTACCGGACCCTCTCGGATTTCAATCCTTCTCATATATAAGCCATTTTTGTGTATTTGAAGCCAGTTTTACTCGATAATAATATTTGAGAAGGGCGTAAGTGTTTTAAATATTTTTGTGTTTCCTTATTTAAATATTTCTATATCTCGAAGCCGTTGCATCGTATCCAAAAATGGTCAAAGACAAACTTGTAGAAAATTTGACGGGTTTTCCGAAAAAATACACTGAAGGAAAAAACACGCTGTTTTTATGACATTTTCTGATTTTTAAGTTTAAAAGTCAAATTTGAAGGTGAGCCCACGATTTTTTTCGTTCAAATTTTTTGTGAAAATAGCCTAAAATGTTATAAAAAGCAAGATGGAGCAACTCTCCTAAAAAAATACAAAAATCATTTATTGAAATTTTGTTTGTTTTTTGAAAAGTGCTCTAAACTTCAAAATTTGAAAAAAAAAAACGATTACGGGACTCGATTCTCCAGACAATTTTACATAAAAGTCTTCAATTTGACCACTGTCCTAAGTCCAATCCTTGTGAAGTTACAGCGGTTTTAAAAATAAAAATGTTAAAAACTTGTCAAAAACCATCAAAAACCCATTTTGATACGATGCAATGGCTTCGAGATACTGAAATATTTAAATTCCGAAATACAAAAATATTTAAAACACATAAGCCCTTCTCAAATGACATTATCTGTGTGAAAGTGTGAAACTTGCTTCATACGCACAAAAATGGCTTACATAAGCGCAGGATAACATGTCTACAAAGTTTCATTGAAATCGGAGAGGGTCGAGAAAAAAGTACCTAAAAATCCTGTTTTGAACTGGAATTGCTCTGTTTTTTTGCAAATCAAGTTCTAGTGACTGAAAGTTAAATTAAAAATCACATTTTTTTATCGCCAGATTGATCAAAAAATTCCTTCAAAAATACAGATTTTTAAATTTTTAAATGGACAGCTGCCAAATTTGTTAGGAAAACTATATGGACAAACTAATGATGCAAAATGGCTTCTTTGGGCATACCAAAGGCACCAAAAAAGTTTCAGTCGGATTACAAAATACAACAAAATATCCAATTGCCAAAATCTGAGAGGATTACTGTTTTACTAAAAAATAAACCCATCATTTATATTTACATATTAACCGACACTATCGATCAATGTAGCAGTTTTCTTCAATGTTTTTATATGTTTCTATGTTTTGATAAGAGCAGACAATTTCATTGTTATTTGATTTTATTTACATAGAAAATTGCACGAATTGTTTCCGACATATCGTCAACTGAAAAGTGGGAATACTAAATTTGGGATATCTTCCCAGCCCCTTGATTATTTTCGCAGGGATGCCATTTCCAAAAAAAAAAAAGCAAAAAAACTGTACATTTTCGAAAATTTCAGCCTGAACATACTTTTAACTTGAAATTGGCGCATTTTATCAAAATAGTAGCTAATGCAACATGCAACAACATGAAGGTAGGTCTAGGAGGTCTAATTAAAAAGTTCATTTTCCAAGTGATTTTATAGCCTTTCCTCAGAAAGGCGAGGAAGGCAAAAACGGACAGAGCAAAAGAAACCGAAAAGCTACGATATCTTACATGTTGAAGGAAACATTGCACTATGGGGTTTCAGGCGGCCATAAATCGAAAAACCGACATACTCTAATTATTTTTTTGGTATTTTTTTTTTCGAAAATAAACATTCTAACTAAGAAAAATCCGGAGTTTGAAAGTTGTAGGTTCAAAATTCACTGAATTGCAGACCTTCAAAGGCAAAAATGGTAAGAAAAAACATGTTTTTTGACAAAAAAAATGATTATTTTTCATAGTTGTACTGTGTAGCTGTTTATGTATTTTTTCCTGCATCATTATATATATTCAGAAAAGTAATTGATTCAACTTTTCAATAAAATTTTACAAAACACACTTTTACAGGCTAAAAAAAATAATAAAAATCAAAAAAGATGGATTTTTGTTCAAAATTTAGTTTTTTTCAACTTTGTTAATGGAGTACTTTTTTTGTGTGCATTTGTGCGATCTGAAAATTTCCCAGCTTAAAATTTGAACCATGTCCTAACTTGTCTCCAAATTTCAAAGTGCACTTATGTGCACTTTTTGAGTTATGCCATTTTGAACATTTTGATTCATGCAAGAAAATTAATGATTTCGCGCATACGCTTGGTTAAAATCACAATATTTACCTGCGGAGGCAGAAATGACGTACCTGCTATGTATGTTTTGGAATTGATTTGATATTCATGACTTTGTTGGTACTTAGGTACGTTTAATAAAATTAGAAATACCTATGCTAAGTATTTAACAGCAACAATTCTTCGAATATTCATATCAGTTAGTTGTTGTGTTCTTTTAAAAATATGGATAATAATACCGTAGTGTCCATGTTCGATGTAACGAAGCACCATTCTGAAAATGTGAAAACTGCTTTCGAGTATATTTGTAAGAATTACAACATTGCAGAACCATCACATGATCTACTCAGGGAAAAACTACGCATGTTGTTCTGCAGCTTTAAAACGAGGTATACAAAAGCCCATAGAAGAAGTTCATTTTTTGAGTCATCTAACAAGTGAGTTTGATTTAGAAGGATTTATCGTGGAAAACGTGAATTTAACAAGTGGATCAACGAAAAAACGTGGACGAGAACCCAAAGAGTTTGATGCGAAGAGTGATAGGAGTGTTCGACGTAATGAATCATTGGATCCTAAAGTGGATTCAATTCATAAGGCTTTGTTAATGGCAAGGAGAACAGCATTTAAAAGGCACGATGTGAATGTAGTTAAAGTGATAGGACACCTCCTGAAAAATCAGGATTACTTTTCTAAATTGTACGTTCAGTTAACTAACGACCGACAGTTAAAAACGCCGGAAGAAGCATTTGCGCTGATTATCGAAGCACACCTTACTAAGGCTCAGTATGAAATATTTCATTTTGATTGCCCTTCGAGATATCCGCCTTACAATGTTATAGCAGGTGCCAAAAAACATGCGCACCTCCTGTTGATGTCTGCCTGTGTGGATCAATCGGACCGCGCACTGGACTCACAATCCAGAGGTCGCCGGTTCGAATCCCGGGGCGGACGCAAAAAAAATCTAAGTGTAAATATAGGTATTCGGTGCCCTCTCCCCGTGCCCATACCTTCACACTTAGGAGACCCGGGAGGCGGAGTCTTGTCGCAAAAAGAACGATACACGCCTGTGGATCCGTTGACGAAACCGCAAGGTTTAAGAGGGCCACATTATAAGGTGTTACGTCGATTCCGTTTTTTCCTGTTGAATTCATCGAAGGGTCAGCCTCGAAGATAAAAGTGGAATTGCAAGCTCTGATGAATCATACGGCATCTAGAATACTTCAAGTAATAAGGCAGGATGTGACAGATTATCTAGATAGTCATGATTTAGATTGCGCCGAATTGGTTTTATTGAGTAGTTGGGGAATGGATGGATCCACTGGATATTCTCAATTTAATCATTCATTGCCAGAAGGTAGCATTGATGATTCCGATGTCTTTGCTGCAACGTTAACTCCCATCCAATTATACGTGCATAGTGATGGTAAACATATTTTATGGCATAATCCTACACCTCAAAGCATCAGATTTTGTCGACCAATTATGTTACAGTTTATTAAAGAATCTAGAGAAATCATCCTGAAAACAAAACATGATCTGGAAAAAGAAATGTGTGAATTGACACCTTTGAAAATTGATCTTCCGGGTGATAAATTCGTGTTGATCGATTTTAATTTTGTTTTGAGTATGATAGACGGAAAAGTGCTGACATATATTACTGGTTCATCATCGATGCAAAATTGTCCTATATGTGGGGCAACACCTAATATAATGAACTCCATCGAAAAACTAGAAGAAGGATTTACTGCCAATGAAGACACATTATACTATGGAATATCTCCACTTCATGCTTGGATACGGTTTTTCGTATGTCTGTTACATATTTCATATCGGATGGAGATCAAACAATGGAGGGTTACGAAGGATCTTAAGCTGAATTATCTTAAACGAAAAAAGATGGTTCTGGAAGCATTGCACAAGGCATTTGGATTTAGAGCTGATCAACCAAGATCAGGCGGTAAAGGTACGAGTACTACCGGAAACATTTGTAGGAAAGCATTTTCTAACCCGGAACTTTTAAGCAGTGTATTGGGCATTGAAAAAGAGTTGATCGAGAGATTTCGTAATATTTTGATAGCGATCAACTGCCAATAAGCCATTAATCCTGAAATATTTGATGAATATTGCAAAGATACATATAGGTTCTATTTAGAACACTACGAATGGTATAAAATTCCTGCAACTCTGCATAAAGTGCTTGCTCATGCAGGTAATATAATTCTTCATTCTCCTGCTCCTCTTGGTGTTTTGGCAGAAGAAGCCGCTGAATGTCAACACAAACATTTGAAATTATTTCGTTCGCATTTTGCTAGAAAAAGATCACGAGAAGCAAATTTAATGGATGTATTTTTAAGGGCATTGCATGAGTCGGACCCATATTTAAGTTCAATGTGGGTAAGCAAAAAACATACCAAGAAAGTTTGCTCTTCATACCCAACAGTTGTTAGAAGTTTCATGGTTTTCGAGGATTCTGAAAGTGATACAAGTTCTAACATAATGAATGATCTTATGGATGCTGTTGATGAAGTTGACGAAGATTTTGAAGAAGATGTTGTGGACGAAGATTAGATTTTTGACAGATGAAGTGCATTGAGATATATCTAGTCATGTAATATTTATTAAGTGTTGGTCAATAAATTTTTAATAATCAAATTAATTGCATTTTCATAAACATTCCTTTGTTTCCTCCCCTTCTGTGATGGTACAATGTTCCAGAAAATCCTAAAACATCGTAATTTTTTTTAATTTGGGTGGTGAGGGGGGAGGGGGGGGGGGTCAAAGAGAGGTAGATTTTGACTCAAGAGGAAGGGGAGGGGGATTGAAAGTAAACGAAAACTATAACAAAGCATAAGCCGCCATTCCGTGCATCAAACAGACAGAGCAAGGATATTAAAATTCACCATTTCAATGCATGTGGGCTCAAATGTATAAAAAAATCGAAAAAAATCGAAAATTTAACTTTTTTTTTTTGAAAAATATCAAATTTCATTTGTTTACATGATAATAAGTACAAACAACACAAAAAAGTCACAAAAAAGTGAAAAAATATTTTTGGCCGCTCGCTTCTATGGAAATACCCCATAGTGCATTGGTAGACAAGCTACTACAAACGAGTATAAGTCGAGCCAAAACATATATGCGCCAGCATTCTCGCGCCAGTATTCGTAGCTCAACTTGACAACTTGTCGACTTGGCGACGAAGCGTCAAAAATCAATGCAGTGTGATTTTTTGCGATTTTTCCGATTAATATTCATGCTGTATCGTCTTATTTACGAAGATGAAAATGACGTCCAGCCATAAAGTAAAACCTATACCGTAAACCGGGGTGACTTTGATAGGATTTCAATTTGTTTTTAGAATATTTTCCAACAGGTAAGGTTTTTCTTAAGATTATTATTTTTAAAACATGTACTGGGGTAGACCACACAAAGTCCAAGCACTATTTCGGAAAAAAAGTTTTTTCAATAATGTTTAGAAAAATAGTTACGTTAAAAAATCTTAGTTTGAATTCCGGGGTGACTTTGATAGTCATAGTTTTTCTTGTTAAAATCATATTTAAGATGTTCAAACTTCATTTGTACGTTAAATGTACCATCACTAAAGTAGCTGATATAGTATTTAAGAAAAAAAAATCAATGTTTATATTTAGTTAACTAAGTGTATAAGCTTTTAAGCAAAATACATATAAATTTTAGGTAAAATTGTTAAAAAGTCGGAATTTTGCCTGAAATTTGTTAAAATTAGTTTTGTTTATAAAATTATCGATTTATATTGCATTTTATACTGAATTCGAAGCACGAATCACAAGTTTTCACATTTTACATGAAATTTGTTCAACTGAAATTGCCTATAAATTTAGAGAGTTTTTATAATTGGGTTTCAAAAACACATATTATTTATTTTTAACAAACTTTTTTAACCTTCTCCTAGTGGAAAATTGTCCAAAGAATCCGAAAATTCATTCCGTTTTCCGATAAAAATTATGTTCATTGAGAAAATCATGACACTTTGAGAAGTTTAAAATAATGACATTCATCAACATTTTCTTAACTATAGTTAACTAACTTTTTAAACTTGTCAAAATTTTATGAAAAGTTCTTCTTGAGGTACTTTGAACACTTCTCTACCACGGTCAGTATGTTTCTAAACCATTCCTTACGTATTTTAATTGTACTCTTCATTTTGCGGAAAAATCGTAAACCTATCAAAGTCACCCCGGCTATCAAAGTAACCCCGTTTTACGGTACCTTTCTTTAGTAAGCAAGGCAAAATGTGTCTTTTCAATACTAGTGTTGAAAAGTTCAACTTTTCAGCACCCATTACAGTGCAGTATTTTTTTGCAATTCCAGTGTGAAACTGTCAACTTTTCCTGCCCTTCTGGAAAAACGAAACGGCCTACTTTTCCCTACCGAAAATAACAGAATGGAAAATTAATACCTTTCCATAACAGTGCTGAAAAGTTCTACTTTTCAGCACTGAAATGGGTGTAGTATCGAAAAGTAACATTTTTCAATATTGTTTTGTTTTGAACGATGAATTTACTAAACACATGAATGTTTGACATAAAATTCCACTAAATAAGCGTTTTTCGGAATTGCAAAAATGTTGTAAGTAACTCGTTGCAAAACTTGATTTTTTAAGCACTCGTCGTTTTTATCCAACTCGGTAAACCTCGTTGGATAACTGTACAACTCGTGCTGAAAAAATCTTATTTTTGCAACTTGTTACATAAACTCCTATTTCGCTTGCAAATTTGGGTTTCAATCTTAAAATCATATTAAAAATTTTGTATGACTACATAATAGTGATCAGTAAATCAGATACAGATACAAAATACAGATTTTCAAATTTTGACATGCTAATATTGTCTTACCCAACCCGAAAAAAAATATTGAGTCTTGTTTGGAAAAATATATCAACAGAAAAATAAAATAGTCCTAATACACAGAAAAAATCAATTCTCGTAATCGTGAATTAAGTTCACGAATGTGAACGAAGAAAATTGTTCATGAGTATGGTGCATTTGTACTATAAACGTGAATATATTCCTTCGTGGTTCTCGCATTCGTGAATTTAATTCACGATTTCGAGAATTGATTTTTTACCGAGTAGTTAGCGAAATTCTGGAGGACTCTTCAAATACACTCAACCCCCGGTGGTTGGTCACTTTTTCGTTTGACACTTTTTTAGTTGGTTAGTCAAAGTCAAACTAAAAAGTGACGAACTGTCACTTCTTACCCGGCGTTTACACACACTACCAAAACAAACGTTTGATAGCGTGTAAAAGGGGTGTCAAACTAAAAAGTGACCCCGTTCGTTACTGAAACAAATTGGATGGAAAAATTTTATTATTCAGAATGACCTAGATATCTTTAGCATTACAGCATGTTTAATTTGTTTACAAACAAACTTTTTCCAACATTCTTGTTATTTTTTCTAGCTTGACTATGTTTGTTGAAACACTCGAAACTCAGGATTTAAAAACAAAGCATAGTATGCAACTCAAACATAACCAGGAATTTTCCTAAATAATGCTCTTTTAACTCTTTTCTCACACTTCGTCACAAGTCCGTGCACTAATTCGGTCAATTTTATCAAAAATAGGTCACACCTTTTCCCACATTCTTGTGGGCCTAGAAATACTCCGACCACCAAAGTTCGCACCGATATCAGTGCCCGGAAGTGATGGAAGCTGTTAGGTTAATTCGACTTCCACCGCGAGATCACGCAGGCCACTTCCAGTTCCCATTCTCTATTAGCTTTGGCGCAATAGTTAGCTCGCAAGACTAGTTAGCACTACTGGGTAGTTTACAGATCCATAAATCATTCCAATACCGCGTCACTGTGACAAGTCATGTGAAATGCAGAGCGTTCGATCCTGACGACGGTAGTCCGACGCGTCGGAATAAACCGTTTTTTGAATTGAATTAAGCCCGGTACACCAACGAAAGCCAACCGGACACACCGGTGACAGCACAGGAGGGGTAGTAAATAGTACGATTTATTTCAATTTATTAACCGCATGCAACCGAAACCGACAAACCATCATGGTCCGTCGTGTCCCGCGGGGGATCGTATGATGTACGGAAAGTGATGACTCCGGGACGGAATTGACGATAATGGTGGGCCGCAATCTGACGACGGTTCTCCCCTTTTTGTTTTGTTTGAACTATAATACTGATGGCAATGTTTCAATAACCGTGTGCGGTTTTGGATTTTGTGAAAGAATCGTTTGTTTTTTGGTGGTTAGTGTCTCGGTAGGGATGCTCTAAGATTGTTCCGTACGAACCCTTCATAGCAGCGCAGCTCGGAAGGCATGTCGTTGGATTTATAAAAAAGTCTATAAATTGAAACGGTGAAATGAAATAAACCCTTACCATCCTAGCTCTGAAGGCATCGTTGAAGCAAATTCGAAACAAATCTGAATATCTCTCCCCGTAACTTGCCCAGCAACAGGTTTTGATTGAGCGGTTAGCGCGGGTAATCGGGGATGGTTTTGCGCTTCAGTAGCGCAGTGTGTATTTTATGATGATCATTTGATACGATTTTTTTTTCGGTGCCATCTTTTATGATCCCTTCTCGAGTGAGTACAGCTAGATTTGAAAACCGCACCGAGAGAGGGAGCCAATTGTGCACTTCCGCCATAAAACGGGGTTGACAGCGGTAGCATCATAATCGAGCATAGACTTGGTAAATTATGGCGGCTGTCGTAAATCCCTTTTGCTTTTGTTGCATTTGAAACTGCTTAGAATGAAGAGTTTAAATGGAACAATAGTTTAACAAAAGGTTTCAATAAATGAAAAAATGAATGAATGTTTAAACAGTGACTTCTAAAAATATGTTGATTTATGTTTCATTCTCTGAAAATAATTTATTTTTGGTTGTCCTTAAAATTTGGTGAGTTCTTTCTAAAATAGTTCTAAAATAATATGTAAGATTTTGCTTTTTTTAAAACAAACTATTCTTGCTTGTTGTAAATAATATTTTTGTATGTTTTTCCATCTTTTCAAACATGAGCAGTAAGCTTTCTTAAAAACATTTTCAAAAACAACCTATTTTTTATTGCCATGATATTTATTTTTGTGAGTTTTTCTATTCTTTCAAACATGTTTCTTCAATTCGACATTTTGTCCACATTCGACCTTTTGCCCATTCGACTTATGTCTTTCAACTTTTTGTCATTCATTCGTTGTTATAAAATTAAACACGAATGACGCTTATTCAACATTTATATGGAGAATGGAGATAGTCAAAAAGCTGCTTAAAAAATATGTAGTCCAGACAGACTTGATCTAGACTTGATTACGCAGCTCGACATGTTTGAAGTTGTTATCAGTGAACGCTTTAGTTTCGTCAAGGTATGATAGATTTGGAATCCCTGAACGCGCTTCAATCGACAGAATTGAATTTTAGTAAATCTCCCGCTAATAAATAATTCTCTGCCAACTCACACAAAATCGAAATTAGAGTTGCCCTGACCTCTATTCAGTGTACGTGAAACTTTGTCTTGAGGGGTAATTGTGATCCCTGATTACGAATCCGAGGTAAATTTTTAGATATCTCGTCAGAGGGGCAACTCCTTCTTTTTTTGAACATGCGAAAAAATACGTTTTTTTAATAACTTGCAGCCTGAAATAGTGATCATATGGAAATTTGCTGGCAAAGCAAAGTCGTCAAAAGGACTTTAGGTAAATTGGAACGCCCGATTTGATAACGTACTCAAATATAAAAAAAAAAACGCATTTTTCACCGAAAAAAAAACACACATAATTTTTTTTTAAAACCTGTGCGTTTCTCAACTGTTAAAAAAGGGAATTTATTATCGTTGGAAAAGTTAGTAATCTATTATCATTGGAAAAAATAGGACAATGTAATTCTTGGTTATTACAGTCATGCCTCGGTTTAGCACCGTATATGGGGGATGCAAAACCGAAGGGAGATAATAATCCTATGAAGAATCATCCACATTTTGTAAAAATATAGTGTTTTGGAATCGAGATGATGTCAGCTATCCATTGCAATTATAATTAAATGAAATTTTTCATAAAAATGCCTATTTTTCCTGTTTTTTGAAAATTCAATTTGTTTCTCTAAAAAAAACTCAAAATACTTGTTATTGCAATACGGGTATCAAATGATCGAATTTTTTCATATATTTCGAAAGTTTTAACACAATTTTTTTTAAATACTAAAAAAATCGCAAACTACGTATTTTTGAAAAATACTCAAAAATTTCAGTTTTTCGCAACATGGGTTTCAAATGATCGGGATTTTTGCCTTCCTCACGTTACTGAGGAAAGGCTATAAAATCACTCGAAAAATTAACTTCTCTATAAGACCTCCTAGACCCACCTTCATGTATACCTATCGACTCAGAATCAAATTCTGAGCAAATGTCTGTGTGTGTGGTGGGATGTTGATCAAAAAATTGTCACTCGATTATCTCGACATTGGCTGAACCGATTTTGTCCGTTTTGGCGTCATTCGATCCGTCTTGGGGTCCCATAAGTCGCTATTAAAAATTATGTAGTTTAGTTAAGTACTTCAAAAGTTATGCTAAAAAAACGATTTTAACAAAAGTCCGGAAGATTGTAAAAAGGGTGGTTTTTGTAAGAAAACCCGTCATGCTATACATTTTCAGAAAGGAATTTAAAAGACCTTTCCAACGCGTCCAAGACATTGAAGATCTGACAAATCTATCAAAAGTTATAAGCACTGAAGTGTTATTTTCGCACATTTTCGAGGCCGGATCTCAGATATGTTGATGAAAACGTTGTCCGGATCTCTCATGCGACATATCGTTGGATAGGTATTCAAAAGAGCTTTCCAACGCGTCCAAAACATTGAAGATCTGACAAACGTATCAAAAGTTATAAGCACTTAAGTGTTATTAACGCACTTTTTCGAGGCCGGATCTCAGATATTTTGATGAAAACGTTGTCCGGATCTATCATGCGACCTATCGTAGGATGGGTATTCAAAAGAACTTTCTAACGCGTCCAAAACATTGAAGATCTGACAACCCTATCAAAAGTTATAAGCACTTAAGTGTTATTTACGCAATTTTTGCATTTTGGATGGCACCCTTTAAATGTGAGGAAGGCGCCAACCACCTAAGGGTGGATTAAGTAACGTTTTTTCATTCATTTCGAATGTAATCACAACATTTTTTGAAAATGCTCAAAATTTTCACAAAACTACGTATTTTCGAAAAAAAAAATCAAAATTTAAGTTTTTTTTTACAATGTGGATATCAAACGATCGGGATTTTTTCATACATTTTGAAAGTTATAACCACAAGTTTTTGAAAATACTAAAAAATTTCACAACATTTTTTCGAATTTTTTTTCAAAATTTAAATTTTTCACAATATGGCTATAAAGTGATCGGGATTTTTAAATGTAATGAATTTTTTTTAAAACTCAAAATTATCACAAAACTACGTATTTTTGAAAGAATCGGGAAAGTTATAACTTCCGAAATGTATGAAAAAATCCCGATCGTTTGATACTCATAAAAAACCTAAATTTTGTGTATTTTCAAAAAAAAAAAATTGTGAGAGCTGAAGAAACAAATTGCATTTTCAAAATACAGGAAAAATACGTAAATTAATTGATTGCGTTTAGTTTCGTTGAGAGTTCAGAGGCTTATAAGAAAAAGTTAATTTTTATCGATTGAAGTTTACTGCATCAGTTTTTATGACTCAGTACAGTAACCCCAACTTCCTTCTGGGTGAATTAGCAAGGTTTGAACATGTTCTAATGAGCATGAGCATGAGCATGGTTGACTGCCAATGAGCTGCTACTCCGTTATTGACAGATCAGCTGAAGTTACACAATGAACCAACAGATGAGTAGTGGGAGCTAATCATCCTCACTGTATAACCCCTGAAGATCTCTGCTTTAAGTCAATACCGGCGCCCCCCCAAGGAGATGCAGTTCAACAAAGGTAGGAATATTAGTCCGATAGTTGAAGTTGCAGACTCATCAGACACAGAGTTTGTCGCTCTATACCTGTTGACACCGCATGAGACCGTTGAATCCACAGCATCTCCTTCAAGCATCACGGGAAGTGGGGGAATTGTGTTAGTAGGGAAAGGAAAGGGAGGGTCAGGATTCATCTTGGTAGATGATATGACCAGAATGTGAACCATAATCGTTGCCTTCTGAGCTACGACGCTATGAGAAGGACCTATCATTCGCGTATTTTTTTTTTTACTTCTTGCCGCCGGCGTGCCATCCGAGCAACGATGCTTTGGGATGGGCTTTCAAAACGAAATTAAATTTGAATTAACGCATTATTCGGTGACGTACAATTTAAAATAGATCCGGATTCATTATTGGTAGATGATATGACCAGAAAGTGAAACATAATAGTTGCCTTCCGAGCTTCGACGCTATGAGAAGGACTTTCACAACAAAATGAAATTTTTAGCAACGTATTATTCGTTATCATGTAAACCTCAAATAGTGCTGATACACCGAACTGTTTTAACCGAGGTTTGAACATGTTCTAATCAGTAGATTAACTGTGAGATATGTGATATGATATTTATCGTTTTTCACAGAGTTTATTTTTGGTTTTTAATGTTTTTTTTAAGGTTTAAACAGGGTGCACTAATCCATGACTTTTGATTGATTGTATATTAATGCTTATTTTTTTTGTTTTCAGGTCCGTTGCCAGTCACTTAATCCAATGTTCGCCCTCTAAATCGTAAATCGAACCATCGTCGTCCCGATGAAGAAGTCAAAGCAGCACCGTAAACAGCAGCAGAAAAACCAATCCGTCCACTTCCAAACCCCGCCCCATCCGGGACCACTACCACAGCTACAGCCTCACCACAATGCCGTCCCACTCTGCTGCCAACAGGCCGCCGCCGCCTGCCCTGGCTGCTACCCTCATCCAGTGTACCCGACAACGGCCGGACCGTGCTCCTGCCAGCCTCAGCAAATCTACCAGAATGCCTCCTCCCTCCAAGGTGGCCTACCCATCACCAAACCGACCAACATCGTGGCCACCATGGAGCGTTTCGAGCCGACGACGTCCAAAGTGGCCGGTCACCACCAGGACTATTCGTATGCGTACTACGAACCGGGAGTGGCGCTCCGTCATTCCAATGTGCCCTCGTACATCTTCGACCCGAGTGGGGGTAGTTCCTCGGCGGCCCAACCCGGTCCGTCGTGTTCCCCGCGGACTCCGCCGAACGCTCCGGCCAGTGCCAGCTCGATGCGCACGCTGATGGCGCTCGGCGGTAGCAACAGCCGGAACCGGCTGTACGGCCGACGTAGCGCCGGAAGCGTCGCCCGGTTTCCCGGATCTCCGTGTGAAAACATCTACGAAGAGATCATCCACGAGGAGTGCGAGCAGCCGGGCCCGTCGCAGTCGTCGACGCCCAGCGGCCGGCTGTCGATGCTTTCGCTCAACCAGAGTGTCATCGTGGAGGAGGAGTTCCGGCAGGTGCAGCAGTGCCACCGGAAGGTGCTGGGCGAGTTGAACCTGTCGGTGGAGGCGATGCTGATGCCGGCCGGGGGAGGCAGTCCCGCGAGGGAGGACGATAGCGGCTACGGACGGCGCAGGTCGTACACGTCCGGCGGCACCGATTTGGACTCGGGCTTTTCCGGCAGCAGCGGCGGCACCAGCTACATCGGGAACCTGCGGGCGCGCAAGACCGAGGCTCGGATGTTGCAGCAGCAGCAGAAGTCGCACCATCAGTCGATGGTGCTGTTCGAGGGGTTCAACTCGGGGCCGGAAGATACGCGCAGTGTTGCGAGTTGCGCGTCGATGGATCGACCCGCGGGAAAGGGCATTTGCAAGGGGAAGAACTTGAGCAAACTGTTGAGCGGAAGTACGCGATCGCTGAAGAAAATGCTGGACGGAGGTGGTGGTGAATCGGGCAGGAAGAATAGTGGTGGAACTCACTCTACGCCCAGCTCGCCGACGTTCGTCAAGTCGGCCAAGGCCGGGTTCTGGTCCAAAAAGAGCTGGACCAAGAAGCTGTCTTCGAGTGGAGCTCTGCATCTTAGTTTTGAAGGTAAGTGAGAGCAATTACTTCAGGATTATCTCCCCATGACCAGTTCAGGCCTAGCCGAGTGGCGATGATGACAATAATGATAGGACGCAATTGTTTTGTGTTCTATACGATCTAATTTTAACACCATTTGAGCGCTAAGTAGGAAGCAGTTGATTTGTGTCGCGCTGGACATTGTTTTACGGCCGGCCCGACCGATGTTCCGTTATGTATACCGCGTTGTGCGATGTGGTAAAATTCACGAAATTCTGCTTTCATATTTTTATCACTGTCATTAGTTGGGGTTGTATCTGTGTTTGCTGATCCCTCAATTTACGAGCACTAGTCGGAGGGGATCAAACATATATCGTACATCCTGTAGAATTTAGAAACCGGTGCTCAAAATCAGTCAATTTTGAAGAATCACCTTTGCGGTTAACTTCACGCAGTAGGCCTGGCCATTGAAAAGATGGCTACTGAGGTTAGGTTAGAAGGGATTTGATTAGACTAGTTTTACTACGTAGATTACCTGACCATTTTTAAAATTAGTTAAAAATCTACTACAAACTTCTTTTTTTGGCAATTCTATTGAAAAATACTGAAAAGGTTTGAATAACCAGAAAATGCACTTCTTTTGCAAAGATTCAATCATCCGTCAACTTTCCCACTTCAAACACAGATGTCGCCCGGTGTTTCACACTTCTGCTTCAAGCCCGGACGAGCAGATTAACGATCATCAACGACTTCCACTTTGGCTGGTTGGGGCGGCGAGCTTCTCGCTTGTCAGAACCAGTTGGCGCTGTTTTCTGTCTTCTCTCTGTGCTCGCTAGAGTGAATTCCGGCATCAGCATCGCCTTTAATTCATTCGTTGTGGTTTATTTGTGTGTTTCGTGATTCATTCGCTGTTCTTTGTTTATTTGTCGATTTCGGTTAGTAGCGTTCATCCGGGCTGATTTATTTCTCTTCACTTTGACTTATCTTTTCAGTATGGTAAGGTTTAGTCGTGCATTATCTGCACAATATATGTCCTCATAAAGATGCATTTATCAAACAAATGTTGGAATTTTGACACAAATAATTGTGTTATATTGTCATTTTTCAACGAATCATCTCTGCGATAAACTTTACGCAGTATGCTTGGCTTGGCCACCTTAACGTTTTAAATGTGGTGTCGCACTGCAATTGATAATATTGTTATAGTATACAGTGTTACAGTGTTATTCTCTAGAATTTCGCAAATCTTTCCAGATGTTTTATTTTGTACTGTTTTTAGGTAAAACTTTGTCCATGCAAAAAAAAAAAAAACACATTTTGCATCATTAGTTTTTCGATACAGTGATCCATTGCCTGTGAATATTTGAAAATCTGTATCTTGAGATGAAATTTTCTGATCGATTTGGTGTCTTCGGCAAATTTGTAAGTTTGACTGTTGAGATAAAAATAACGTATTTTTATTTGACATTTTATCACGTTAAATGAATAATCAATTTGTATTTCTTATTTACATTTATTTTTTTATTTTGGGTACTAAAATACATCTTTTGCGCCTAAGTTCAATATGGTGCAATATCGGGTACTGGAATTATAAATTATTGAAAAAATTGGGATTTGTTAAAACAAAAACAAAGTATTGCCAAACATTTTTTTTAAATAATGTTTAGATACGAAAACAAATTTGCAATCGATAATTACTTTACACATGTTTTGATAAAGAGCACTGTTTTAAAATATAGGTATCTTGAGGTAAAATTTTGAAAAAAAAACTTTTAGTTTATAAAAAATGCAAAAAAATTGGAAAGCTGGGAAAGTTTCCAACAATTTTCTTTTTTTTCTAAATTGGTGAGTACGATGGCTGCTGAAATACTGCCCTAAAGCTTAAATTTTACGATAAATTAGTTTTTCCCATTTTCACCTAATTGGGTCCTGAAATTAAGCTTAAATTTGTGATATTTAAAGGATTTAATCTTGACAGAAAAGTTTCTACTTGACAGCTCGTTTCAATGGAACCATAGTTGATCTATCGATAAAATGGTGTTTTGTCCATTTATTTTTGCCATAAAATAAAAAAAAAACTGTGATCAGAAATGGTTTTTAATCGTGTTTTTGTACCATTGTACATAAAAAAATACAAAGGGCTTTAGGACCCTATTGCCCTCAATCGTTATATCGTGGAAACTATTAGTTCGATTTTCAATGCAAAACATGAAACTTTTGTGAAATTTTCTGCTCTTTTCAATAAACATAATTTAGAACTTAAAATATTGCCCAACATTTGAACATGTTTAATATAGGTGTTTTATGCACTTGATTCTAAGAATTCGAAATTTTCTTTATAAAAAAGAGCAGTTTTTTTTTTCTAATTTTTTAACATTGAAAATCCAACCAATATTTTCCGAGCCCTAATCATAACCTATAACTTTGCCAAAGACACTAACTCGATCAGAAAATACCATTCCAAAATTCAGATTTTTGAAATTCCATTTTGTATGGAGCCTTGCATAAAAAAGAAAATCTAAAATCTCGAAAAAAATGCGGAATTCTAGAGAAAAACTTAAATGTATTTTCTCGATATTTCATCATCACCATTTTGGCCGCCATATTGGATTTTAAATTTACAAATCACTTTAAATGATCCAAAAAAGAAACTATTTTGTTTCGTTATTCGATTATTCACTGGGCAGTGCTCGTCCGAGAGAATCATGGCCACACGGACACAGAGAACAAAGCTAGAGATGGGCGAGAGAATCGAACCAGGGACCTTTGACAAACTAACCCAATGACTTAACAGCCTCGGCCACCTAAGCTTGGTGACAGAGGTGTGGTCAGAAGTCACTGTATGACACTTGTTGGAGATTTCTTGTTTCAGCTAACGAATGAACACATTTGTTTTGATGTGTGAGTTGGCAGCATTGTAGAGCTATCTACGTGCGCATGTATTGCGTGTACGTACACGAAGGGTTTTAGGTTAAAATTTGTACCCGCCAGCAAAAACAAATGGTAAGCTGGTGTGCGTGAGATCGGGCTTAGATAACTCTATTCTTTTGAGTGCTTATGCTATTTTCCTTAATAAATTTTGAGGGAACAACTCTCTCGACGCTGTTTTGTTTTTTTTTGTTTTATTCAAAGTGAAATTTTTCTTAGGACTTTTGATAATCGAGTCAGGACTGAATTTTGCATTTTTTTAAATTTAATACAAGTTTTAGCGTTTGATTGTTGAAAACACATTCCGTCGAAAGGGAAGTAATTTTTTTAACATATCCATAATTATTCAATGACAATCTGCTGTTCACCTTATGAGTTCATCTAATGAATTTGAACTAAAACTAATTCATTTGCTGTTCATTTACTCTTTCTCTCTTTCTTTATTCACCTTAACTCCAACAAAACTCTCCCAACTTTAAAAACAAACCTAAACACAACAAACACCACCACACCACTCCGAACTTAACCATCCATTCATCGTGACTCATTCCGAACTACCCTCAGACCTCAGTCCCTCTTCCAACACCTCAACTGACTGTCCCAACTCCTACCAACTCCACACCAACCCTTGAACTTCCTCTCGCGCGCGCGCACACACCCCCACACACACGTGCGCTCACACCAACACAACCTCAAGCTCTCTGCATGTTTGCATGGTGTCGCTTTGACGACATACCTTAGCGGGCGCAGCGGTAACTTGGATGAGGGCAGAGCACCACCACCCGTACTCCTCGCGCTCAACTCTTCGTCACTCCAACTTTAAGTTATGCATCCAGTTTGCGTCCTCCCTCCCTCTCCCACTCTCATCGGGTGGCTCGACAAGGACGGACGGTTTGAGTTGGGCAAGTGAGAGCGAGAGCGGGAGATTCAAGTTCCCCCCATCGCGTTGAACTCACTAGCCAGCTGTCCCAGAGTCACTCCACCGAATGGTGGTCTGTTGCGATGAATTGCACAGAGCTTTGCGCGCGCCGTACGTACAGAACCATGCCGTACGACACTTGCGCGGCGGTCGTCATTACGGTTCGTTGTCTCGCGCGGTTCGGAAGTATTCCCAGCAGCAGTGCGTCGCGCGTCGATCGTCGAAGTAGGCGAGCAAGGACTACTGCGCGATCAGCACAGGACAGGTGCTTTGAGTGTGTTATCCTCCTGGTGTTGGTGTGAGAGGGATCGCGTACGCAGGATCGCGCAAGCACTAACAAACAGCCCTAAAGCAGCTCTGGGTTGGCCCTATATCGCGCTATAGAGTCAATTTGCGGAAAAGTGGTAAATCGAAGTGCCCATCGCAGTGAAGTTTGCTAATTTGAATAACAATAGGAAAAGGTTGACCTCGGCCAGAGTGGGAGGGACCGCCGACCGGACGTGCTTGACGTGCTCCACAGTGGAGCGTTCTTTATTCTCTCGGTCGGTCGGAAGTGCCAGTAAATTGGACGTAATCGTTCCAAAAAAAGAGAAAGAGAGCGTGCTGTGCTGTTCAAACGGCAACCTAGTTCGGTGATTTAGTGCGCGAGTGTTCATCAACGTTAGTAGTTGGTCGCAGCGGGAAAAAAAACGGTCCGTGTTTGCTTATCGTGAATGACATCACAGTGCACTTGGGGACCTCCAGCTAGGAGGCACGGGCTACCCAAAGTTGGAAGAACGGAGTGACACTCTAATTGGAGTCGTGCGTCGTGGATACCAAGTGACAGCGGCTGTACTTACGACACACAATTCAAGTGCGCGTGTTTACTTAAGCTGGAAAGGCCTGTACTTAAAACATCCCAACGGTGTACACCGGGATGGAAATGAATCGATTCGATTGTGCATCGAAGCAACCCCGCGGAATCACGACTCGTTCTTGCGTTTAGCAAAACAGCCTACTACTATTCCAGAACCACAAGCAGCAGTTCGAAAGAAGTGTGTGTGAGTGTGACCGGCCATGATGGAGCGCAAGAAGAAGCACCACAAGAAGAAGAACAATGGCAACAAAAACAAAAACAACGCCGCCAGTAATGGTAACCAACAGGAACAGAAGGAAGAACAACAGCAACAAAAGAATGTGATTAATAATAATGAAGGTGGTGGTGGTAAGAATCGTGCCAAGTTGATATCCAGCAACAAGTCGGTGCTGCCATCGCCGCCACCGTCGCCAAAGTTGAAGGCGACGACGACGACGACAACAACGGAAGCTCATGGGAATAATGACAACAACAATGGCGTCGCTGGGAATGGCGGAGTTGTGCTGATAAAATGTAAGCTGGACTTTGTTTTACTTTGTTTCGTGAGTTACGGATTATTCGAAATATTTCAATTCCAAAAATATTTGAATTCTCAGATAAAAATTCAGATAAATTCGGAGATTGATTAACAAATTGTACAAATGTTGGAAAGCACGCTGGTAGAAAAGTTAATGTCAAATCTAATACATTTAATTTATGAGAAAGGCACAACAACTTTGCTTAAACGTGTGCCTTTGGGTAGGTACACAGAAAATGAAATCATGGTAATATTACATCTACATCGTGGAATATTGACATATTTGCGTCAGAAAATACGTAATATTTCATTTAAATGTTTGTAAATTTGCATAATTATATGTGTAATTGTAATTTTACATATTTCACATAAGTTCATGTAAAATTACATGCAAAAAATATAATAATCTTTATTCCATTATTATTTTTTGGCGTAGACACTTTTAGAAGTAGACATAACATAAATCGAATTGTTCCTTGCATGCCCGAATTAAAAAAATAGGTTTCAATTAAGGGGCTACATACATGTAGCAAATTTAACTGTTATTTATTAAATCAACTAAAAAAAGGATTTCCAACCACTTTTGAAAGTTTCATGAAGATATTTCATGATAAAAGTGAGTAACAGACGATTTAAGCTTGAACTTTTTGAGCAATTTTCTTGAAACACCGAGGTAATTTACGGGTGTCACGATATCTCGATATTTGACGAAGCCCGATTTTAAAAATTTGCTTTAAAAAAAATACAAAAAAAAAAAAAAAACACCCTGGGCTTTGTCATAATGAGTATCATAGGTTTGATGCTTGTTTGGCAAAGAGTATGATTTGATTCGATGTGGAATTAAAATCGAAGTGTTCAGTATATTGCTGAAGCTTCCATTTTTACACATGGACACCACTTCATGCTGCGAGAACCCACTTTGGCGTAGTCTCAGGGCTTAATCGATGGCCGGTAAGCTGTCATCGAGACAAGGAGGTTCTCTGATAGTGGAAATATCACATTTGTACAATGAACCGCTACATATGTGATTTTTCCCTATCTTAATGTGGGTGTCAGGTTAGGATGCGGGTTTAAAAAAAAATGTTTGTAGAATTTAGGATTTTAACTATAAATATCAACTTTTTATACTTTGCCTTTAGTTATTTAGGGACAAAATTAGTAACAGTGAATTTAGTAATTCTATCAGAATCGGTGATTTTCATTCATGTAGCATAAAAACCATTCTGATTTGTCAAAATTTCCATAGAGTCTCGATCAATCAATAGTGAAATGATATCGGACTAAATTCGTTGATCTGTTGAACTAACGGTTGTCGGATTATGATTGTATCGACCATTGTTGCGAATCGAGGATCTACTGGAATTCTGACGAACAAATGGTCGTCTCTTTTTCAATTCACGACTTGTAAAATATCAACTGTTATTTTTTTTTGTTTTTTTAAAAGAAGCCAGACAGGTTTTAAAAGAAACGTTTTTTTTTGGTTAATAATTAAAATGTCGGGGATTTGAGATAAGAGTAGATTTCGGATAGGTTACTTTAAATCTTGTATTCAATTCAAGTTAGGTAGTTATCCGCAAATGAATATTTGGACTTATATGAATAATTGAACATTTTGGACTTATGAATAACACACAACTGTGCATTTATTCTAGAGTCAGATCCATACAGCGTCAGTGTTTATTTGGTCGAAGTGTACTAATTCATTGGCAGATCTGGTTCTAGTTGTAATGTACGACAAGACTACTGACGGACGTGACAGGACGAGGGCCCAGTTTAGAGGTTTCGACATCAACGATGTGCGGCTGGATCACCCTCCCAAAAAAAAAAAAAAAAAAAAAAAAAATACAAAAAAAAAACAAAAAAAAATAATTCTTTTATTTGGGAAACATAAAAATATTTTTATCTTTTTGTGAAATGAACTTTTTAAATATCGGACTTCGGTATGCACACGAGACTAGTTAAACCTGCCTTCACCAAAATTTTGAGCCGGTTTGGTCAAAACAGTATTGAGATATCGTGGCACTCGTTTTTGGAAACTGCTTACTTCAAAAAGTTATATCTCGGCAATACTACACAGCACAAAAAAAAGTAGCCATCCAGCTGCGTGTAAAAGGCACGGATGTAAAATGGGTGAGTTTTCAAAAAGCCGGAAGAGCCATTGGTAAACAAAGCCCTTTTTGCATCGGTATTCGTCCTAGAGATTGTTCATCTACACGTCCTTTAAGTACCCTAAACTAAAAACAAATGCAATATTGTTGCATTTTGAAGAAAAACAAAAATTAGTGTCGGAGGTCACGGTGGCTCTTACGGCTTTTTGAAATCTCACCCGAGATTAATGTTGCATTATTTTATGACATTCTATGTAATATTACACCCTGAAATATGTCAAGCTCATATATGCGTTTATAATTCCCATTCTTCGTCGGTTTGATAGCCGATCGGGCTAAGGCACCAGTCCTTACTGTTGGCGCTGGTTTCAATCCCGTCGGTTGCAACTTTTTTTTTGTGTTAACAAAAATTGTACATGCAGTGTGCAATATTAAGGGTGCACAGCAACCAAGGAAGTTGTTGTCTTCTTTTACCAAAATTGTTAAACTTACGGACCCAATCCTGCAAAAACCTGATTGTAAAAATAGTCAAACTTTGTTGTAAATTATTTGGTAGACTGTACTTTAAGGAATGAATCAAAAATTATATCGATAGTTCCCGTAGTTTTGAAGATACTAAAATGTCTGTAACAAAAATCTTGGTGCAAAAGTTCTGGTTGATGTGCACCGTTAAGTGTATTTTTTTGACGAAGGTGATGTGTATGCTTTTGCATGCTATTTTTTCATCGGATTTTTTTGCTGTGCACTAAAACAATGATTTCGCGAACTGTTCCTTGCATGCCCACGTTAAATAAAAATAGGTCTCGTTTAAAGGCTTTTAGTGCTAGTTACTTCCCCTTTTCGAATCTTAATTGAGGGAAAAAATATACAAATTTAAAAGATGTTGTAAAAATGTGATCCTGACCATTGCAAATTCTATTTAAATTTTTTATCCACCCCCTTCAAAGAATTTTTGAGTAATTATTTACTAAATTTTACATTTTCATTGAAAAAACTTGTAAAAGCGATTGTAAATTATTAAAAATACATTGCCTAATGCTTATTTACGTTCTTTTTTTATTTAAAACAAAGACTTTTTAATTTGTTCACCAATTTTGAATTTTGGGATCACAGATGAAAAAGTATTAGTAAAAAATATGTCCATGATTGCATTGATATTTTGCAAAAAAAAAAAAATATTTGAAAACTTCACTTCTTGTTCAATTTATTTTATTTATTTTTGTTTTTCTTTAAATACAACATCATGAATCGAATATTTTGAGGACGTAGCTATCCAAGATTGGCTAAGAAAATTTACAGGTCAGGTCAGTTGTTTTTTAAAAATGCATGACAAATATTTTTTGATTTACTACTTTATGAGATAGCCTGACTAAAAAAAGGCAAAAACGGAAATTTTCTTAAATCTGAACGGTAAATCCGATTGAGGTCAAATTTGTTTTAGAAGCTTGATTATGGTCTCGATTATGATATGAAGAAAAAAAGTTTTTTTTTGTTGCAAAATGACGAAAAAAAGAGTTTTGCAATTTATTCATTGAATCTTTTTTGACATTTTTTCATTAAAAATGTAATTGGCATTTTATCATGATAATAAATTTGCTGGTTATGAGAATCTAAATAAAAACTACACAGATTAAGTATCTAACCAGCACACTTAGTTGGCAATCCACCACGTTACCACAGCGCTATGGAGCGCTTGACGACCTCCGAGAGTCAGAGCGCAAACACTCTCTTCTTTTTAACTAATTGTCATTGCTCGTGTACGTGTCAGCGTGTTGAGCGTGCTTTATGCATATTTTGACACAAAAACTACTATCGAATGTAGCAAAACCAGGATAATCATTTCTGCAGCATTTTTTTCTTGTGGGTGTACATTACGATTTGTTTTAAATGTACTTATTTCTTTCAACTGTATTTGTGGTAGTATTTTGAAACTGTATTTTCTGTCTTTTTAACAAGTTCGCGATGAGATTCATCTGTGCAACAAACTCCGTTAAGTCACATTCCACACCGTGCCAACGTAACATTACAGTTAACGTAATCTGATCCGAACTGCAAATCATTTACACTGCACACACACCGTCTTATCGCGCCATCTTCAGCCGGAAGAGGGTATCCAATAAATCACACATTCCGGATCGCGGAATTCCGCTCACGACGCGATCGCCATATCGTTCGCGTCGCTGAAGAGGACGATCATCATGCCAGCCAAAGTCATCCAAACAAAACCGGGCAAAAATTAAACAATAAGCAATTGAAGTCGACTTTCCTGCGGCTGCAGCCCGAAAAAAGAACTCAAATACAAAACAGAAGCTGAACTGCGATTGCAATCTGGCTGGCGGCAAATTTTCGAGGGTTTGCAAACTGAGCTTTCTAGAAAGAGGGGGAATTTGGCAGAAGCTGTAGTTTTGGATTTTTTTTTGAAATCGTCAACATCTTGGATGCAATGTAGGATGACTTTACAAGAACTTGCATGCAATTTTTTGTAGCGACATCTATTGTCGATTCAAATTAGACAGATAATGACATGTTACCCTAAATCAAATCTCTCGCAGCAACGACAATTGGATAAAGTTTGAAGATGTTTGCAAAAGGGCATAAACAACAGCTCCCTCGAACTTTCGTGTGTGTGTGAGCGCGCACACGAGAAAGACGGTAATGTATTTTCCATTTAAACAATTTACGGCAAAGACGTCGTCGTCGTCGTTTTGCCCATTTCGCCCTTTCAAGTTTAATATCCTGTGTGTGTTTATATTTAGAAATGCTCAATTGCCTCCGCAGAACACAACGCGTGGTGTGTTTACTTAAGGGGGGAGTCTGCACCGGAAGTGCACGTAATTTTTCTTCTCAATTTGGATGGTTTTGGAAATTTCGAACAAATCTAATTCTACGCTGTCATTTGTGTTAATCCTTTTTGAATAGTTTTCTCCCTGGCTTTTCTAACTTAATTATTGCAAATTAAGCGACTAAACTGTCAGCAAACTGACAGTAGAAACTTGCAACGCACTCCCCCAACCGGCTTTGCTTTGGAAACTCAAATTTGGAAATTGGGACCAAGCACGATTTGACCGCAAAATAAAAATATACAGAAAGAATGTGACATTAAATGCTTTTGCAAGCGCCACCAACACCACCACCACCGCAAACATTGAATTTCACTTTGATCCAGCAGAAGCCTAATCACCGCAGTTGGATCTTCAATGAGTCATTCTGCGCGACGGACTTATCAGGGGAAAACGAGTGTATAAAGTAACTGGCAGTGAATTGTATGTAAATTTTGGTCGTGCCGTGGCGGTCATTTCGCCAGTAGTGGTGGCGAGCGCGCTTCTGTGGGAAAATATGGTGTGTGCTGAATTATTTAATTTGTAAAGACGATTATCGTTTGGACGGGCTTTGCTCGGGCGCACCTCGTTAAATCATTTTAAGGTTTTTGGAATTTTTATGAGTGGAGAGTTTTATTGGCAGATTAATTTGCTGATAAAGGAAGGAAAGAATTTCATTGTATCTGTTTAAATATTTTTTTGACAAGTTGAGAATGAACTTTGTATGTAAATATATTTGGAGGCTATCCATAAACCAGGAAGACACTTTATTGATTTTTTTAATTTAAAGGTAAGAAAAGGGTTAAAAAAAAGAACCGAAGAAAATTTTGTTTCAAAATGTAATTTAGGCAATCTTTATAATAATTAAATCCCGATTTAATGTCATTAAGAGTTAAGAAGGAATCTTTTAAATTTTGTTTTTACGAGCGTTTTTTTTCAAATTATGAAAGGCAAAAATTATCAAAAGCGGTTAAAGACATTGCTCAAAAATTTCAGAAAAACAATCGATACAATCGAAAGAGCGATTCCTAACCGTAAAATAAAGCATTTGCCCAAAAGCAAACCTTAACCTTTCTTTTGTAAGAAAGGCAAAAAACATCGGTTATTGCATAAAATTTAGAGTGACTGAACAATAACTGATGAAAAATTCCTCACAGTAAAACACGATTAATTTCGGAATTTCGGAAAATTGTATATTTGAATTTCACCTCTTTTCGATGTAATTTTACCAGAATTTATGTAGATTATGGGAAGAGATGTAATTTACATATTTTTTCCAAAATGTAATATTACCGTGTTTTTTTTACTGTGTTAATGATAGAAAGAAAAGTGGTATTTGTCCTAGAACTCAACATAACCCTTAACAACTTTACGACTCCAATATAAACATTCAACAAAAACAGTTTTCAACCAATATTTCTGGAGTTTTTTGAAAAGGTCAAATAAACCAAATTTTCAATATAACCAAAAGCAAAAACTGGAAATTTAGTTTATTGAACCGTTCAAAAAAAAAAAAACAAAAAAACAGAACAAAATAAAAAAAACTCCAGATTTGAACAAACTAATTGGAAAATGATTTTTTAGTATTTATTTAGCTTTATTCGACTTTGCCTATTTGAAAAGTGGCATATTTCTGTGCTCAACTTTGAAAAAGTGACGGTCTGGCTGACTTTTCTCAGATTTGACCAAAGTGACTGAAAAAGTAGGCTGTTTAATAAATTTAATACTTACACCAAAAAGGGCAGCGAATGACCAGGAAGGTTAATGCTGCCAGAAATAAATGAATTAACAACAACAACTACACCAAAAAATAAGTGCAACTATTTAAAAATAAAAACAAATAAAATAAAAAAAATGTGTAATTTTACATCAGAAATATGTGTTTAAAAAAAATGTATGTAAATTTATTTACTTGGGCAATTCTCCGCCAACTCACACAGCAGTTGCCCCGACCCCTCTTCGATTTGCGTGAAACTTTGTCCCAAGGGGTAACTTTTGTCACGAATCCGAGGTCCGTTTTTTGATATCTCGTGACGGAGGGGCGGTACGACCCCTTCCATTTTTGAACATGCGAAAAAAGAGGTGTTTTTCAACAATTTGCAGCCTGAAACGGTGATGAGATAGAAATTTGGTGTCAAAGGGACTTTATGTAAAATTAGACGCCCGATTTGATGGCGTACTCAGAATTCCGAATAAACGTATTTTTCATCGAAAAAAACACTAAAAAAGTTTTAAAAATTCTCCCATTTTCCGTTACTTGACTGTAAAAATTTTTGGAACATGTCATTTTATGGGAAATTTAATGTACTTTTCGTATCTACATTTTCATTTAGAACAAAATTTTTCATTTTAAAATTTCGTGTTTTTTCTAACTTTGCAGGGTTATTTTTTAGAGTGTAACAATGTTCTACAAAGTTGTAGAGCAGACAATTACACAAATTTTGATGTATAGACATAAGGGGTTTGCTTATAAACATCACGAGTTGTCGCGATTTTACGAAAAAAAAAGTTTTGCAAAAGTTGGTCGTCATCTATCATGGCCACCCGCGACAGACACGGACGACGAAACAAAGATAAACGCAAAAAGTAACTTTTTCAAAACTTTTTTTTCGTAAAATCGCGATAACTCGTGATGTTTATAAGCAAACCCCTTATGTCTATATATCAAAATTTTTGTAATTGTCTGCTCTACAACTTTGTAGAACATTGTTACACTCTAAAAAATAACCCTGCAAAGTTAGAAAAAACACGAAATTTTAAAATGAAAAATGTTGTTCCAAATGAAAAATGACCCTTTTGGGTCAATGTAGATTCGAAAAGTATATTAAATTTCCCATAAAATGACATGTTCCAAAAATTTTTACAGTCGAGTAACAGAAAATGGGAGAATTTTTAAAACGTTTTTAGTGTTTTTTTCGATGAAAAATACGTTTTTTCGGAATTCTGAGTACGCCATCAAATCGGGAGTCTAATTTTACATAAAAGTCCCTTTGACACCAAATTTCTATCTCATCACCGTTTCTGGCTGCAAATTATTTAAAAACACCTCTTTTTTCGCATGTTCAAAAATGGAAGGGATCGTACCGCCCCTCCGTCACGAGATATCAAAAAACGGACCTCGGATTCGTGATCAGGTACGAAAGTTACCCCTTAGGACAAAGTTTCATGCAAATCGAAGAGGGGTCGGGGCAACTTTTCCCGATTTCGTGTGAGTTGGTAGAGAATTACCCACTTGTTTATGCATATTTAGGTTGAACTGCATTGAAAGAGGTAAATTTATTTCTTCTAATTTTCAACTCGCCATTTTTCAACTTTTTTTTTACTGAGAAGCTAGAAATTAAAAAAAATCTTTCGAATTTAATAGCAGACCGTTAACTGCATCTATGTTAAGACTATACTTTAGTAGAGATTATTAAACAGCGGAGATTTGGATCGATAAGTATATCTTTTGTGTTATAAAAAGTGTAATTTTCCATCAGAAAATCTGTAAATTTTCTTTTTCAGTCTAATTGAGGTAATATTACATAGTAAATGAAGTAATATTTTTATTTACAACTTCCCAATTAACAATTTTTTTTTACTTTTTTTGGTTTTTCTTCTTGCATTTATCTTATTAAGTTTATGGTTTTATTGGTAGGTTTATGCCTATTCTAACAAATGCATAATTATGTTTTAACTATTTGAAGAATTTTTCAGTAACTTTTTTCGATTTTTTAGTATTCTTCACATACCGTAACACGGGGTGACTTTGATAGCCGTAAAATGCATAGTACAAATTAAATTCGTACGGAATGGTTTGAAATCATACTGACCGTGGTAGAGAAGTGTTCAAAGTACTTCAAGAAGAACTTTTAATAAAATTTTGAAAAGTTTAAAAAGTTAGTTAACAATAATTAAGAAAATGTTGATGAAGGGCATTATTTCAAACTTCTCAAAACGTCTCTGATTTTCTCAATGACAATGATTTTTAATCGGAAAACGGAATGCATTTTCAGATTCTTTGGAAAATTTACCACTAGGAGTAGGAAAATAAGTTTGCAAAATAAAAAATTATGGTTGTTTTGGAAAAACAATTAAAAAAAAAATATCCAAATTTATAAGCGATGAGTTGAATAAATTTTATGTTATTCGTTTGTGATTCGTGCTTCGAATTCAGTATCAATTGCAATTCAAATCAATATATTTATAAACAAAACTAGTTTCAACAAGAGGGTGACGATTCTCGAGATTTTCAATTTCCCGGGAATCGAAAGTTGAATTTGGCCATTTCCCGGGAATTCTCGGGACCCGGGAGTTATTTTTTTGAGCATGCTAATAGTGGCAATAATTAAAAAAAAAAATTAAAAAAATATTTTTTTAATGAATTCACTTAAAATAGATTCTTACTTATTCTATGAAACGTTAAATGAAGTATCCTCATTACTTAGAGGAACTATATCTACCTCATGATTTTTTTTTCTAAATCTGCAGATACAAGATTCTTTCTTGAGCTTTTTGTGACTCTGGGACTGACTGGGAATTTTAGTTTAAAATGTTTACGAATAATATATAATTTCTCAGTATCGGGATTTTTGCAATATGATAAATAACGACTCAAACAACAATTTAAACTTGTTTTTTTTCCTTTTCAAGGTCAACTGTAAATATTCATTGAAGAAATATTTACAGTTATTAGGAAAACCCGAATGTTCACAATTGGTGGACAATTACATTACAAAGTTTATTGACATTAAAAAAATTCCTTGATACAGCGTAATTTACTTAGAGAATTATGAGGATTATGAGGATTGCTATACTCGAGAGAAGATATGGAAATTGAACTTATTGTAAAAAGCTTAACCCGCTTAGAAATAATAAATAAAAATCATATTTGAAGAACATCAAATTTCATTTCAGAGGTGTAACTGCTAAGTATACTTTAAGGTAAATTTTGGGTTCCACACTTTTTTTGGCTTCTCTCAACAATAATTATTGGAATTTAAAATTTACACTTTCTGAATAAGAAGATTAGAGAAGAATTGGTTTATTTGAACTTGAACATCCAATGTTCAAAACAATTTAGAATTTTCCAAATAATTTTCTGATTAGTTTATATAATTTTGCTTCGATATTTATAAGTTTAAAATTTACCGGGAGTCTCGAGCAAATTTCCCGGGAATCGAGAGGTCCAAAAATTGTAGATTTCCCGGAAATTCCCGCTCGCCACCCTCTAGTTACAACGAATTTAAAAAAACGGCTTTTGAACAATTTTATCTAAAATTTATATATTTTGTTAAAACGCTTATAAACATAGTGAACTAAATATTGAAATTGATTTTTTCTTTAAAAACTATATCAGCAACCTTAGTGATGGTAAATTTGACGTAAAAAAGAGATTAAAACTGATTTTAACAAGAAACAACTATGTCAAAGTCACTCCGGAATCAACACTTAGAATTTTTAACGTAACTATTTTTCTAAACAATATTGCATTTTTTTTTTCAAAAATAGTGCATAAACTTTGCGTGGCCTACCCCAGACATGTTTTAAAAATAATAATCTTGAGAAAACCCTTACCAGTTGGAAAATATTCCAAAAATAAATTGAAATCCTATCAAAGTCCCCGGTTTCCGGTATTTGAAAATTTTTATTTAACGGATTATTTATATCACAACATTTTAAAAAACTACTCTATTTTTTTTTGGGCATAAAAATCAAGGACTATTAGTTGAAAACTCGGCCAAAATTGACACGAGAAAAAATATATTTTTCAAGCATTGACAAAATTACAATGAAAAATCATCAAACCCAAGATATTCTAAAAAATGGAACGGTTATTCTTTCCAATGCTTATTGTAGATTTAAAGATGATTAAAATTTGAATTTTGACGATTGTTTAGCTCTTAGCTGGTCTAGAGGCGGGATTTGGTTTAGAGGGTTGTACTTTTTCTTGATGAAGAATAAGTGAAGAACCTTCACTTGTAGCTAAATTGATTCATAAATTTAGAGATTGTTGATAGATAAGAAACTGCAACGCAAAAAGTATTTTTTTTTTATGAACAACACCATCAGGCATTGTTTACCTCTCCAAAAGTACCCAAAGCTGCTCGCACATTTCGATGATTTGTTTATCACACCCCCCGGGAAACTCTTTCGGCAAAATGCAACAATTTCATAATGTACGCATCGGGAAAATTCTCTTTGCCGGTAAAAAAAGCCGGTATACTTCAGGACAGGAAAAATAAACAGTTCTGAAGAAGCCAGTAGTGCAAACCAACTCACGCAGTGAAATTTGCACAAGTTATTTGCGTTTCGTTTCGTGTACACGGGCCACGAGAGATCTGGCGGCCTGCCTGCCGAGTTGCGCTAATTTTAAACTAAGTAATTTTACGCGCGCGTTCTTCTCGAACGCCCATTTTCAAGTCACAGAGCAGCAACAACAAAAAAAAACGATGTTTAGTCCCAAGCGAGAGAAAAGAGGCCGGCCCTGAAAGAAAAAACAGTTTGAGGTTGGCAGGAATAACATTTAAAAAAAGTGTGAACGCCAGCTTGTCTATTACTGGTTTAAAAAAAATGCAAAATTTGGAAAAATTAAAAAAATACTGTAATTTTCCCAGCGAAATTTTATTTTGGAATTTAAAAAAAAATCTTCAGATTCATTCAACACTCCTTTACGAAAAAAAGAAAAAAAAAACAAGAATAAACGTTTTAATTTCAAGAAGTGTACTCGACGGAATGACTAACGCGAAGGCCCCGTGCGCTGCCGTTGGCCTCCAAGAGCGCAAAGTTAAAAAAAATATATAAAATGGCAATTTGGGGGATGGAAAAGAAAATTGAATTATGAATCAGGGCACGGTCGGTCGGCTGGCGGGAGTACTTTTGGTGGATTTTTAAATGATGTTCCACGGCAAGTTCGCGACCCTCGCACACGCGGAATGTGCATTGTTGCTGGTTTGCTGAGCGAGGTCAAGGGTTTTCGAAATTTATTTAATGTTTGCTTAAAAAGGGTTTCTTGAATAATAGAGACTAAAGTTATAGAAGGAGTTGTTTTAAATTGTAATACTGAACGTTTACTAAAAAAAATGTTTTGAAAGTTAACGTAAACAAACGATAGTCCAACTTCTTTCATATATCTACAATTGAAGAAGAAAAATTTATTCAAGTTATAGGAAAAATACATAGGGGCCATCCATAAACTACGCGTATTTTTTTTTAATTTTTGGACCCTTCCTTCCTTATGCGGAAAATGTTTAAAAAAAAAACGACAATTCAAATAAAACATCAATTCCCTGCAACTTTGTCGAAGGGTGCAAAACGATCCGATTTGATTTTTAAGCAAAGGCATTTTTTAATAGAGCAACTCTCTACGAAATCGGCCGATTTCGACCATTTTTATTTTTTGTATTTTTTCATTTGACTCAAACTTTGTGGGGGCCTTTCCTATGACCAAAGAAGCTATTTTGTGTCATTGGTTCACCCATACAAGTCTCCATACAATTTTGGCAGCTGTCCATACAAAAAAGGTACGTAAATATTCGAATAACTGTAACTTTTGAATGAATTTTCTGATCAATTTGGTGTCTTCGGCAAAGTTGTAGGCATTGTTGAGGACTATTGAGAAACAAATAGGTACACGGAAAAAACACACTATTTTCACAATAACTCAATTTCCCAAAATATGTATTTTTTGATTTTGGAGATTTTTTGACATGATTTAGGGGACAAAAATCCGTAACTTTTGAGCCATAGAGAAACATGGTCAAAAAATCTGCCGCCGAGTTATGAATTTTTGAAAAAAAAGTGATTTTTGGGAAAAATCGAAATTTCATGCAAAAACAAATTTGACGTAATTTTGACATGTAAAATTGAATTTGCAATCAAAAAGTACTTGACATATGAGAGAGAGTGGTGCTCTTGTGCGGGACAGTCAAGTTCGTCGGGGGCTAGTGTTTGAAGTTGGTTTTTAGCCGTGTAAAAAGTGACGCGTCGGGTTGAAATTAGTGCTGCGTGTTGTGCAGTGAGAGTGTACATGCAGCCGTGAAGAAATTATCGCGAAATTCCTGGGATTAAACCAGATTCCAGTGTTTGAATTGGTCGAAGATTTAATATTTTGAAGGCGGCCATGTTTTTTTTTTTCACTTTTGCCAAGCCGAGGCATTTCGCGAGAGTTCTATTTTTGTGAGAGGAGAAGAGGTGCTGAGTAGCGTTGGTGTTGGTGTTGGCAGTGCCAACTTGGCAGGTTATTTCTCTCAAAGAGCGTCGGCAAGAGAGGAGCGATTCAAAGTGTGTGTGTGTTTTTTGGTTTGGCGATGACGATGTGGCTCGGCGGCGCGCACGGTTTTGTGTGTGTAAATGCGAAGCATAGCAACCCAGCGTGCGGGTGAGCTTTCGGTGTGTGTGCATGTTTTCTGGTGGTAGTGATGGCAGTACTTACACACACTAACTAACTGGGTGAGCGAATTCCAATTGGATTTTTTTTTTTATAATGTGTGTAAAGTGTGTTTGATTTTGAGTAGGGTTGTTCTTGAATGAAATGTTTTTATTTATTTAAGAAGATTTGAACCGGCATTTCAAATAGGAATTATATTGACAAATCTGGAGTTTTTTTTGAAAAGGTCCTATAAACCAAATTTTTATTTTTTGCTTTTTGGGTGTTTTTGAATGCCCCTGACTCAAGGCGGTTCTAAAAACACCCAAAAAGCAAAAAATGAAAATTTGGTTTATAGGACCTTTTAAAAAAACTCCAGAAATAATCTAGTTGTTTAATCGCGTGTGTGTAATTTTGTGTTTAGCTCTTGTAAAAATTCATATTTAACTACATAACGCGTTCGGAATTAATACTTAAAATCCAGCAGTATTATAATTCATCATAAGAAAATTTTGTTTCGGTTTTTCGTGTTCGTGACTTCTTCGTCGGTCTTTTGTTCGAAATACTATGAATCTCGTTTTAAACATATCAAAACAATAACTATTTCAACTTTCAACAACTTTCAACAAAACTAAATTAAAATACATTAAACTAAAATAAACAACTCAACAACTAAAAAACAAGCCTTACCTAAATTTATCATCAGTACACTATTAGTTAAAAATCATTTTCTACGTATTAAATAAAATTCAATTAAAATTTACATAATAAATAGTTTATTTCACTCTACAGCCGGCTGTTTGAGTTTAACTTTTAAATGTTAATGCAGGTACTGCTCAATACACTATCAGTTAAAAACTTTTGACACACCCGCAATACCTGTCAAGGTATATCCTAGGGTCTTACCTTTCTACTAACATTGAGTCCAAAACCTCCCTACAAACATCTATACCCCTAAGGTGTCGTAGGGATCCTTGCGCACTTTAGATAGGTGTTTACTAACATTCCTTCCGTTCCCCAAAGGATAGCTTGGACCCGGCGAGGACCCCCTTATGCCCTGGGCTGTATTACACACTCATCAAAAGATGAAAACATGGTATCTCCCGTGTTGGATTATTATTCCGGATGAGGGTCTAACACAACCACACCAAACAGTGGGATAAGTGTTGTGGAGCCATCCGTGGATAGGGCGTCCTAAAATGCTAATGCTAATGCTAATGCTAAAAAGTACTTGACATATTTTTTTTATAAAAGGCTCTGTTTTCAAGATATCGCCACCGCAAGTTTGATTTCTGCGAAATATTTGCAGTTTTTCGATTTTTAAAAAAGTCAAAGTAGTTATGTCACAGACATAACCGGAATGGCGTAGACTTACGTAAAATTTAGATATGTGGACATGTGGGTTTTCCATATATTAATTTGAAGAATTAGCTATAGAGCAATTCTCTACAAAACCGGCCGATTTCGACCATTTTTATTTTTTGTATTTTTTGATTTGGCTCAAACTTTGTGGGGGCCTTCCCTATGACCAAAGAAGCCATTTTGCATCATTAGTTTGTCCATATAAATTTCCATACAAATTTGGCAGCTGTTCATACAAAAATGGTACGTAAATATTCGAAAATCTGTAACTTTTGAAGGAATTTTTTGATCAATTTGGTGTCTTCGGCAAAGTTGTAGGTATTGTTAAGGACTATTTAGAAAAAAATAGGTACACGGAAAAAAAAAATTCCCGATTTTTTTATTAACTTTTTTTTCACAAAAACTCAAATTCCCAAAATACGTATTTTTTGATTTTCGAGATTTTTTGATATGTTTTAGGGAACAAAAATCCGCAACTTTTGAGCTATAGAGAAACATGGTCAAAAAATTTGCCGCCGAGTTATGATTTTTTGAAAAACTGGTGATTTTTGGAAAAAATCGAAATTTCATACATAAAATTTTTTTGACCTAATTTTTTAATGCAAAATTGAATTTGCAATCGAAAATTACTTTACAGATTTTTTGATAAAGGGCCCCGTTTTCAAGATATAGCCACCGAAAGTTTGATTTCATTGAAATATTTGCAGTTTTTCGATTTTTAAAAATAGTGACCATGAGTGACCATTTCTAAAAATATTTTTTTTGAAAAGTTCAGAAAATTTGCTATAAAATTGTCTAAGAGACATCGAAGATTGGACCTCTGGTTGTTGAGATACAGCGGCTAAAAGAAAAAGAAACACGAAAATTGAAGTTTTCTAAGTCTCACCCAAACAGCCCACGATTTTCTAATGACGATATCTCAGCAATTAATGGTTCAATTTTCAATGTTAATACATGAAACATTCGTGAAATTTTCCGATCTTTTCGAAAAAAATATTTTGAAAAAAATTAAATCAAGACTAACATTTTAAAAGGGCCAAACATTGAATATTATGCCCATTTGAAATGTTAGTCTTGATTTAAAAATTTTCAAAATATTTTTTTCGAAGAGATCGGAAAATTTCACGAATGTTTCATGTATTAACATTGAAAATTGAACCATTAATTGCTGAGATATCGTCATTAGAAAATCGTGGGCTGTTTGGGTGAGACTTAGAAAACATCAATTTTCGTGTTTCTTTTTCTTTAAGCCGCTGTATCTCAACAACCAGAGGTCCAATCTTCGATGTCTCTTAGACAATTTTATAGCAAATTTTCTGAACTTTTCAAAAAAAATATTTTTAGAGATGGTCACTCATGGTCACTATTTTTAAAAATCGAAAAACTGCAAATATTTCGCTGAAATCAAACTTTCGGTGGCTATATCTTGAAAACGGGGCCCTTTATCAAAAAATATGTGAAGTAATTTTCGATTGCAAATTCAATTTTGCATAAAAAAATGAGATCAAAAAAATTTTATGTATGAAATTTCGATTTTTTCCAAAAATCACCAGTTTTTCAAAAAATCATAACTCGGCGGCAGATTTTTTGACCATGTTTCTCTATAGCTCAAAAGTTGCGGATTTTTGTCCCCTAAAACATATCAAAAAATCTCGAAAATCAAAAAATACGTATTTTGGAAATTTGAGTTTTTGTGAAAAAAAAGTTAATAAAAAAATCGGGAATTTTTTTTTTCCGTGTACCTATTTTTTTCTAAATAGTCCTTAACAATACCTACAACTTTGCCGAAGACACCAAATTGATCAAAAAATTCCTTCAAAAGTTACAGATTTTCGAATATTTACGTACCATTTTTGTATGAACAGCTGCCAAATTTGTATGGAAATTTATATGGACAAACTAATGATGCAAAATGGCTTCTTTGGTCATAGGGAAGGCCCCCACAAAGTTTGAGCCAAATCAAAATATACAAATAAAATCCATTTCCGGTTTTGGTAGAGAATTGCTCTATATTCTTTAAATAGATTTACGGAATATGATCATGAATGGGAGATGGAATTCAGCTAAGGGCGTTATTTCGGGGTGGTAGTGTTTGGTGGGAATGATGAACAAGAAGAACTCTTTCGTGAGAAAATTGGTGGCCCTAAAAAGGACCGATTAGAGTTGGATGGTGGCGTTGGTCGCAAGGCTGCAGCCGGGAGATGTTCTGTCCAGATGGGTGATAGGCCGCGGTGGATGCTGCAGGTGCTGGCGTTGTTGATGGATGCGAAACCGACAAAGTTGTTTAGGAAAGCGTGTAGTATTTGCAAATGATTGTGGTGCGAAATTTATATTGGGCTGGTGTATCAACCAAAGTCAAAATCGGCCGATGATAACTAAAATACGAAACATACCTTCGTGACTGTGTCAGAACATTTCTACCAAAAACAAGGTCAAGGCATGTGCGCTCAAAGGATTGGAAAGCAGATCAAGCTTGAGGTACTCTTTCATAATTCATAAAATCAACAAATTTCAAATTTTCCGGTTTGAGGATATCAATGTTAAAATCCCCAGACACAACAATGCGGATGTCCTGCTTTGCATACCAGAACAAATTCCGGATCAAGAAAGAAATTTTCTGTTTGTATGTTGCACTTGGCGAAATATACACAACAACAAACAATGTTTGAATCCCATTTTCTGAAACTTTTGTGGCACAAATATCCCCAAACGAATCAGCCTCGAGTAAAAATGGATCATGTTCCTCACTTAACTGCTCAAGATCTTGAGGCATGGCCGTCGAAGAAGACGAACGAACGGCAAAGAGAGGAAAGAAAGAGACGAAGGAATTTTAGCGAGCCGAATGGGGGGAGGGGGAGAGGGGGCATAGGGGTTGGGGGGCGAGAGCAGCCTCAGAAAGCTGTGCAATCCGTCGCCCCCGAAGACCAAAATTTGTTCCTGAAATTTAAATTCAAATTAGCTCGCTGCCTCGTCCCAGGTGGGACGAGGGCAACTCTTTCAACACTAGAATTTGATGAGACGTAAATCTTTCAGAAGCGCTCGCCGCGAATGCGACGAGCTAGTTGGATGTCCCGATTGTTTAACAACCAAGGCTTGACCCACGAGAGGCTTTTCGGCGGAAGGCAGCAGGCGCGCGCCTCATCTTGTTGATGCCTCGTCCCGGGTGGGACGAGGGATGGGGATTGAAGCACCTCCGAACCACAGCAACCACGAAAGATCCTAACGGTCCGGCCATCGAGAGGCAACTGGCTGACGGTGACGACGAGAAGGCGATGCGCACTTCTTTTCCAGTTCTGGTCCCTCTCTCCTGCTGCTGCTGCTCTGGTCTCTCTCCTGCTGCTGCTGCTCTGGGCTGAGCTTTCCTGCTGCTGCTGCTGCTGCTGCCGGTCCGACGTCTGAGACGTGAATGATGGAATGGGCTCTGGCGCGCGTTCTTATGTATGATTTCGGCCCGCTACTTCCCCTCCTTTTTCGCGACCGACACTCGGTCGCGTTGCTCGGATGATTTTCCCCTCAAAATAGGTACTTGACATTCCCGTCCGTGAGTGGGAAGCGCTCATTTTGCTTGCAAAATCTCTGCATTTTGAAAACATTTTAAAACATTCAATTGTTTCAATAGTTAAACTATTTTGCCAACAATGAAAGTTTTATAGCAAATTGCTGAATAATTTTCGAATCGAATGGCACATAAATCGTGTCGATTCGATTAGAGGGAAGGAAGATATAAGCGTTTGACGGATGACGCAGTTAACCAGGGCCTTCGGCCCGGGTTTTTTGGAATGACACCCCAGTACCTTCGACAAAGACGTAAGTCTACGTCAATAGTGACCATGAGTGACCATTTCCAAAAAAAAATTTTTTTGAAGTTCATTTGCTATAAAATTGTCTAAGAAACATTGAAGATTGGACCTCTGGTTGCTGAGATACAGCGGCTTAAACAAAAAAAAAAAAAAAACACGAAAATTGAAGTTTTCTAAGTCTCACACAAACAGCCCACCATTTTCTAATGTCGATGTCTCAGCAACTAATGGTCCGATTTTCAATGTTAAAAAATGAAACATTCGTGAAATTTTCCGATCTTTTCGAAAAAAATGCTTAAAAAATTAAATCAAGACTAACATTTTAAATGGGCGTTATATTCAATGTTTGGCCCTTTTAAAATGTGTGTCATGATTTTAAAAATTCATTAAAAAATCAGAAAATTCATTCAATAGTTACAGTTATTCGAATATTTACGTACCATTTTTGTATGGACAGCTGCCAAAATTGTATGGAGAGTTGTATGGGTGAACCAATGACTTAAGATTCGATGTAATCGTCTTGTTCATGTTCATGTTTTTACGTATGATTTGTTGCAAATTTTCATCAAACCGTATTTAAATTTAAATGATAAATGACGTGCAAAAAATGTTACATCATTAATGATGTAACATTAGGAATATTTTTTTTCTATGTAGGTAAAGCATTTTTTCTCAAAACAACGATATTTAAAAGATCTTTGAGGAAGGAGCAAGCCATAGTTGATTTCAACATTACACAAAATTGCCAATGTAATAATGTTTTCTATATTTCTGTTTTGCCCATTTTAGAAAAAAATGGAATCTAGCTTATCATTTTGAAATATCAAAAATAAGTGTAGACAGGGCTTAAAATGTTGTAGTTGATTATAAAATTTTGAAATATATTTTTTCCAATCAAATTAGCAGAAAATTTCAGACAACACTGAGAAAATCTTTTTTTTCTGTTTTTTTTTAATTCCTAAATAGCCATGATACATATCCAGATATAGCCATGAATCTCAACAACCAAAGGCTGCATCATCAATAAAAATGTTGGTAATTTTCCCAGCTTTTTTTAAAAAAAAATTTTTGTAGGCATGGACACTATTTGAAAAAAAAATCACCGAAGTACTTTTTAATTGCAACATTTATTTTAAATTAAAAAAATAATCAATTTTTTTGCCATTGTTTAACTTTTTTAAAATCACTATTTTTTCAAATTTGGCATTGTGACATTGAAAAGTTTTTTTTGCAATTCCGTCGTGAAACTACTTACTTTTCCTGTCATTCTTGAACGACGAAATAGCCTACTTTTCTGTACCAAAAATAACAGAATCGAATAGCAACACTTTACAAAATAAATGCTGAAAAGTTCTACTTTTCAGCACTCAAATGGGTGCTGAAAAGTTGAACTTTTCAGCACGTGTTCCGAAAAGTAACACTTTTTAACATTTTTTTGCTTTAAACGATTTATTGACAAAATACATGAAAATTTGACTTAAAATTTCACCCAGTGAGTGTTTTTTGGAATTGCAAAAAATGTTGTATGGAACTGGTTGCAAAACTTGATTTTTTTCAGCACTCTTCGTATTTATCCAACTCGGTGAACCTCGTTGGATAAATGTACGACTCGTGCTGAAAAAATCCTCTTTTTGCAACTTGTTACATAAACTCCTATTATGTCTCTTTAACAAATAAAAAAATAAAAAAAGTGTTTTTAGAAACCAATTTTAAGGAACAAAAAAAATATTGCTTCCTTTTTTCGGTGTAGTCTTCATCCATACATAAAACTTTGCCGAAGACACCAAATCTATAAATCTAAATACAAACTGATGATGCATAATGGTTCCTCTAGGCATACGAAAGAAACCCTCAAAAAATCAGCCCGATTAAATTAATACAAAAAAATTGGAGGGCCGAAATCTTAGAGATCTGGTGATTTCCGTTTTATAGGTCGAAAATTACTACTAGGTCCAATATAGGGACATTTGCACTATTTTTTCAAAGAATGAATGTTATTTTTATAAATTTATTTTTTGATAAAATTTAAATATTAAGATAGAAGAGGAAATGTAGAATTTTTTCAAGTTTCAATAAAGAACTTTTTTTTGCTTTTGGGGTGAAACAAAAATTGTTGAAAAAAAAGAATGCATAAACTTTACCATTTTTTAATGTAATTATGACATAATGTTAAATGATTGAAGTTGCAATAAAATAAAAATGAAAAAAATCATGGATTTCCTAAAAAAAAAGTTATTGAACTGGATATAAGATCACCGTCGATGTGCCATACAAGCTTTAGTGCTATGAAGTGGTCAGAATAAATCACGATTTGAAATTTGTGTTTGGCTTTCTCAAATTTCAAACAAACTCAAAATGGGTATCTAAATTCTTGTGAAATTCATTTAGCGCCATAATTCAAATTCCAAACTTGTCCTGCCCAAGTCATAAACGTTTGTCATGAATGAGTTAGTAGTAATTATGTTATGTGAACTACATTTTATGCCTTTCCAGCGCAGTGAATTACAACCAAAAAAAGTGCAAGCAACAAGTCATTTTATTTGATATATTAACCATCTTCCCCAGTGCTTGTTGAGCATCAAGAGACCTAATTGTCATGCAGCTCCAGCCCTGACGACCATTCCCGGGCTTCGAGGTTGTCACTGGGTCGTCGCCATCGCTATTTGGGTTTCTGGGGGTACTTTCTTTCTTTTTTATTCCGTCACCACTTGTGAACCATTTCGAGCGCGCGCAGGTCTCTGCAATTGGATCGTCACACAAATTCACCTCTTATTATTCCCGTGGACATCGCGCCATCCATCGGCTTACGACACACATAATAATGTCTCGTGGCAAAAGTGCCAAGTGTGGTCTACGACACCCGCCCCTCCTCTTCGAGGGAGGGAAGGAGCGTTACGGTAATGAAATTGAACCAATTTTACTTAATCGAACCGTCACCAAACACCGTTTTAGTGGTTGCTAGTGGGGTATTGCCTCATGGGTTAGATAATCGATTAGGCTGGGAACGAGCTGCACTTTTTTTCTTTCTGAGATCGAACTGGCGCCATCCTAATCGACCGGAGAGGGACGATCGATTAGGATGACAAGGGACTTGAGAACAAGGATGAAGGACTGAGGGATGACAAAGGGGACTACCTGAGATTGGGATTTAAGTTGGGATCAAGCACATGCTGTGAGATGTCCAGGAAGAACAATTAATTTAATATACATTTTCATATTTGAAAAAAAAATCATCGTTACAACGTCATCCAAAGCGGCAAATTCGAAAATAAAAGTATTTTAAAGTATAAAAGCTGGTATGTCCACGCATCCTTCCTGCCCTGCAAATTTTGTGAAACGTGTTCCGTATACAGAATCCTCCCTGCAGCTAGTGCAATGCAGTAGGCCTGGCCGCTTTAAAGAGCAACATCGGCAAACAACCTTAAATCGTTAAATGCCAACCCCACAAAAACAACCATTTCGAATTGTTTAGAACGTTGACAGCTAGTGGCATGCCATAATGGCGCCCGCTATAAATATAACAATTAAAGCACGCTCAACGCGTGCTTCTTAATTTTTTTGGGAAACCCAAAATAAACATTTTTCAACCACTTCCGTCCACGTGTTTTCGCTACACACACTCACACAAACTCACAAAAATCTTCCATTAACACACTCTTGACATGCGTTTAGGTTTTTTTTCTGGTTTTCGTCAGAAAATCCAGACGCATCAGTTTCTGCTTCTGGTTTTTGGGGGAAAAGGAAGAGGATAAGATCATCTACGAATGCTGCGCGTACACACAGATGTCACCATTCAGAAGTTTTCCTACGATGTTTTGTCTTTAGGATGTTTGGAGGAATTGCCGGTGTCAGATTTCAACATCAGTTTCACGGAGATAAATTGGTTTTACAATTTTGGAGAAATTGTGCCACTGCGTACCATCCTTAACACCTGGGCTACCTGGACGTTTTCTTACGTTGTAAACAAACAGCTGTCACTTTGTAAGCACTCAAGTTCAAAACAAAGTTTTCTAAAGGGCGTAAACTTAGATGTCCAATGTTACGTCCTGTTGAAAAGAGAGAAAATAGAGTTGAAAAGGGCGTAACTTTTGTTTGCTCTACATCGAGCCATTTTCTGGTCCAAGTTGGCCTCAAAGACGGATAGTGGCATCACGACGTTGCTCTGCTCGGCAGTCCAGGTGTTAACTTCTCGCCACAAACCTCCTCGTTCTGGATTCTGGAAAGCGCGCAGAGAGGGCCAGAAAAAGTAATGAAAAAATCGTCGCACCAGAATAATGATGAGATCATACGAATGCTCGCTGGAAGTGCTGCCTCCGCGCGCAGCACTCCGGTTCAGCAGTAGTGCTAGGGAGTCGCGCGTCTACCTTCCCTGGATTGGAACAAAAAAAAAGTAAAACAAACGAGGAGCAAAAGAGCTGATAACACGTTCCGTTGGTAGCCGCCGCCGCCACAGTCGAGTCGAGCTTCCCCTTAAGAATTAATGAGTGGTTTAGTTGGAAACAACGCGCGCGCATCTGCTTTGGGCTTTGGACCGCCAAGTTGCAAGAAGACAACAGAGAGACGTGTTTCCTTCTTTGGAAGTCCAATGGTGATACCCTCTCTACACGGTCTAGGCAGAGGAGATCAGCATCGACCAACAACAAACCAGACTTCCCGAGTCGGTATACAAACAGTATATTAATAATCTTACGGTCACGGACACGCAGCAGTTCTGAGAAATCGAAAATATTCCGGGGATGGTACTGGGAGGCGGTTCCGATTCTTGATTAGGGGGGTTGTCCGGAGATGCAAATTCATCAGGAGTAAATTATTTTCTGGAGTGACTACTGAAAATAACGTAATATTACGTTACAGAAAATCATGTAAAAGAACGTCAGCAGATTTGTAAACAAATAGAGTATTTTTCTCATAATAGAATGAAGCATTTCCTACACAGTAAAATCAATGTAAATTTGTACCTGAAAATTTTGAAGATGTAAAATTACCTCTTCCACTATGTAATTTTACCTTAATTGTTGTTAAATTGATGGAAATATGCATTTTCAGGTTCTGACTTGAAAAATGTTCTCATTCTTAGATGTAAAATTCCAATGTTTTTTTTGCTGGGCAATGAGAACAGAATTCGCGATTTGTTGAAATTCATCTAGTAATCCGATCATAATATTTACCTTTTTGGCATTTGCCCTAATGGCAAAAAAGGTAAATATTATGATCGGATTACTAGACGAATACCCCAAATGGTCTCCTTAGTTGTTTTGCTCGATTTGTTATAAGAAAGCAGCTGTCAATTTTCAATAGAGCGTCAAGGCATATTTCTAGTATTTTTTTATTAGGTCCTTTAAACATATGAAACACAATAGCTTATAGGACCTTTAAAAAAACTCTAGATTTTTATTTTTTATTTCTCTTGTTAAAATAGCGTTTGCATACCAGTTTGGCATGCTAAACAACCTTAAAGAAAAAATACTTTATCCGTATACTTCCAATCTCTACCAAACCAAAATACACAAAAATTAAATAAACCTCATTATTCAAAAAATTAACATATCCTCTTAACCCACAACCAAAACATCAAATTAAACTTTTAATCTTCTTAAACCTCACACCACACTACCCACTCTTCTCTAAATACTAACAAAACCAACTTTAACTAAATCCCTACAACTAACCACAAACACCTCACAAACCCAAAAAAACCTAAAAAACACTCCTACACTATCCTCTCCAATCAAAACAAACCCCATACAATTACCATTTCCCACACTACCTACTCTCTCTTCGCACCTCAACTTTTCAACCTCCCCCCTACCCACACCCCCAAATAATTTCTCACAAAAATTCCCCAACCACCCCCCCTTCCCTCACCATATTCAATCTAATCACACCTCTTCAATATAATTACCCCAACTTAACCAATCTCCCTTATCAAAATCACTAACCAACCAAAACCTAATCCATAAACACCCCTTGATATACACACAAACCCCCTATAAATTACACCCTAGTAAATACTTAAAAATATATTTTATTAACACCAATTCTTACCCCCCCCCCCCCCCCTAAAATCCATCAAAAAAGTCACTTTTTAAACGGCACTCACACACACAGACACACACACACACACACACACACACACACACACACACACACACACACACACAAACTATTTTACGTTTGAACTTCGTTTGTTTGACAACAATCGAAAGAAAATCCCGACGCGGTTTCAACTGTTTTATGAAAGCATTTTCTAACCTCCAAAACATTATAGTGCCATTTTGACATTTGGACTGTTTTCATGATTCCAGTTTGCACCATTCTAACCTCCAAATTTTAGGCGACAAAAAGTCTAACATGACCTAACACTGGTTTGATGACGTAATCTTGTGTCTGTTTTTGTTTACATTGAGATCATTTGCTGGAGCTCAAACAGATTGCACAAGAAAGATTATTCAAGTCGGGTTTCAAGTTCAACCCATTCTGGTTACCGACTCCATTTGTCTGGAAAAGCAGATCAAGATGATCGATAGACAGTTCAATTTTTTGCCGATTCCGATTTATTTGCCTCCAAAGTGCACTCTGTCATTTTTGGTTTATTTACTCCTCCTCAGTCTCAAGAGGGGTTCATCAAGATTATTTATTAGCTTCCCAATTGCATCCGATACATCGCTTATTTTTAAAGAAGCGATAAATTCAGAATTCGCCAGAAGTGCGCGCCCGCATACACCCCCACCCTCAAATGACGTTTGACGTTTGCGGTTGAAGTCAGCCACTCGAAAGTTAAAACAAATAAAAAGTGCCAAAATGAGGTGACTCACTCGCAAGCCTGACTAACGCGCTTCGAACTTGACATTTCGCTGGAAGATGTCCGGACCACTCTCGTTTGATCTGACACTTCTTGTTTCGGATGTCAACCAAACTTTGCGCGATTGATCAGCGACGCCTACTGCGTGCGAAGCCAATCCGTCACGGCTTGCAAATTTAGACCAACTTGCACTTTGGACCTGTGCCGACCGACTTTAGCTAGTCTGCGTGACTAACCCAGATCTGAGCGTGGCGGTTCGGAACGTCAGGGATAAGTCACCCCGAGTGTCGCAGTAAAACTTTGGTGCTTTGACGTCTTTCTAACCTTAAATGTGAAGAGATGTCACATTTCACCATCGTCAAACTACCGGCGTTGTACTGTAGTTTCTAGAAGGAAGATTGATGCACTGGCAACAACGACTACGGCGCTACCTCCCGCACTAGAGGTTCGGTGCGTGTGAAACGTCGTCGTTGTTGTTGTTGTGCAAATTTTCTGTGTCAACTTGCGGTTTTTTTGTCTGGCCGTGCCAAGACAACGGCGACGTTTCTCGTTTTGGCGAATCCGTTGGTCTGTTTTTTACTGCGAAGGAATGCGACGCGGTTAGAATGCGATGAAGTTAAGCGATGGCAACTCTTCTTTCCGGGAGTCCAACCCTGCGTTTGACAGTAGGTTACCTTTAGCAGTGTTTGCTTTGATGCGTTCAACAAAACCAAGGATTGCTGCGATAAAGGTGGGGTAAATGACCTGTCAAAGGGTAGCTGTCAAACTGCATGATTTGCTTGACGCGGAAGAACTTTCCAATTAGATTTACAACTGCAATTTGTTCGGAAGAAAAGCGCTCCAAAGGCATAGAACCATACGTGTTCGTTCTAGTACCAATCACGTCCAATCCTGTTCGCAAGCAAAGGGGTAGAGCGAACACTTTTATTGCTTTAGTTCTCACACGCGGGACGGTTAATGCCCGCGCGGGTCCCAGAACGGAACACTCAGGAATTCCTCCTTACGAGAGAGTCACACTTGGGGTCCGGCCCTATAAATAACGAACGAAAATAAACAACAAAACCGCGCGCACACACGTCCAATCCCATGTTGTTCAACCTAACCTCACTTACGGGTGCCGCACGCGAGCCCCAAAACGTCAAAAGAAGTCGCAGGAGGTGGAGGAGGAGTTGCTGGTTACTTCTCGCTCTAGTGATTAGCTTATGCACACACACACTCACCGAGATTACAACCGGCAAGGAACGAACCGTCTCACGTGGCGGCGGCCACTTGGAAATAAAACCAATCCAAGCAAGCATGGCGGCGGCGTTGGAAATAGCTCCGTGATGAATCACCTTTGGCCGTAGAAACTCCGTATGTTGAGTGACGGGTCTTTTCTATGGCTTGTGTGACCAGCATCCAGCCGGGGGTCGGTCGTGTATGACATGTCGGTTATTATGGTCCTGGCTGGAATGTTGTTAACCTGTCCTCGACTTGGACGCGTTTAGTGAAGGTTCGTTGCGGCTTTCGAAGGCGGCGGCACGGAGGTTGACATTTCACAGATTGTCAGGTGTTGAAGCGGGAACGTGAAAATTGCCAATTAACATTCTTGCTGGTTGGGAAGTTGGCCGCCGGGTGGCGTGCTGGTGCGTGAAAATGGGATTTGGAACGGGGATAGAAGTTCTGTTGGCGAAATCGTAAGCATTTGTTGACATTTTTAACGAAATTGAAAACAATGTTATGATCAGAATAGAAGCTGGCTTTCTTAGCATCTCATTTGTTTTGATTGTCTTTTGATTGTGTTCATGATAGCAGCTCTTAAGGCTCTGGAAAACATCATTCCCGATCGGCCATTTAGCGGCCATGTTTGTTTTTGAAAAACATTCAAATCTTGATTCAGCATGTATCAATCAAAAAAAAAATTCTTTGTGTTGTTTGTAGAAGCATTTTCCATACCGTGATATTTTTTTCATTTCAATTTACTATTCCTGAACCCTGAGTTCAGAACCATCATTGACAGTAATTGCTCAAAAAGTGAAGGACACCTTCTACGGCCTTAAAGTGACAGTTCGTCAGATTTTAATACGATTTTGTTTGTTTTACAAGAGATCAGTTCGAACCAAAAGGTGTCAAACTAGCAGGGTTTTACTACTGCCGTTTGTGCACCATTAGAAAACGTCAAACCGGAAGCCGGATCTTTGCCGCTAGAGAATCGGAAAAGATCAACAAGTCTGTATTATTTTGACGTATTGTGACCATTACTCATTGTAAACTGTCACTAGAACAAGCGGGTTAGACTGTTTGTTTACATCCAAGGTTTCGCCCTTTTGGAAAGTTACTAAGGATTTCATTGTGTGCAAACGTCAATCGAATATATTAGATAAGGTAAGGTGGGTTTTCTAGCTGTCAAAAAATAGTTAATATTAGACTATTTTCCAGACAAAATTCACCGGATTTTACTCTGTAAGGTTGTTTAGGACATTAAAAACTTTTTTTTCTTTTTTTACTTTTGTTGTCCTTGTTTACACAGTGCAACTTCGATAGTTTGACACCTTTTAATCTGTAAAACAATAACTCCGAAGAAAACAAATTTGACAAAAGGGCGTTATCTTGAATGTAAACAAACACCATATCCCGCATGCTCTATTGACAGAAATTTACTACGGAACTAACTGTCACATGAGGTAAATTTTGTCATCAACGCTGAAGGGTTGTCAGTTTGTCAAGTAGAGATATTTCAAATGACTTTTAGTAACAAACTAAAGTGTTTTTTGTTTACTTTTTTTCACACTTCCTTGCTCTTAAAAAATAGTGGATGCGCGCGCTTTCAATTAGAAGCAATTAGAAAAGTGGCAACTCGATACTCCAAGGAAGCTGTCACTTTGCTGTAAAGTGTGCTTAGATTGCGGTTTTTCTGAGCATCGCGCGTGGCAGACGCGATGCACACGCGAGCTCATCAAGAGTGACACACGTGGTGTGGCACACAAACGAGAAACATGTGTTTTTGGGTTTGTTTACATTGCTGTTTAGAGAGAGAGCGAAAAAAAGCGCAGTTGAAAGGTGCGAGCTCAAGTTACAAGGTTGCAAGCGTTGCAAAAACTTGAAATTTGGTTCATGTAACAGTGTGAAGATAAAAGAGAAAATTCTTCTTTTTACGTAATAAAAAAAAAGATGAACAAAATTGGCACTGTATAACCCCAATGGTTTGACATTTGAAGATCTGTCATTTTTTACTTCACTCTAAGTTACACTACTAAAAATTGCAAAAAAAAATATGATTGTCCTTTCCAAGCGGTAACATAACCAAACTTCTAGGCAACAAACGTCAAAACAGTAGAAATTTGCTGACGGATCTCCTTCAGGATCTCTTCCGAAAAAGATCCGGCAATCAACTGAGTGCGCCAAAAAGTTGGGTTATGTTACAAATTTGACGTTTGCTGAGTGTGCCGAACAGTTTGGTTATGGCATTGTTATGTCAGTGATTGTGAGTCAGAGGTCACTCGTTTGTTAAACGTCAAACTTGTCAAAATTGGTATCTCTGACTCTGTCACTCCTATGAAAGCTGACTTTGCTTATGTTTTGGTTTTCCTGGCACGGTACATTGTTTGTTTGTTTGTTTGTTATTGTTTTGGTTTTCGCCGCACGGAGTGATGCACTCACACTTATAAAACCCAAGATGCGTGTACCTATGACATACAGCCTTGGTCAAACATAACCTCGTTTGTTTGACAGCAACTGCTGTCATACATTTGGAGGTTTGCTGTAGTTAGTGTTGAGAATAACTAAAATGATTAATTTCTCAATTGCTATGTTTATGTTTTCAACTTCGAGTATTCATAACATGCGAATTGAACCGGTCAACTTCAATTTGATGAAACCGAAAACCTTCGCCAGTCATCCGCATCGAATCGAATGACAGACCAGCCCAAACACATGCGCTTAAATCATTCACAACTGCGCTCTGTCCAGACTAAACAACAGATGTTTCAAACCACAGTTGGTATATCGATCGTGAAACGGGACACCTCTCCGGTCGTTTCAGCCGGCTCGACCTCTGCAGAAAGATCAAACAGCTTTGCAGTCTGAAACGTCAACGAGTTGTGGCGAATAGTTCTCAGACTCGCGCTCGGAATGCAAATTTATCACCATTTTCTTCCCAGAATAGAACCGAGACGGCCCTTTCGCCGAGCAATTTGCGCGCCGGCAATAGAGACAATAAAGTACCCCGACGTCGTCGTCGTTGAGTTGGTAATACAACTTCCTTTCATTGATAGATTGATGTCTGGCGAGAAGGAACTAGCCGGCCATTGATTGCGATTACCGCGGTGGAGTCGTTGCGAACGCTGGTCACAGACAAACGGATCAGATTTGTTTTGTGAAACTTGATTTCGGGCGGTTTTGTTGAAGAGTGCAAAGCGATTCGAATTGAAGTCGCAGTTGTCAGATGTCGGATTAGCGCGTTCCCTCTGTATCAGCGATGAAATTTCAATCTGGTTCAAACTATCAAATAATCGTCAAAGAGTTTGGTAAAATATATAGATCATTGACGGCGCTGGCCTTGTTAGATTATAGTATTCGGACGGAAAGAAAGTTAGCAACTTGTCTAGTTATCTCTGCATCAAGTCATCCACCGCTGCAGTATCAATTTCAGACAGAACTTTGGATCGCGTCGCGATCGCGACTCGATTGATTGGTGCAATTATTATCAAACGACGACGACGATGGAACAACTTAACGACGATCGGATCTGTCTGGGACACCATTTCCGTGGACTGTGGGAAAAAACAATTTAATGGACCATCGGAGAGTGAGAGGGTGCATTAGCACTGTTAGAATTCTTCCCGCTTGTCATCATCGGCTGGGAATGTGTATGAGTGTCTTGATATGGCACGTTAATGAGTGCGCGAGTTCATTAGCTGTCAAACGAGCGTTATAGTGAGTGACCAGCTAACGCTAACGATCTGATAATGGGATACCTCTGCGGTATGAGAGCAGGAAGCGAATTTGCGGTTGGTGGGGGTGTTCAAGTGACCATTGTTGTTGTTGCTTTTGGCAGTGGGTGTCGTCGAGTTCTCCTAATTAGGGCTGCCAACCGAAGAATATGCGGGCTTCAAGAATCAGAATCAACTGTTTGTAAACTGTGTTCATATGGAAATGGAACAAGAGAGGGGCGTGGCGTGGCTCTGAAACGGTAATGTTCGTGTCGTACGGTTCTTGGTGGATTGAAAAGTGCAAGTTGTTTACTGTTTTATTGAGCACTTCCTGTTTTGGGCAAACCATCGGCGACCAGCGAAGGGGTCAGTACAATAAACAAAGTGTGATTATGGGATGATTGAGTTTGGTGAGTTTCGCAAACATGGTCCCGCCCGTACGTGGGACGTTCCGTTTTGTGGTTTCACGCGATCCAAATTTACAGCGAAACCGGGGTGGAATCACTTCCTTCTCGTGGATGATTCAACCGATTGACGCGAGTGTGTTGACGTTCTTTATGACACTTTCGACAGCTTGGTCGCCCTCTGCTTCCTGGTGTTCAACAGACCAGCCCGGCTTATCGCGATAAGAAGTTATTTTTAATGCTGCTGCTTTCCCCCCCTTTTGACTAATCTGTTCTGGATGGGGCCAAGCAGGAAGCCTGTATGCAAGGCATCGTGTCACATGTCGTCCATGGTGTGCTCTTTTGGCCCATTTTAACCAATGTTTTTCTTTCACTTTTTCAGTTTTGAAGTTAAAGGCAATTTCAAATGTTGCCACATTGCCACTTCCCATACAAATATTCATTTTCGAAGCCCAATTTTCAAACGCAACAGTTGTCACTTTGCCACTTGTCATACAAATTTTCAATACTGAAGTCGTTTATCGCTTGAAAATCGTCAAACTGTAACAAACCATCACAACACTGACGACTTGGAGATCATATTTAGCACTCGTCAGCCCTTTTTTCCTGAACGCCGCTCAATGCACGCCTTTCTTTCTTTCGTCCCTCGAAGAATCTGCATCACCGCAATCGTCATCTTTCGGTTGGTCGCTTGAGCTATTTGTAAACATATGCACACAAACCAGACCCGGAAAACAGTCTTGAAATCCAGACGACGTCGTCGTCATAGTTATGTTCCGTCACTTCTTTTTATTTTTTAATGGGGATTGACGGCATAAATCATCTTTGCCCAGAAGGAGAAGTAGCCGAAGTAGTGTTGATGACCGGGTGACCTAATCTGGTCAGGCTCAGGCGATCAGACACGAGGAATGCCCGAAAATAGAAGCGTTTTGATCGATTGGGGGAATCGGGAATGTCTGTTTTTGGGGTTTCGATTGAAGAAGTAATCGGAATGCTGTTAAAAGCAGCTGTAAATCTATTTTAAATCTATATTCATAAAAAGTTATCTCTGATAGGTGATAAGACGCATTATACAGCTGAGGGATACCAAATGCTAATACGTTCTTAAATTTAGTGCTCTCGATCACTGAAGGAATTCATATTTGCTTTCCTCGCCTTACTGAGGAATGGTTATAAAATCACTCGAAAAATAAACTTCCTAATTCGGCCTCCTAGACCCACCTTCACGTATACATATCGACTCGGAATCGAATTCTGAGCAAATGCATGTGCGTGTGGATGTCTGTCTGTCTGAGTCCGTGCACCGAAAAAAAATGCACTCGATTATCTCCGGACTGGCTGACCGATCTGGAACGTTCTGGTCTCATTCGATCCGTCTTGGGGCCCCACAAGACCCTAGTTTATATTATGATGTTTTGAAAAGTATTTCAAAGTTACGCTAAAAAACGATTTTGACTAATGTTAGAAAGATTGCAAAAAGGATTGTTTTTGTACATTTTTAAAAAGGTATTGAGTCGAAAACATTGAAGATCTGATAACCCTATCAAAAGTTATGAGCACTTAAGTGTTATTTGTACATATTTTAAAGTCCGGATCTCAAATATTTCGAAGAAAATGATGGCCGGGTCCAATATGTGACCCATCGTTGATTTTATAATTGAAAAATCTTTCTAATGAGCCTAAAACATTGAAGATCTAATAAGCTTATCAAAAGTTATGAGCACTTAACAGCAATTCCAGCCAACAGCAAACAGGAATTTTTTAGGTACTTTTTCTCGACCCCCTCAGATTTCAATGAAACTTTGTAGACATGTTATCCTACGCTTATTTAAGCCATTTTTGTGTATATGGAGCCAGTTCCACTCGATAATGACAGTTGAGAAGGACGTAAGTGTTTTCAATATTTTTGTACTTCGTAAAATCAAACTTTTTACTGTAAAATCGCTGTATCTCGCCAATAGTTCATTTTAGTTTGAGGCAGGGATGCCACTTGTTTTTTTAAAATGTCTGTAAAAAAGTCTGTGTATGTCTGTGCATTTGTCTAAAATTCAAATATATCAATTCACAGTCATTGAAATCCATCAGAAATTGCGTTTTTAAGCATTTGAAGACTAACGAAATAAGTTTCTACAAAAAAGATTACAAAATAATAATTTAATGAAGTTTTTAAAAAGTCTGTGCACCTCAAAAAATGTCTGACACAAGCTCAAAAGTCTGTGAAACACAGACAAATCTGTGTATCTGGCATCCCTGGTTTGAGGTTCACATTGATTTTTATGTAAAATTGTGCGGGGAGCACGATGGTGATGAAATAAAATAAATTAAGGAATTGGTCAAAACTAAATTTTAATAAAATTTTAAAATATAATATACGGGGGCATCTAAGGGTTAAAATTTTATTTTTATCGAATTCATTGGACAGTTTTCTATTGAATAGTTGCAATGTTATTATTAAAATTTGCGTCGTTATTAAAAAAAGTTGTTTAGAAAATCCCCAAAATAGAGGGCGGTGCCAAAAACATAGGGATGGTCCAATCAGCACCAAACTTGGGATTTCTGTTAACTATCGATAGATGAACGTTCCCTCCAAGTTTGGTTCAAATCGGTGAAGGTCGAGTCCAAAAGTGTACTCAGTTGACATGGAATGATCCATATATTGAAAACACTTACGCCCTTCTCAACTGTCATTGCCGAGTGAAACTGGCTCCATATATAGAAATAAAAGGCTTATATAAGCGTAGAATAACATGTCAACAAAGTTTTATTGACATCTGAGACTTTTGGGTACAACCGATTCCCTATTTGACATGGAATTGCTCTTAAGTGTAAAAATAAAATAAAGTTTTTTTCAAATTAGCTAACTTTCAAATTTTGAAAGAAATCCCTCTTAACTTACTTTCAATTCTAGTTTGATTTATTTTTCCTGTCAGTTTTTATTTTCACCGTTTAAACTTTATTGTTATCTCAGTGAGTTGGGACAAAACAAATCACAAACAAACTGTTGACAGTTGACACGTTGGGTGGGGGTTGAAGGTCGTTTTACGCTCCAAACCAAAATTAAAATATTTGTATAAAAATTTTGTTACGAGGGGGACGGGGTTCAAATATTCGAATTGTTGCGTTACATAATAAAAGAACGCTTCCAAAGCCACATTTGATCTTGGAACAGTGCTGTCAGAAAATATTTTTAAGATTCTTGCAGTCATTATAAAAAATTTGCGCAGATTATTTTAATCCTTTAATGATGGTCCATGCTGTAAAATTTTAAATCGAGAAATAGTATACGCAGTAACGCATGTTTTGTCTTCATGGTCATTTCAAAATCTTTCAACTGAGCCATAAATTTTAAACAATCTGTCATCCTGGTCTGATTTTTTTAAGTACTGAAGTCAATTTTATTCAGCAAACTTGTAGGTCGGATAACTGTGAGGAAGGCACCAACCACCTGAAGGTGGATTAAGTAACGTTTTTCAAAACCAATGTATACATTTCAAAGTTTTTTTTCCAAATGAAATAGTTGCTTTAAAAAAATCGATGTAAATTAAATTTTCCCTTTTTGCAAACAGGATGGTCTAACAATATAAAAGCCTTCAATCATTTGAATGCGATGAAGCCCTTCTGTGGTCATCGTTCCTGAGCTCAGTTTAGAACTACATACATTAATCCCAAACAGCCCCCTCGCAAATGCTGTCACCTTCTAATGCACCTACTATTTATTGACCAACCCAACAAAGCAACAAAAAACTCTAGTTTCCGCTGAAGCCAAGCAAAATTAATGAGCCCTCGATTCTCGATTGTCCTCATTTTGATTAGGTGCCCACATTACAGGAACAAAAATATAAACAAACAAACAGTGTACGACCCATACACACCTTTCTACCGGTAAAGTTTCGTTGATCGGCGGGGGCCCACCGCGCGCCACCTTTCAAAAGTGGCTCATGTCTGGCTACTTGTCCGATGCATGGAAATTTGGTCCTCGGGGGCGCGCGCTTGTGTCGCGGAACATCGGGTTCTGCTGGACCAGAACAATACGGGTGCGGCCCCCACGTCGACGAGTTTTGACGGTTATTAGTTTTGTCTTTTTCAATATTACCTACACTGTGCATTTTAGAAGGCAAACAAAAGACACATTACCGACAGCACACTCACTTTGCGTGGCTACGTGTTTGAAATGACCAATTTTGATTGAATTCGGAATTGATTTGAAAGGTTGGTGGGAGAATAAAACAATATTTAGCTTTATTTAGAATTTTACTTACATGTATGTTTAAATATCTGGAAATGTTTTTGAAAACTCTTTGAATCAGTTTATTTTGTGAAGCACGCACAAAAAACTTCAACAACCTACATAACACAAATAAAACTGTAAACTGAAGCGTTTGGTACGGTATGTCCACGTATCCTTCCTCTCCTGTAGATTATGCGAAATGTCAACAGAGTCCTCTCTACGATAAACACAACGCAGTAGGGCTGGCCGCTTTTATGGGAAACTTGCTTCCCTCCAACGGCCTGAAAGCCATGTACATTCAGCATGTTATATTTGATGTATTTTCTCAGCAAACAAAGTAAAATGGGAGAGAAAAAAGTATTAATCGATATCCCACTGTATTAGGGGAAATATACCCATTTTAAGCCTAATAAGCGGTTGTGTTTGAACGATGCTGGATAATCTGAAGTGTTCCTTGAAATTTACTAAAACCAAGTACACCAACGAGTAGAGCAACTTTTTGGGAACATTTTTGTTCACTTTTACTGAAAGTTATTCTATTACTTTTACAAGCATTTAAAAAAGATATTTCCCAAATGTATTCCCATTTTTCTATTTTTTTTTTTTATCGCGCTCTTTTGGTTCTGTTTAGTGCTGCCAATTGTGATCAAATTTTAAGCGAACACTCACTAAAAGTAGCATTAATAGAGAAAATTTCCTGGCATCACTGGCTCACTCAAACAGGTGCTGCTGCTGGTGTTGGTGGCCACCGTTTGTTCTTTATTTGCCTTCGCTTCTCGCTCGGTTTTCTTCAGCCTTCGATTGGAATGGGTCGTCAAAAGTCTAACGTCAAGTGACTTGGCGCGTTTGTTTTTTTGATGGCGCTTGCTAATTATTTACATGTTTCGGGATTATTTTGCAAGTGAGTGACTAACTAATGTTCAAAAGAACATGTTGCCGGTAGTTGGAAGCAATTTCATATCTTAAGCGCTTAGAAAACGTTAGCGCAGGTGAAAAGATATTGATGGCGAGCTCTCATCTTGCGTGTGGGTGTATGTGCCAACAAAATGAAGAGAAATGGTCTCGCAAAATAGAAATTATGATCAAAAGTGCATTGCATTTTATCTTTTTGGCCAGTAAGTGGCATAAATTTGCGTGCTTACTCGAGGCGGTGCTGTTGCTGGTAAGTTTATAGCCTAAATAGTATTTTTGGAGCTTTAATCGAGCATCAAACTCTCCATATGACGAAGATAGATATTTGATAAGAAAGGGAATATTTCCCCTACAAACACGACAAAAAAAATAAATAAAATAATACAAAAACTCAACATCCAATCGCATTTCCTCCCATTCAAGCCGCACACTTAACAGATCTTGAACGGTTTATAATTGAGTTACAAAAAGCCGCCGCTGCCGCCGTCATGGCCTCCAGTTAAAATGTGTGTACCAAACAACTAATAAACTGTGGCGATAAAAGCCGCGGCCGAGCGCGACAGTCCTCCTAATAAAACTTGTTACTAAAATGGCGTAACAAAAGAGTGCGCGCTCGGGATCGCGAAAAAAATCGCGATAACAAATGAGCTCACTTTAGTAGATAGTTAGTGGGCTGCTACAGCTACTAACTAGTGAAAAAAGCAGGGGGTGAAAAAATAGTGTTCATCTGGACGGGGTGCACATTATCCAATCAAACATGTCTGATTAACCCTCAACTGTCTTTTTCTTACAAACAAAATTCAGAGTCGAGAGAATCGCTCACACCATCAAAACAAATGTGTTCATTCGTTAATTGATGCAATAAATCTCCAACAAGTGTCATACATCGACATCTGACCACTTCTTAGTCAGCAAACTGTGGTGGCCGAGGCAGTTAAGTCGTTGGGTTAGTCTGTCAAAGGTCTATGGGTCGAATCCCGTAGTCAACACTTTTGGTTTTTTTTTTTATGTTTGACGGATGAACTTTTTTTGCAAATGAACCTCGAGGGAATAATTCTCTCGCCCATCTCGAGCTGTTTTCACTGTGTCCGTGAATGGTACCACTATTCTCTCGACTTGAGGCCATTTTTCTCTCGAACGAGTGCTGCCCAGTTTTGGGTTTGTAATTTTTAACGTGTTTTAATTGTTTTCCAAGAAACTTGACTTTCCTTGTTTATTTTTTTTAACATCGTCCCACCGAGGGTTAAATTAAACGCGCTTCATGAATGAGAGTAAAGCTCCGGTGGAAACCGAAACTGGCTGACGGAATCTATCGGCGATCTGCGTCCGTCCGACCTGGGCTTATTTTTACAAGTTGAGAAAAAAATGCGACCAAACTCGTTTCTGGTTTGTGGGAGCAACGATTTGAGGGAAGAAAATAAATTGAGTCCAACAGTGCGCACACATTTTACAAAATTATCACGAAGCATCAGCTGCTCAGGTGGATGTTATTATCTAATATTTTGCTCTTTTTTATTTGTTTCAGGTAAGCGCTTTGCTCTTGACAGGTTGACAACAACGACTTACTGTTAAGCAAGGTTGCGAATGAGCGAGCGCTCACGGAAGGCTTGCTCGCTCCAGCTGGAGCGTGAGTTTTTATCAGGTAGCTCGTGCTCGCTCACGCTCACCGGAGCGTTTTGCGCTCACGTGAGCTGGTGAGCCAAAGTAGGTAGTTGTTTTTTCCTGTTGAAGCATCTGCCTGTTTGAAACGAAATTTCTAGAACTATCTTAGCACAGGCAGCAAAAACAATCAAGAAAGTGGTCGAACAAACAAAAGTAGGCAATGAAATGGATTTGATCAGCGAACCGAAATTTACGTTCTATTTAAAATATAGACATTTTTCGAACAAGGAACAAAAAACTAAATTCATAATGTAAACATTCATTGACGTGAAGAGATGCACTGTTTATTCACAAATCAAATCCATATTGGACCATATTGTATTGTTGTTATGTACACAAATATTGAAAATTTATGTATATTTTATTTATTATTAAATAATCTTTTAAGCAGTTACAATCATCCATGATCAAGAAATCATATATAACTTGTAATTGAATATTTTCAGAGGTTTGGTTGCGAAAATGTTGAATAAAATCCACTTGTTGGAAGAAGAGCCAACCTTTCCGTGGTGAAAAATATTGATTTGAGTCAAAAGGGTTATTTCAACCCTTAGGAATTTTGAGGCATATATTTAAAATAGAACTGTTTCAAAAATGTTACCCTATTTTCTAAAATGTTTGCTAAATAAAGATTAACCTTATAGAAATGATTAGCCGTTTCTAATCACTGAATCACTGAAACATTTAATAAACGGAATAACTTTTTTTAGCTCATTCTGACCCGCAATCTGGAAATGTAGTCAAAACACTGATTAGGTACATAAAACAGTTTAATGTTATATTTTAATCAACCAAGCATTTAACCTTGAATCGAACTTACCAAAGCATAAATCCTCTTGAATCAATTCATTGTATTGTAAGTTTTTCTAAGGTTTACAGGCCCTTTTATTTAGGCTTCTATACCCCTCCGCCCCTCTCTGCTACAATAAGGCCTTTAAATTCTAAAATATTTATACATTCAACTGTATGTCTAAAAAATTATTTGACCCTTGCGAATCCAATCTTTTATGTAAAAACATGATTGATGAAAATAAGCTATTCCAATTCATATATCATAAAATTTGTTCATAAAGTCATATTTCCACAGCCCTACTGCACCTTACGCAAAAATTTCATCTAGAATTGAAAAAAAAAACTTTCTCATAAACGTTAAATGATTAGCGACACGTCCAAAATGAGCGCTCCGTGAGCGAAATATGAGCGTGAGCGCGAGCGTGGAGCAAACGCGAGCTGAAAAAATCGGAGCAAACGTGAGCGCGGGCAAACGTGAGCTAGCTCGCGCAGCGCTCCTCCTCACGAATGAGCGATAAGTGAGCGCTCACGAGCGCGTGAGCGCGTGAGGAACGCAACACTGCTGTTAAGTGTGGTTGGGGAACAAATCGGTCGAAACAACAACGGGTTGTGTGAGTAAGTAATGGATACACGATAGTTTGAGAGCCTTAAGGCAATTTGTGGAAAGTGTACCACTGATAACGGCGCGACTTTGACATAAAACGAGGGATTGTGTTGGAAGTTTTATGTAAATTACGTATTTACATCTTGAAGGAAAATTATTGTAGCTATTTCATTAATCCAAGAAAATTTATAGCATAAAAAAACTAAATCTGCCTCTTGCAATTACTTCTGTGTAAAAGCACAGACAAACAGATGTAACTCCTTTGAAAATCTGTCAATCAACATTATAACGATCAATTTGAATGATCAGAAACTCAACACTATTAAATAGACTTTGCAAAAAATAGTTTCGATAGCACAATTCGGAAAAACAACCTTTTTATAACAAACATTTGAAAAAAATCTTCGATATTTTGTAATATTTTTTTGTAGGGACATTACGGTCATCATATATTTAGCAGTTTGTTATTAAAGTTTTGAATATAATCCAGACTCCAGACAGACAATTTTTTCCATTTTTTCTTTTCTCAGTTTTAATATCAAATTCGACTTTTGCGATCCCATTTCGTTCAAATTTGAGTGCCTGTTTCATTAATAAAAATGCAATTTTCTCAATATTTTATCACCGCCATTTTGGTCGCCATCTTGGATTTCAAATTTGCAAATCTCTTTAGATAATTTCTGGGGTCATGGACCTGAACCTTGAAAAAGACAACAAAAAAATAAATTGTTTTTCGATATTGTATTGTATTGTAATACGATTATCCGGAAGGGCAATTCTCTGAGGCAAAGTTTTTTTTTGCATTTTTTTATTTGGATGAAATTTTGTTTGGACTTTTTCTATGACTAGAGAAATCATTTTGCAAAATTGGTTCGTCCTGAAAGGCTCCATAATATTTTGGCAACCGTCCATGCAAAAAGGCTATCAAAAATTCAATAATCTGTATTTTTAGAACGGATTGTCTGATCGATTTGGAGTTCCGGCATAGTTGTAGGTATTGTTTAGAACTTTATAAAATTGTTACACCTTGAGTTATACTCTAAATCATAAATTTTGAATTGAATTTTTCAATATGTTTTTGGCAAAAAAAGATTTTTTTTATCTATGCCACCAGTTGATTAAAATTTATTTGACAGTGTTGCCAGTTTTTCGAATCATTTTTTTAAACGTTAAAAAAGTCGATAACATTTTTTTTACATTTTTTTAATCTTATTTGCAAAAGAAATCCAAAGTTTTTTTTTAAAAGTCCTATAATCTATTGTCTTTTATATGTGTATAGGACCTGTAAAAAAAACTCTTGAAATGTACTGTAGAAATAAATTTTGATGTGTATCGTGTAATGCTGCGGAAACCTTCGCGTTCACTCGGATTTCGATTGGGTTTTGCCTTGGAACACATTGGAAAAATGACGGATTTTCAAATTTACCTTTTAAAACTCAACTGTTTCGGCTGCTGCCAGCATGCTTATGTTTCCAAACCTTTTGCATTGTTTATTAACAGCATTTAACATGCAAAATCAATTGTTTTCATTGATTTGACTATGTGACGTAAGCGTCATTAGAAAGAAAAAACATTTGAAATAAATCGCTTTTGGTACATCAAAATCACTTTTTTCAAAAATGGGTTGAAACTCATTTTTTGGAGGAAATATTATTTACATAAATGCAACAGATTTTTTTTTTATAAAAGAAGGTTTTCAGCAAAACTTTTGAAATACAATTAGATTTTGAAGTACTAAATGCGGTTTTCAAAATGCTTTCATCTTATTGGCGCTTACGTCTCAATGTCAAATCAATGAAACAATGAAACCGATCTTTCGAAAATATATGATTTAATTTTAAATTGACCTCAACGTTTGAAAACGTGTAAAAACACTTATTTTCGACCATTCAAAAACATGTTTAATTTCAAAAATTGAAAAATTTCACAATAATTTCATTTTCTGAGATTGAAAATCGAACGCATATTTGCTGAGTTATCGTCTTTAAAAAAATGACGGTTATTTGGTGATTAGCTCTCTTAGACTTGAACAATCACTCGAAAAATGAACTTTTTAGTTAGACCTCCTAGACCTACCTTCATTTGTACATATCGACTCAGAATCACCAGCTGAGCAAATGTCTGTGTGTTTGGCTGTATGTAGACATGTGTACCAAATCAATGTCACTGGAATATCTTGTCACAGGCTCAACCGATTTTGGCCGGAATGGTTTTAATCGATCCGTCTTAACGTCCCCTCAGTTGCTATTTGAATTCATGCAGTTTTATCATGTATTCAAAAAGTTATGTTAAAAAAAACTGTTTCATATTAAATTAAAATTATGGTAAAAAGGGTGTTTTTTTCAAGATCTGACTTATTTATCTAAAATTACAAGCAGTTTAAAAAATGGTCTGAATTTACATAACCTCAAATGGTCCCGTCTGATCGCCACGAAAAAAGCCTTGTAGAGGGATGCCATTTTCCTCAAAGGTGGTGTCTGTATAATCTTGACAAAAAGTCTGTAGGTAGTATGTTTTTTTACTCATCACTTATTTTAATTAGGACCTCTAAGGTGCTGTGATCACGTTAGGAGAGATCCATAGGGTAGAGTAGTCATCAATGAGACACGGGGAACAATGATAAAATGGCTCTCACAAGTCGTAGTTTCAACCAATCAGGCTCATATTTGGGGGAAAGGTGTGTCTACGGGATACACGTCTGCCATATTAGTGGCTTTGGTTATGGACGCTCCCTTGAAAAGTAATTCATAAATGTTTGATTATGGGGTGTAAAAGTAAATTATGGACAAAAAATACTTTTTCGCTCGTAGGCTGCCATTTACACCAAAACTAATATTTCTTCAAATTTCTTTCGACGTTCCATAGGGATTGAGTTGGGCTAAAATGTCCTTTCATTAGATTTGACCAAAATTTAGAATCTACCCAGAATCCAGGGCTGTCTCATTGTTCCCCACTCATGTTAGCACATGGGTAACAATGAGACACTTTGATTTTTCTTCATTTAACATTGCAAAATCCATGTAAATCATTCAAAACATGAATTGAAAGTGATTTTTGGCATATTTATAGAGTTTTAACTTCATTTAACCAGACATACAAAGTTATTTGGTATGAATATATGGATTTTACAAAATTTAAATACTTTTTAGTATAACTTTTGTTAATTAAAGTTTCATGTTGACAAAATTGCTCTAAAATGTTTAAGGCAAGTCACCTGTAATGGAACAATACAAAAACATGATGTTTTACTAGAAAAGTATTGATTTTCGTAGAGTGTCTCATTGTTCCCCAGCTGTCTCATTGTTCCTGCCAAGTGCGTCTACAATGAGACAGTTGAATAACTCTGGCTGTAGATGTCGGATCGATCTCATATTTTGGTCAATGTTTGAACACACTAAAAGAAAGAAAATGCAAGAAAAAGCTCATTAAAACATGCTGATCAAAAAATTAGAAAAATCGTTGAAAGTTGAAAACCAAAAGTGTCTCATTGATGACTACCCTACCCTAAACCATGCGGACACTTTAGGGGGGTTGGACTCACTCTATAAATGAGAGGAAGGCACCAACCACCTAAAGGTGGATTAAGTATCGTTTTTATTTTAGATAAGACCAAAAAAGTTATTCTGCATCATTTTGCAAACTATCTCGGGATTTGTAGAACAAACAGTTCAACAATATTAAGTAGTTTGTATCACTTTAGAATAGTCGCTTTTCTACTGCGCCACATTTTGCGTTCTGTAATGATTAAAAATTGCGAAAGAGATCTTAATGTGATCATTTAATTAGTCGATTTAAGAAAAAAATGTTTAATACCCAAATTTTCAGCAGACAAGCGAAGCTTTTTCATCCAGAGAGACAGACCCCCCGCTAATATCCGTTCATTAGCGAGATTCCGTTCACCCGATTGCGCAAGACAAAATAATAATTAGAACTTTTGCCTACTCATATACCGCTCCCGTATCAGCTAGAATTATCAGCACGAGGCTTCTTTCCTGGCTGGTTTCTGCTTTCATTAAGCATCATGCCTGCCAAATTTGATTTATGCGTACGTAGACTTCAAACCACAATCACGATCAAAGAGCCTCGAACCGTTTCCCGAACGCGTTACGCGTTCCCTGTTATTCTCTCGTTCAATTTGTACTTTCTTAACAATAATGATGATCCCTCTTGCTGACCCCGAAATTCACTAGAATCGCCACCACACCCGCCTTCATTATGTTTCTGTTTTTTTTTTCTTCGAAGATTTTTTGCTTCTCTCTCTTCAACTTTGCCAACTTCCGCTGATTTTTTTTCCATCCTTCCTGCTCTCTTTGTTTTGTTTTCGATTTTCGACGACGGCGGAGTACGTTTTGTGTGTAAGTAGGTACTTTGTTAGCCGTCAAACTTTCGCACACGTGTGTGTTGATGTTGACGTACTTTCCATACAAACAAGCAATCATGCTGCCTCTGACTGGGAAATTCTCTAGAAAAAAGTTTATTGTATTTTTTTATGTTGATATTTCCAAGCAGCATTTTAATTGCAAAAAAAATAAATAAAAGGAGATCAAAATTAATAATTGAAACATGTCAAAAGCTTATAAAAAACTTTTCTATTTGTGCCAAGACAGTGAGCAAGAGAGCTTCTCTCTTTGCATCAGATTATTCTGCTCGTTACCTCTGCTTTGCTCTCGCTTGATGCATTTTTCTCTTGCTCTAGAAAACGGGAGCAAAGCAGACGTGGGAGCAATCTCGAGAAAAGAGAGTCGCTCTCTTGCTCACTGTCTTGCTATGAGATTTTTTATAAATATGCACCCTTATTTGTTGATGGGTTGTTTGAAATAAGGCAAGGATGATGCTTTATTTGTCAATTTTAGTGCAAATATAATAAGAAAATAGTTTTGCGTTTTCCATGAGAACTACTTTTGCTCTTATGAGCTCACCACGATTCCCGTTATGAATGAAACCCGAGAGATGCCTTCAGATGTATGCAAAGAAATGCGCTGACCAGCAAGTTTCCCCCCCATCCGCGTCTTGTAATCGAATGACGTCATTTTCCATCGCGGTGCAACCAAACCAAAAACAGAGAAGAACTTCCATAAAAGAGGAAAAGAAAGAAAGGAAGGAAAAAAACTGGAAATGCACGATGAAATCACAAACGTTCAACAAGTTTTTCCTTGAACGAGAAAAATTAAGCAAAAAGAAAAAACAGCTAAAGAGAGAAAGAGAGAAGCCAAAACAGAGAAGAAAAACAAACGTAATAAAATCCGAAAAGTTGAATCACCGAATCAAAGAGCGATCGTGCCGCGCGACGGAAACGATCCAAACTTGATGTGTGTAGAAAAATGTGGAATTGTTGTTTGTAAGCGTCGCGACGCCGCGGTTCATGAACTGTCAGTTTGTCGTCGGAAGGCATGAGGGGGGTGATACTCTGACAACCGTCAGCGATGATGTCGATGATGATTTCGATGGAGTCACGATGCAATCGAGTTTGGATTGGTCGGAAACATATGTTCGGACAACGGTGTGAGAATCGATGTAGCTGTGTGGTATCATTGAGTTTTTTTGTTGTTGTTTAAATTGAGAATTTCGAGGAGGAGAGGAGAGGAGCGAGCGAAAATGCTCGCTGTTTATGTTTGCTCTCAAGAGATAGGGTGGTATTCAGCGTTACATTATCTGCATTATCATCTTCATTAAATAAAAAAAAATGCATAATATCCCTTAGAAAAATTAAAGTTGCTATTTTACTAACAAGCCATTTGTGTTTTTGTGAATAATGTTAAAAAAATATATTTAGAGAACTGAAAATTGTTCAATTTATTCAAAAAAGTTTTGTTCATATGTTTTAATTGAATTATAGAGGCAGATTATAACGTACATTGTGATTTAAGTAATTAACTTTATTTTGAAAAAACAAATTCCTACGTCTGTAGTGTTTTTAACACATTGCAATTCAATAATTCTCTTTTGAACTGAAAATGTAACATCTTATATATATAGCAAATGGAGCATACTAGCGACTATTTATTCAAACATGTCAAATAAAATAACAGATAAGGTTTAAAATTTTTAATGATTTTGTAATCCGCAATGAAACAAGAATAAGGAAATATCATAATCATATAATTTAAGCAATTTGATTTTGAAAGTAATTAAATACCAGATGGAACAAACTATTTCTGTAAGGTTGACGTAAATTAAATCGGTGAATTTTGAACATTTTTTGGTTTTAAAAATCTGTCACAAAGCACGACTTTTAGTATAAAAATTTCAAGGTGTAAAGAACTTAAAAAACTTACTGAGCAGAAAAAACGGCATATTCGAAGCTATTGATTGGGGGTTACTGAAACTATTATTTGCAATTTATTAATTATTAGGATTTTTGTAGATTGGTATTTTATTTAAAAATATAATTGATTTAGGATTAAAAAGATAAAATTATAGTCCCTTTTATTGTTAGTCCTGCTTGAAAAAATAATATTGTATCGAAATGACGAAAATTTCCACAAAAGATTCAGTGCCAACCTGCTGAAAATGATTATAATGGCAGAGGAATGCCTTTTACATTGATTTCAGTTGATTGTACTTGAATTTGTGTTGAAATTTGTAATTCGTTAGACAAAATATGAAAATATATAAAAAAATATACACGCAAAGTTTGACGATTTTCAAATTATTTTTTGTCTTGGATTTAGAAATTCTTAATCACTTTAGAGCATTTTTGGGTTCGTACATAAGCGAATAAACAACAAATTTAGTGATTCAATTATCCGAAGTGAAGATTTTGTGAGGCCTTCGGATAATCGAGTTTGGATTGTATAAGTTGCTGAGATATCGGCATTAAAAAATGGAGGCTGTTTGGATGAGACTTTGAAAACATAAATTTGCCTGTTTGTTTTTCTTTTAACCGCTGATACAGGAGCTCTGTAATCATAGATCCAATCTTTAACAATTTTTCGAAAACAAAAATACAAATACAATCCATCTCCGGAATTCGGGGAAAATTGCTCACATGTTATAACATAACAATGGAAATTTTATAGATTATATGAATTGCAAAATTAATAACAACATTGTTTTTGTAACCAAAGAATGTGTATTTAGTGGATATTTCCCTAAAAATCTAAATTAGATGTGCTCCATATCATCACCATTTGAGCTATGTTTTCGCGATATTGAGTTATGCTTGAGAACTTGTTCCAGAAAAATAAATTGAAATTTCAAAACTTCGTATTCCTAAAGTATTTTTTTATTTGTCCTAGCATAATCCAATTTCAGGATTTTATAATGAAAGCGTAAGACAGAAGGCTTGATAAAAGAATATCGAGCTATATCTGACAGTCCAATTTGTTCTTATTGCCTGCATGTTTTTTATGTATGAATATTTATTTTGTAAACAATATTTTTCTCTTTGATGAACCTTTACCATCCTAACAAAATCAGGTAATTCTGAAAATAGAAAAAATCATGAAATGGTGAATCCGATTTTTTGATATAACTAGAATTTTTTCGAAACATGCATTAGTGTATCGAGAAATTGAAAGTGAGAGTGTGTGCGTACAACATGAAGTTAAATTTTTCAAAGTGCCTTGGTAATTTTCACAGCAACTTCACAGAAAGTTTAACTCCATGTTGCACACACTCTCACTTTTAATTTCTCGATTAATTAAAATGCGAAAAATTTACATTTGATATGAAAGTTTTCTTTGTATTATATTAAAAAAAAACCTTGCAGGGCTATGGAGATAGTGGAGTCGTTTTTATTTAGGGTAAAATATGAGCCGGAGTTGTCAAATTTTGGTAAACTGGAGTTTGAGTCCTCGTCAGGTCTTTTCGGAATCCTGTATTCATAATAAGAGACAGTGTCCTAAATCGTCGAAAACTGGAGTTGAAGTCTCTAAATTTTCAAAGACCTGAGTCTAAGCTTCAATAGCTAGCCTGCAGCCCTGAAAACATGTTTGTAATTTGCATTGCTATCGGATCACTGAATACCACCCTTACTCTTCCCAATTTGCTCTTTCCTCCTCTCACAACTTTTCACGAGCAGACCTCTCCATAAAAGAGCAATCGTCTCTCAAGAGGAGACTCATCCGCTCAAACCTCCCCCAAGCAGCCCAACGCGCGAAACATATGTCCGTTCCAACCAGCATAACTTCGCATCGCCCAGGCATCTGTATGTGTGCTGGGTGTACGTGTGCCGCGCTCTAATCCGTGCCTCTTCGCTCTCTCGCCCAGTGTGAGTTTCGTCAGTCTGTGTTCGGTCGTCGCTTCTTACACATCACACTTTTGGTGTCGACGGTCGTCGTAGAGTTCCGTGTCGGGTGTTTCCCTAAAGGTTCGGTTCTTTTGGCTGTTTCAAAACGGAAACCTTAACCTTAACCGCGAATCATCCGGCTCTCTGAGGAGTGAGCGAAGGTGTCATTCGGAGAAGTGCGGCTTGCGACCCGCGCTGGTCGCTTAAGCCATCCTCGGGGGGTAGCGATGTGTTGTGCTGCGTTACGCTCGATGCGTTACGCCCAGGGTCACGATCTCGCGAGATCATCAACTCCGCCGCGTGTTTGCGCGTAGTCATCGCTGAACTTCTTCTGTACTAATACCGTTAATTACAACGGCGCGTGTTGAGCGTTAGCGGTCAACGGTAGAAGTTCACCGTACTGGTCCAGGGTGGCGGCCGGCGCCCTTCGCCGTGGCGTTAGTTCCAGTGATCTTCTCGGCCTACTACGCCGATCAGTGGGAAGAATTGTGTGTAGTGTCTTCTAGTGTAGAACGTGGAATTCGTACCGAGTGTACTTGGATTGCGCACACTCATCGATCGCGATCTTGCGACTGATCTTGGCTGTGTGCGTGCACTCCCCGTTGAAGATCATCATCCGCGCAGCAGCGTTGTTGATTTTGCACTTTGCCTCTTCGCGTGAAGTTCGTTGTTCGAAGAGTTCTGGCAAAAAGTGTGTTTAGTTCGACAGTGTTGTTGTTGTTAATGTTGACGCTGTTGCTGGAAGAAGAAGCGTTCAGCGTGACGTCACCGCGCCTACTTTGATCGCTGCTACAAGTGGAATCTCGGCCTAGGCAGAGAAGATAGGGAAATGAGCGAATCAAATAAAAAAGTTAGTGTAACGGGCTAACTAACACAAGTGTGCTAGATTGTGCAAGTGTGTTCGCGCCATCTGTTCTGCAACTGTGCAACAGTCAGTGTTTTCCGCTGCAAGTTCGCTTCTGGAAGTTATCGCTTGCGCTGTGTTTGCGCGCGCGATTCGTGATTGATTGAGCATTGGTGGGTGCTGGGAATTGATCGCTTCGAAGGAGGAGAACAGGAAGAATTGACCCGGAGATTTGTTTACATTGGCGCGTAACTTGAGACGGTTTAATCGGAGCCCGGATATTGCGGGTTAGTAGAGAGTGGTGGTTTTTCGTGTTATATTCTTAATCGGTGGACATTGGATACGGATTGTTTTGAAACTTTAGATTTAAAAGGGTTGGTGACATTTGAAAATGGAGAGATTAATTGAGTTCAACAGTCCAATGTTCAAATAGTGTTGATGTCCGACTCAGACCCAAAGGTTGCCAATGTATTCCAAGAATTTTAGAAAGATACAGTTTCATTTCAATAACAGTCATTAAGGTTCGGATATTTGAATAAACTGCAAAGAAATATTTTAATTTTTCTTATGAATAAATGATGACAGTTTACTAAACAACGAAACATTAATCATGAAAAAAAACACATTTAAATCCAGTACACAAAAAAAAAATTTCGCTTTTTGGGTATTTTTGACAAAAAAAAGTTTTTTTTTGTTAAACACACAGAAATGATTTGCACAACATTACACGAAATTACCCCAAAAAGGTGGTAAAATTACTAATTTTCAGAGATTGAATTACATTTTTTCTGAGATGTTTCCATTCCTAGATGTTATATTACCATGATTTTTTAACTGTGCAGCGTTGATAATCATTTTTGCATAATTGAACCATTAGAAGAATAATTTGATTTTCCCTCCAAATTCCGATGTACACAGAAAAAAATATGTAAATTTACACAGCACGTAAATGCTGTTTCTTATGTAAACTCACTCAATGTAATGTTGAAATATGATGTAATGAGCAAAAAGTAATGGAAATTACTCCGATGTAAATCTAAATCTAATGTAAATCATGAATCTAATGGAAACGTTGAGCATGGAAACTCAAATCTGATGAATTTCTACCCGCGTTCGGCTTCCTGTAAATTCCTATTTAATGTAAATCATATATCCAATGTATTTCTGCCAAACGTTGACTTCAAAACCACCCGAACTTAAAAATAGTTATGTTTGGTTCTCTTTCTATCGCTCTCATACTTCGCTGGCTCACTGCCTGTGCCTCGACCTGAACAAGTTGATGCTTTAGCCGCTCGTTTATAAAATGCGAAGATGGCTCAGTCGGCAGCGGGTAGCAGCAGTAACACCGAACATCCTACCCGTCGTTCGTTCAATTCCAGTCCAGCATTATTCCACTTGACCGTCGACGGAATGCGTCCCCTACCTGTGAAACAACTTTTTAAAATCAGAATTTCCTTTTGCTGCCCGCTTCAATCATTTTAAAATAGAACATAGGCCACACCCTTTTCCTACTGCAATCCAAGTCGAGCTTCTCATTCCCATTGGCCAATCAGAATTAGTTGATTTGAACTAATGTAAATTTCAAAACTAATGTAAATTCCAAAACAAATGTAAATTTTCAAAACTAATGTAAATTTCCAATGAATCTTATGTAAATTTCCAATGGACCTAATGGAAATATACATCATTTATCATGATACCTTTTGGTACATGATAAATAATGTAAATTTACAGAAATATTTTTTTCTGTGTACAGCATTGATTTGTTTTTTGAAATTCCTCAAACTAGACTCCTTTTTCATTGAAATGTTTAATTTTTTCTTTATTAGTCCTTTTGACCAACTTCCAAAAAATATTTGCATCGGCCTCATTTTTTCCTATTTTTTATGATCTAAAATTATATAACATGAAATGAAAAAAAAAAAAAAAAATACAAGAATTACAAAATTACAAAATACATTTGTTTTCCCTTGAGTTTTGTTACTTTTTGCGACCTGTTGTCCCAACGTACTGAAATTGCGGGTTTTGTTAAAAAAATACTTATTGGCTTCCTGATATTGTCTCAAAATGATCTTTGGGATCAATAACTGAAGCTGTTGTAAATAATTTAAATAAACCCCTTTGACGCTTGCTGGAAAAATCAGGAGGCAAAACATCCTTTAAAGAACTTTAAAATTTCAATGAAAATTTACGTGCTATCAAGTGAAAACAATTTAAAAATTCAATTTCTCGCGTTGATACTAATTTTTAGCATGTTGTAACCAGTTTAAAAATCATTTGAGTTTTTTTTAATTAAATTATAGTACCGTCAGTGGGGTGACTATAGGTCAAAAAACGAACAGAATTCAGTTTCATTGAGAAGAACCTGAGAAATGGTAAAATCCGTAAAAAACACTTTGACCCAATGTCACCCCCACTGACGGAACCGAAAAGTTTATTTTTTATTTTTCGCAAAACAAAATATTTACGTTAAAACTTCGATTTTTTTTTAAATCTAGCCTAACATTTGAAAAAGTCCTACGAGCAGTTCTCTCAGATTTCGGTCATTCGATTTTTTTGTATTTTTTTAATCCGACTGAAACTTTTGTGGTGCCTTCGGTATGCCCAAAGAAGCCATTTTGCATCATTTGTTTGTCCATATAATTTTCCATACAAATTTCGTGTAAACAACAAAAACATCCCCTCCCAAATCCTCACGGGACTGTATGGGCGTAGCCTTGGAGCACAGTGTGGAAATTTACGTTCTTAGATATTCTTGGTTGTACCGGGCAGCAATCAAATTGTCTAAGAATTTTGAATTGACCATTGTGGCACCCCCTACAGCGTGGTGCAGACCCGTTATGCTATGCTATGCTATGCTATAATTTTCCATACAAATTTGGCAGCTGGCCACTCAAAAATGATGTATGAAAATTCATAAATCTGTATCTTTTGAAGGAATTTTTCGATCAATTTGATGTCTTCGGCAAAGTTGTAGGTATGGATATGGACTACACTGGTAAAAAATGACACACTGTAATTCTTTTTTGTGATTTTTTATTTAACTTTTTGTCACTAAAACTGGATTTGCAAAAAAAAACACTATTTTTAGTTTTTTTTTTATTTTTTGATATGTTTTAGAGGACATTAAATGCCAACTTTTCAGAAATTTCCAGGTTGTGCAAAAAATCTTTGAGCGAGTTATGAATTTTTGAATCAATACTGATTTTTTCAAAAAATCGAAAAATTGGTCGCAATTTTCGATGTAAAATCAAATTTGCAATCAAAAAGTACTTCAGTGAAATTTTGATAAAGTGCACCGTTTTCAAGTTAAATCCATTTTTAGGTGACTTTTTTGAAAATAGTCGAAGTTTTTCATTTTTTTAAATTAGTGCACATGTTTGCCCACTTTTGAAAAAAATATTTTTGAAAAGCTGAGAAAATTCTCTATACTTTGCACTTTTGGACTTTGTTGATACGACCCTTAGTTGCTGAGATATTGCCATGCAAAGGTTTAAAAACAGAAAAATTGATGTTTTTAAGTCCCACCCATACAACACACCATTTTCTAATGTCGATATCTCAGCAACGAATGGTCCGATTTTCAATGTTAAACTATGAAACATTCGTTAAATTTTTCGATCTTTTCGAAAAAAATATTTTCAATTTTTTAAAACCAAGACTAACATTTCAAAAGGGCCAAACATTCAATATTATGCCCTTTTAAAATGTTAGTCTTGGTTTAAAAATTTTGAAAATATTTTTTTTCGAAAAGATCGGAAAATTTTACGAATGTTTCATCTTTTAATATTGAAAATTGAACCAATAGTTGCTGAGATATCGACATTAGAAAATGGTGTGTTGTTTGGGTGAAACTTAGAAAACATGCATGACAATATCTCAGCAACTAAGGGTCGTATCAACAAAGTTCAAAAGTGCAAAGTATAGAGAATTTTCTCAGCTTTTCAAAAATATTTTTTAGGAGGTGGGCAAACATGTGCACTAATTAAAAAAAAATGAAAAACTGCGACTATTTTCGAAAAAGTCACCTAAAAATGGATTTAACTTGAAAACGGTGCACTTTATCAAAATTTCACTGAAGTATTTTTTGATTGCAAATTTGATTTTACATCGAAAATTGCGACCAATTTTTCGATTTTTTCAAAAAATCAGTTTTGATTCAAAAATCCATAACTCGCTCAAAGATTTTTTGCACAACATGAAAATTTCTGAAAAGTTGGCATTTGATGCCCTCTAAAACATATCAAAAAATAAAAAAATAAAAATAGTGTTTTTTTGCAAATCAAGTCTTAGTGACAAAAAGTTAAATAAAAATCACCAAAATTTTGTTTACCGTGTATCATTTTTTTCAGTGTAGTCCATACCTACAACTTTGCCCAAGACACCAAATCGATCAAAAAATCCCTTCAAAAGATACAGATTTTTGAATTTTCCTTCATCGTTTTTGTATGGCCAGCTGCCAAGTTTGTATGGAAAATTATATGGACAAACTAATGATGCAAAATGGCTTCTTTGGGCATACTGAAGGCACCAAAAAAGTTTCAGCCGGATTAAAAAATAAAAAAATTAAAATTTAAGAAAAAAGACCGATTTCGTAGAGAATCGATCTTATGAAAACATCAAATGCCATTTTGACGGTGTCTTTTTCAAATGTCAGGCTAGATTTTTGAAACTCCACATTATTTTTTCTTGAAAGTCAAACTTATCAACTTTCATTTGCGCCCAAGACAGCTAAAATCGGTTGAAATGGAGCGAAGTTGTGATTTTTTGAAAAAGTGGTTTTTGTGAAAATCGACGAAAATGGCAATTTTTCGGACCGCCCTAACACGGCGTAAGCCACCCTAATGGCCAAACAAAAAAAATACGAGTCTAGTAATTTGGTCAAGGAACCCCCAGAAAACTTTGAGCCAAATCGAAGCACTTTTATTTTTTTCTTTAATATAACTTTCATATGGAGTTGCTGTATAGTTTAATAGTTTTGAGGACGCCTTAAGGTGTAACGGGAAGGCACCGCCATCTTGACACCACGATTCAAATTTAATCGAAAATTTCAGTAAAATACAGTTTGTTATAAAGGTTCTACGTGTTACAAAGTACAATAAAACGATATCAAGCAATCTGTCGAGTTAAGAATTTGATTTAAATTGAGCAGAAGTTAGTTGTCTATGAACTGGCGTCCCGTTTCACCTTAACAGTGGGATTTTTTGAAACGTGCACCTTGAACTCTAACTTACTGGTAATATTACATATGGAAATGGTGACAGATTTTGTGGCAAAAACTGTGTTATTTTATATGAGGAACTGGGGAAATTCATCAAGTTCTGTTGAATTTAACATTTTGTATACACATTGACCGAGTTTTTTTTATTACCATTCGTAACGTTCTACATTCTTAAAAATCAGGATATCTGGTCACAATTTATCAGGCCAGTGTTGTCAGATCATCACACTTTGCGACATATTCGAATGTTTTTAAATCATATCCACTAATGTAGAAAAATAGTTCAAATTTTAACGAAGTATTTCACCTTAAGGAAAAAAACTGTTTGGAGTGTTGTCAGCTCTTTTTTGTAAATCATTATAATGTTAACAGTCATGATAACGTAACATTATAAAATGCACAAGTCCTTTTTATGAATCGCCAATTAAGGTTCAAGTTGAACTGAATTCTCTCATAAAAACATATTAATTACGAGTTGAATAAGTAATGAGTTTATGCTTGGAACACTGAATCATTTTTTTTTAATCTACCTGTTTCAGTTCAATGGATTCAACTTTGAAAGCCTCCTGATTTCGTGGCGCATTTACATGTTTCCTGTAACAGGATATCGCTTAATAATTAATGTAATTTGCTCGCTCAATACGTAGAAATATTTTTTGTATTCTTTTCAAACTCTCCAATTACCGTTTTTGTTTGTTGATTTCCAAGCCATCATTAAGTTTCGCAAATAATCGTTCTTTGAAAACATAATTATTAATTCAAGCACCTTTTTAGTAATTAATTTCCACACCTTAGCTTAGCACTCAAGATCAACTTCTCGTGTTGGTTTTAGCTCGTCACAAACTTGGCCCAACTATTTCACCTTTCATAACTCGTCCCCGGGTGCAAGTTTTGCGTAATTTGCCAACTTAAATAGAGGCAGCAAGAAAAACTCCACGCAGTTTGCATAAATTTTGCTGCGGTGAATGCTACTGGGCAAACTTTGCGCCAGCTCCCTGGTTATCCTGGGAATTTCCACCGGGTCCAGCGTCGTCGACGGGTCATCACCGCCACCATATGTTTAGCAGCTTCCGCCCTTTTGGGTTTGGCGTGGGCAGAGTAGGACGAGGGAACAAAGTTTTGGCACCCTTTTTCAACGCCGTCAAACTGCGTTGAAACTGAACAGATAGGAGATTCATTGGAAAATAAAACAAAAAACTTTTTTTGCGCTTGGGCAGTTGCTGATTTTGCGAAGTAGTTTTGTTTGGGTACGGTGAAACCACGCTGGTTTGACACTTTTCATTTGTTGATCAAACTGAAAAGTAACCCCGACAGCTAACAAGCCACTTATCAGTGGTCGTCAATCTCAATGGCAAACGTCTGGAGTACGCTCGATGATTCACAGTGCCTCACTTTAGATTAGTTCCATAACTACCGGTTCATTTTTCACAATGGAGACGTTTGTGATAAAAAACGATCGCGGGAAATTGACTTGCAAACCTCATCTCTTTTCTCTCTCGCGCGGTTGTCCAATTGATTCTAATGAGTGCTTCAATTGTCTCCAATTTAGTGGATCCGTACGTTGTGATGTGATGTGGTGGAACAAGCTGCTGGTGAGCAGGATGATAAAACAAAGTTGGTGCAGTTTTTGCGCGAAGGTTAGATTTTATCGTTGATAGTCCGTGAGTGAGACGAGTTGTTGATCAACGTGGGATGTAAATGTGAGAATTGTTCACGAAAAAAAAACACGTACCGAGATTCGAACCGACGCCCTCTGATTTGGATTAATTATCTTTACCACTGCGTCGCGATGGTTTGGTATCAATTTGATGGCAGAACACCTTTCCTTTCGTTCCGCAGTTATCAACCTCGATTCTTCTGAAGTTTCATTATTTTTTGAATGTTTAATTTTTTGACTTATTTATTTCCTTAGTCTTTTGTAAAGCTATGTTTACCATCGAAATCATGTTCAAGCGTTACATTACTCAAGAGGGATTTTCACCAATATCCGCACCGATTCATCGCTGTAACGCTGGGTCGCGCCCTGTTTCCCGCGAAGTCGACAATTAATCATTCGAATGATGCTAGAGAGAGGCAAACGTCAGCAATAACAAAGTCATAATCGCTACCAGCATATCTCTTCGCAGGCAGTTAGTAGCAGCAGAAGCAGCCCGCGTCCAATCGTTATCATAAACTTGAGCTGTTTCCCTTCCGTTTTGTGCAGTAGAAGTATTGTTCGAAGGGATCGTGTAACGTTGAGGGATTTTTTTTCGTATGACCATTAGTTCAAAGAGTTCTAGCGGATGCTGTTATTACGTTGAAGCCTTTGACCAATGAACCAGAAGTTGTTATTTTCACTCTTGAAATATTAAATTGAATTTCACAAATTCTTACGAGTTCTCAAAAATTCCTACAAAATCTCACAAACTCCCACAAGTTCTTCAAAAACTCACAAATGTAAATAATTATTTAAAAAAATTAACAGCTTTCCAAAAAAATCCCACAAATTTACAGAACACAGAAATTCCATCTAATTTACACAATTTCCAACAAATTGCTAATAATTTATATACAATTTATATACAAATTTTCTCATTAATTCGCACAAATACCAACAACTTCCCACAAATTTATCAAAATTTTCCAAACATTTCCGCAATATGCTACTTAGCTACACACAAATTTCCACATATTTCCATAAATTCCAAGACACAATGACAACTACAAATTTAGACACAAATTCCTACGAATTTATTAAAAAAATCACGCAGATTCCAATTTTTTTTTTCAAACCTCATGTGCAAATTACCACAAATTCCTACAAAATATTACAAATTTAGACATTAATTCTAACAGTTTTCACAAATACCTTCTATTTTAACACACAAACTTTCACAAATCCCAAAAAAATTCTACCTTTCTTAAATGTTCACTAGTTCCAAGATTAAAAATTAACAATCTACCTTTCTTAAATGTTCACTAGTTCCAAGATTAAAATTTAACAATTTCACGCAACAAAATCTACAAATTCTTACAGGTTCCTAAAAAATTTTACCAATTCAAATGACTACTTACAAATTTTACACAATTATTTACAAATTCAAACAAAAATTCTCACAAGACTAAATTTGCAAACAAATTCCCACAAATTTACACACAAATTCTTTTAAATTTCAAAAATACCAACTTTTTCACAAATTCCCCGAAATTTACACTAAAAGTTCGACAAATTCCAACAAATACTCATGAAATCTTACAGGTTCCTACAAATTACCAAAAATTGATTTAAGGACTATTTACAAATTTTACAATTGCGTACAAATTGACAAAAAACATTTTCTCTAAATTTCAAACACAAATTTTAATCTAAAAGGCTAGTTAATAAAGACAACTAACTAATTTACAAATTCGCACACAAGTTTAGACAGAAAATACCACCAATTCATGCAAATTGACACACACAGTAAAAAATTGTGTAAATTTTGAACGTGCAGGTTGGTTACCTTTTTTATGATGTAATTTTACCTCAATTTAGACTAAAAAATTTACAGTACAACAGAAAAGTAATAAAAAAAAAAACATTTTCAGAAGTAAAATTACATCCCTTCCCAGATGTATTATAACCATGATTTTTTTCAATGTGCATATTCCTACAATTATACTAAAAATTCTCCCAAATTCCATCAATTACCGCAGACTTTCAAAAAAATTTCAAAAAAATACTCGAAAATTTACACAAATTCGAACAAAAATTCCAACGTATCACACGAAATTCTATAAATTCACCCACAAATTTTGAAAATTTTAAAAATTCCTGCAAATTTTACTAAATTTCTCAAAAATTCAGACAAGTTTCCGCAAATTCCTACAAACTTACATAAAAATTCCTACCAATTTACTTCAAAATTTTCACAAATTTCTACAAATTTCGCAAAATTCCACAAATTTCCAAATTGTTTAGAAATCTACTCAAAAATGTCCACAAATCTCAAACATATTCCAACCGTTAGCACAAATTCCTGCAAATTTACACACAAACTTTAAAACATTTCTACTTTCCTTAATTTTTTACAAATTCTCAGAATTTCGCACCAAAATTTTCCACAAATCATAAAAATTTATACAATTTCACACGCGACTACTCACAATGTTAACATAATTTTACACAACTGTAACAGATGGAAAAAATCCATGATTTTACAACAATTTACAAACGCATTTTCGCAAATAACCATAAAGTTCCACAAATTCAAAAACAACTACACAGAAAAATATAATTGTGTATTTAACATCATTAATGATATAACACTTTTGAACGTCATTAATCATTTAAATTTAAATGCGATGCGATGTAAATTTGCCACAAATCATACGTAAAAATATGAAGTGTGATACAGGCGATTACACTGAATCTTAAGTTTACATAAACTGAATAAACATGTGATTAATATTTTCCCTGTCGGGTAAATTTACTCTTTTTTCTGTGTTGTATAATACTGTATGTAATAAAATCATGGTAATGTTACATCTGGGATTGGTGACAGATTTTGTGTTAAAAAAAATGTGTAATTTTACATTAGGAACTTGGGCAATTTTCATTACTTTCTGTAGAATTATACTTTATTTTAATAAAATGACTCAAAAAAGAGGTTGAATTTGACAACAACAATAGTGGTGAATTTACACATGTTTAGAGGTAAAATTACACATTTTGTATGTAGTCATTCTAGACGTAATATTACCATGATTTTTTTTTATTTCTGGTACCAACCACTAGTGTCTTTCTTTTATCTACAAGAACTTCGCCGCCCTGGGCTCCTAAGTGTATGAAAGTATGGCATGGAGCGACGGCGCCGAATACCCATATTTACACAAAGTTTAAAACATAATGGAAAAATACACTGAAACAAAGCTACATGACAAATCGCGCACCAAAAGGCATCATGATAACTAATGTAATTTCAATGAAAGTTGCAAATCATATGGGAAATTCAGAATTCACATGTGATTTGTCAGATTACACTGCACAGAATAATAATGGTAATATTCATCAGAGAACAATGACAGATTTTGTGTCAAAAAAAAAGCGTCATATTACATTAGGAACTGGTGAATTTTTATTAATTTGTGATAAATTTTCATCAGGTTCACATTAAAAGAAAAGGTAATATTACTCAAAAAGAAGTAAAATTCGATCAACCAAATTTTCAACCATCCAAAAATCTTTTTTTTTTGCTGTGCACTTGAACGTCATCTACTCACAATACGGTCTATGTGCAGCTATGATCAGCGAGAGTTGACAGACTGCAAGCAATAATATTTTGTATACGCGGCTGCCTGTTAACGACTTGAGCTGTCGCCGCCGGCAAGATCACACTGTCAATGTTTGGGGTCATTTATTGCGTTGACCTTTGCCGGAGCCGGCGAGCAACGTAGAGCCCCGGCATGACAAGTGGACTTAATCGCATTTTCTAGGAATAGATTAAGCCTTGGTGAAGGCGACTCCTTGCGCGTGGAGTGAATTTGAAAGTTGATACGAGAAGTTGAAGTCTGTTCTCAAAACTTTCGTGTCTTACTGTGGTAGTTGTCTGCAATCAAATGATGATTGTGTTTGTTCGAAAATACCATTCCGTATTCCAATTGGGGAGGGTGCTCGCCTAAATTATACAAAACTGCCCTTCTCTTCTATTCGGGAAACTTCAAAACCGTTCTCTCACCCTGTTGGAAACCGCCGAGCAAAGTAACACACAAAAACCTCTCACCATCACACATTCACCCACTAACAAAGTACAAACACCTACAAACACGAATCGGGGGCCTGAATTCATAATGAATTTTTGAATGCTCCATGATGGTCCCTTGTCTGCCGGGGGAGGCCTCCCAGCAGCGGCTATGAACTGTCCCGTTCCACACGTGTCTTGCCCGGTTTTCAGTGTGGAATCAGTGTGGCGCTAGGCTAGGGAAATAGGGGGGATCTCACCCGTCACTTTGCTGGAACTGCGCTTTTCGGTGTGATTGGAGGAACTTGAGTGTCCTGGAAATTTAAAATTATTATCTTAAACTTCACAAAAATATCGTCACAATCTTAAATTAGAAAGTTTGAGACCGCGCAATGGTGATTCTGAGAAAACAAAAGAATCTTCGGCGAGTGTGCGTGAATGAGGAAAAGAGTTAGAGTGACGGAACGAGAATGCTCTTGCTGGCAATCACGAAATAAAGGAAGATAACTCACAAGGCTATAGTTATGGTCGATATACATTATAATATTTTGGTGCAGGAATCATCAAATGATAGTTTTTTCTATCACTCATTTACAACACATTGTCAATACAATAATAACTTAAAAAAGAGTTTGTTTTTGAATTTAAAAGTTTTGGACACCTACAGGCGCCAAAACTCCTCTTCGTTTCCCCCATTTCAGCCTTACTCGCGCCCGGATTAGAGTTTCAATAAAATTGATGAAGCGCATAGTCCCCTTCTCTCTCTTTAGTCTGGCTGGAGTGTTGTGGTAGCACATGAAACCCACCCACAACGGCAGTCAAGTGAACAACACTTTTGTTTTCGCGGGCTCGTCGTTGACGAGCAGAAACCTGCTTCAAAAAAAGTTGAATTTAATTTTGATCGACATTTTATGACTCGCCGTCTCCACTCTTTTTTGTTGAATTTTCGTTCGTCCCTCGGGAATGGAGTTTAAGTCGGAAACGATTTGCTCAATGAAGCCATTCGGGGTTGAAAATGTGAGATTTTTATGGCGGTTAGCTATAAAAAAATCGTATAATTCGATGACATTGCGTCTCTCGAAGCCCTACACCGTGGAATTGATCGATTTGGACGCCCCCTCACGTCGCGATGCGACCTAACCTCAAAGTTATTGAATTTCTTTTGTTTTTCAATCGTCTCGAGAGACGATGTCGAATCGTTAAAACTAAAAGAATCTTCCCCAGGCAGCCGTTTAGGCTGGGGCCCATTCTTAAACACCCGGCGATCATTAAGGTGTAACACCTGCCAGCCGTGGATCCAATCGCGCGCAGCAGCGCGTTCAAAAGGGAACTGATCACAGCCGGCTGTGATCGGTGTAGGGTAGGGTGGTCAAAGTTTGACTTGAGAGAAATTGTGGGTTTGTCAAATTTAGATTTAACTTGAAACGGCGCTACGTCCGGAGGACGTTTATTTGAAATATGTTACGTAATTTTCAAACAGTCCCTTCCCTAACTGTTTCTGTTGTTGTTGAAGAGTTCTTCCGCTGCTGCTGCTACCTCTGGATGTTGTAATCGACGTGGGATCGTGAGTTTATACTATGAAAACAAACGATTCTTTTGGCTCGGTGCGCAACAGGTTCTCACTATCGCCGGGAGCTCCGGCGGAGGTCCGCTAGTGGGGTTTGTTTTGAAACAAGCTATAAAATGTACGGTACGGTGACCCTCTCTAGGCGGTTGGTGGGCGTTGACCCCTCTTGGTTGAAGGGCTTGGAGGTGGTGATTTGAAGCAATGAAATTCAATTATTACAAGTAGAGTGTAATTTTTGATTCATCAATAAAAATGTTACTCCACAACTTCTATTTAATTTTGGCAGATTGATAACTTGGTTGATTGAATATTAGCTCTTTTCTGAGTAATTTTACCTTTATAATGTGTAAAAAATGTAAAATTACACAGAAACTGATGAAATATTGAGCAGTTTCTGATGTAAAATTACACTTTTGCAGACACATATTTTGTCCCCATTCTCAGATGTAATGTTACCACAACTTTTTCAGTGTTTTGAATAATTTAAAAAAAAATATAAATTTAATAATTCAACAATGACTGAATGTAGTTTTCGTAGTTTCCGTTTCTTTTCACTCATGATTTTTCAGACATTATCAAATACATAAAAATATATTTTTATTTAATTTATTTATGAAAAACTTATTTAATATAAATGACATTGAATGGATAATTGTGGTTGATGTTGAATCCATAGCAAATAAAAGTACCCTTAAACTACCTGAAAATCACATTTTATCTGTTAAAGGAGATCAACTAATTCTATGTTTTCAGGCTTCAAAAACTAAATAAATGCATTAAAAATGCTTTTATTATCATTTCAAAAATATCCCTGGATTTTGAATTTTGAATCCCTGGACTTTAAAAATAGAAGCATGATTTATAATTTCTAGCAAATCAATATAAATGGACTAATGTAAGCTTGTAAACAAAAAAAAATATTCTATTCATGTGGCTTTTAAATAAATTTTCTGGAAAGAAAGGACGAAATTTCACCAAAAAAAAAAAACATTTTTATGCACTGAAAATTTGGCCTACTTTGAAATATTTGTTTGAAAAAGACATTTTCCCTATTTCAAACCCATTTAACAGCAACTAAAATTTGTATCTTTTTTGAAAAAAATTAAAACAACAAAAAAATAGATTTTTTTTCAGAATATTTAAACTAATTGAAAAAAGTGTTACAAACCAAGAAGCAAGACTAACATTTTTAATAGGCTAAAAAAATTATCATTTTTTTTGTTTTGACAAAAACAAAATTAAATTAAATTATTTCGAATTTAAACAATACGTTTTTCAAAATAATAAATTGTACAATAAAAAGAGACATTTTTTTCCGTGTACTATTTACTCTGCAAACTCTTAATCATAACCTAGAACCTTGCCAAAGACAACAAATCGATCAAAAAATCTCTTCTCAATGCTTTTTGAGTGTTCACGTGCCCAATTTGTATGACCGTCTGGTCTGGCAAGTGTTAAGGAAGTATTGCACTACGACAAACAAACAGACAAACTCTTTGACAGTTTGGCAGTTTGCCTGCATTTGTTTGCCGAAACGTCAGCCTGCATACATTTGACTTTGTTTGCAAGTTGGCGAGTTTGGCAAACTGCCAAACACAAAAAATGCAAGTCTGTTTGTTTGTTTGCCATAGTCTAATAGCTAAGACAAAACTGGATGAAAAATGTTAAAAAAGCTTTTTTTTGACGCAGGATTTTTGCTTTGAAGATTCAGAGTGGGGTTTAAAAATAATTGTTGAATATTTTGAGTCTAAATCGAACAATTTATCAACATTTCAAAAATCTCTCCTAACTGTTTCCTTCTCATTTCTACTTTCAGGTACGTATCTCGACCAGCGCTTCCCAACCTTCAACCAGCTTAAGGTATTCCACGTGAGCCTCACCGCCAGCTCCCCAAAAACGACGACGACGGGACCGACTCACATTTGAGAAGGGTGCTGCATAATAAATCGTATAAATGAATATAAAAATTTATACTTTCTGTTCTGCTACGATGTGTGTGTGTGTGCTCTATGATAGCATGGATAGCTGTGGAGGAAAGTGGATGGTTCGGCGAGGTCGGAATCAAAATAAATCCCTCGACGATTGTCAGTGGACGTCGGATTGTTGGACAGACAGTCTTTCCACAGGTGGACCCGGGTGGTTTGACAACGTTTAGTTTGACACTTTTTGGTTTCGTGGCGGAACCATGTTTTCGAAATTAAAAGTTATCACCTTCTACCTTTTTTCTAACAGATACGGTTTTACTGTTGGCAAACAAATAAAAATGGGTTTCATGTTGAAAGTTTTCCATCATTTGAAAGTGACCTAACCTCCGAGGGTTGCGCATTTGTTGACGTAATTGAGATGGGTTCGTTTCAAGTTATTTATCGAAAGCGATATCAAATTCTAATAAAAGCACTAACTTAAGTTATTAGATTTGAATAGCCTCTACCTACACATTACCTCAACCATTAACAGTTCTTAAATTTCACTTCCCAGCGCTGTAAAGTGACACCGCGACCACCGCGGTGGTTATGGGTCAACAAACAATTAATTCCGGAAAGGAAGCAATGAAATCATAAAATGAAAAATTCATGCTTAACTTTTTTCTCTCTGTGTTTGTGTATTCTTTACAAACACAAGCAAACCACGTGTCGTTGCTGCATTTGGGTGTGTGTGCTATAAAGTTGAACGCCACCGTCGTCTCTTTTGTTGTTGTTTGAAAAATGAATTTGAAGAACGGATGGCCGCCGGGAAAAGCAAGAACCACCCGGCACATGTTCGGCGGCGGCTCCTTGGTTTGATGACCGACGAACGCCGCCAGCCAGCCAACTTGGATGGTGTCACTTGAATGGGCGAGAGTGCTATAATTTTCTTTGACAGATTACGAGGGGTAAGACACTTGTTTGTTGTTATCAAACCTCAAACGAAAGTTTTCAAGAAAAATGTTTTTGCCATAATTTTTATGGCAACCATCTGTACCGCAGATGTGTCACATGTGGTTCATTTTTAAAGCTGCTTTTTATTAGAATACCCTACGGACATTCAAGGGGTCGACCCGCATCCCAAAAAAATTAAGAAGCACGTGTAGGGACACCAGCCCAACAAAAAAAGGCCGCATGGGTGGGCATCGGTGGCGCGTCTTCGGGCACATTTATGTTCGACAATGCGCTCGCCGGCTCCGGGATTTCCAACCTTCTTCTGTTGTATTATGGATGCGACGAATTGAAACCGAGCAGGCCCGGTGTATGACCCAAGATTTAGTGCTATATTTGGGCGGTCGATGGTGGGTTTATGGCGGGACTAAATTGGCCTTAATTTATGGAGCTCAATTTGGAAAATGAGTTTTTTGGTTTTTCATTGATTTCGTTCCATGAAATTTCAATGCTTTTGATTTTGTTTGAAAAACTGTATGACAACGCAAATCTCTACAAATGTCACGCTCTGGTATCAATCCTGAAAAAAGAAACACTTTTTGGCAATCACAGTTGTCATGAATAAGAATGAAGTTTCAAGCGTTACGCTCTTCTGTTGAACATTTTTCACAACGTCGTGAACTGAAAATCACTTTTGTGAACTTTCAATTCCCATTCAAACCCTTCCCCCACTTCAAAATCGATGATTTATGGCAAAAAAGCTGTCTGCGGGAATGCAACGCCGCGCGAGTGTTGACGCAAACGGCGTTTGCAAACATAACCTAGAAATCGACATCGCAGTAGGTCACCACCCCACTTGTTGCTCTCGTGATGCACATTGTTCCTGCCGCCGCCGCCACCACCTACTTGGATGACGTGTGACGTCGTCTCTGCTTAGTTGGAGAGGAAGTGTAGGGCTTCCCACTGAATGATATTGGAAAATGTAAATTTTGTTTAGTTTACTGTGACTAAAGGTTTGTTGGCGGTGAAGTTTTGTGAGTGTTTTGGGGAAAGCAAGAAACTTTCTTAGAATTCAGCAAAATCTCTTTTTACGTGGAGGCGTTACGTTTTGTAATTTGTGAAACGAAACACATTATAGAGATTTTCAGATCTACAGTTATTTTTTAGAGCTTGAAAAAAATGTGTTTTGGTTAACGAGAAATCGAAGAAATAAAAAGCGTAACGCCTCTGAGCAGATCAACAAACAACTTTTAAAAGTTTAAAAAAATATGTTCCAGAGAGGATGTGATTTGATTTGAGTACAGTTAAACCTTTCCTACTGCGCAGGCGTTACGCTTTATATTTCTTCGATTACTCTAAAACGACATTACATATTTGCAATGTTTCTAATGCAAATTTTATATTGGTACAAGACCAACAAATTGCTTTAAAAAATTGTAAAAATATTAAGTCCTTTTTTAGAAATCGTCCAATTAAAAAAACGTAACGCCTGAACAATATGCGAGATTCAACTTTTAAAATTTTAAGAAGTTTTTATTTCTTTTTCTGTTATTTAATTTAAATCAAAAAAGTAAAACTTTTCTCTAAGGCTTAACTTGTTTGATAAACAAAAAATAAACAAAATTCAACCAGACCAAACTTCCAGAGTTGTAAAGCCACAAAAGTTTTTCACATACATTAACTGTAACACAACCCAGAGAGGCTGTGTGCCGCCACAGCTGATAAGGATGTGCTCACATTGCTCACGTTTTCTCGGCTTATCAGCTGTTTGGTAAACATGTGAAATTGCCTCTGGGTGTTCCTCTTGGCAATGCATACAATTTTGTAATGTATGAGGTTTCTTCCTTGTTATTTTTGAATTTCCATGGAGTTGTCTTTATAACTCTTGTAAATATTTTCAAATATTTGCATTTTTAATTACAATTGTTTTCTGCTGAAATAATTTCCAATTGTAATGTTTTGCCATTTATTGAATCAGAGTGAGAAATAAACGCGTTACGTTACGTTACGTTACGTTACGTTACGATTTACAATTGGTTTATGTCTCTGGAACGACACAACATTTTCGCAATCTGCAAGAAGCGATTTGAACGTCTTTTAGAGATCTACAAGTGGTTTTGAAGCATGCCAAATGGTTTGTTTTGGTTTCCAGGACGTCGACGAAATAAAAAGCGTAACGCATCCGCTTAAAAAGATGTTCAGACAAATTTTATTGTTTTGTTTACAAACATGACATTTCTACAAAAAGTAACAGCCAACTGAGTGCCGTCTGACGTTTCATCTGTAAATGTATTAGTGAGATGGAAATTTCTCTCGAAATATCGAAAATCGTTCACTCAACTTTCATTTCACTGTTTTCTCGTGAAAGAGATATTGGAAGCTTGTTCGTTTTCGATATTCTCTCTCTGTGAGTGCTCAGTGAAATTCTTTTGGTAAAAATTATTCCATCGATGGTGCTTCTTAAAGCCAAACTCATACATTAAAGCATGATTTTTTTTTTCAAATGATGTCCCAACTTCCAAAATAGAACTCCACCATTCCAAAACCTCTCAATATTACGCAACGCTCATCGCAAACATTGTGACATCTTTATTTTTATCTCGTTCCCTCACGCCTTATTAGCTTTTCCACCACTGCTGCCTTTTGTTTGCATGTAAACGAGCGTGTATTTGTGTTTTTCCTGCCCGACGACGACGACGAATGCAGTTGCGATAGAGCAATTACTGTTTACCATCGTAATATTGAGCGCGAAGCCCTTTAAAATGACTCCAATGGCGCGTGCTATTTGACGTTTCGCTTGTCACAGCGTGTTTTTCCTATCCTAGTCAGTGTTTAGTCTCACATGATTTGCATTTGAAAGACGGGGGCTCAAAAGACTTTCTTTTCGGTTTTTTTCTTCTTCTTTCTCCCTACTGATTTACATACCAGTTAACGAACGCTTTAATCATATTACACAAATATACGCGCTTTTTGTTTGGGATGAATTCTACTACAGTAAAACCTCAATATGTTGGCAGTAATTTAATTGTTGACATTTCATTTTCGTAAAGTTCATTTCGTTACAGTAAAGTTTAAAATGACATTTTAAAAAGTGTCAATCAGCTAGTTGCCAAAACATCGGGGTCCTACTGTAGACCATTGTGTTTGATATGCTTCCAAGAGAATTGGGTGTATTTCTTCTATAATTCATCATCTCCATCCATCACAGAATGAGTGTGGCAAGAAGATCGCTCTTGACGAACACACTCAATATTTGACTTTGACTTTTATTTTTCCTCTCGCTCAGTAAGAATCGCGCATTATTTGCATATCATTGATAATAGAACGCGAAAATGTTCCATCACTCAGCGAAGCAAAGATGCTTCCGTTTTGAGTCGAACAGATTTAATTTTAAAAGCGCCCCTACTGGAAGAAATTTGAACTAAATCTGACGTTTAAGTTTAAAACAGTGTTATTGTTATCGCAGAAGACATGTAAAATAAATGTTTTTTTTAATCGACAATAGAATGTCAATCCCGTAAGAAATCGCAACCGATTTCAAAACAATAACAAAGTTTCCGCTATAACATATGTTTACAAAAAGCTGACGTTTCATCGTTTTGCCACCGCGCGTCATCTTCCTCGTGCACAATGGGTGCAATCGATACGTCTTCTTTTCGTGCTCCTCCCCCTATCATCTCATTAGCATATGATGGGAAATTTTTCGCCCCATCAAGTAATTAGTCCTCCTGCGGAAACTCACAGCAGCAGCAGCACCAGCTGCTAATGAGGTGGTAAAATTTGAAGATGCACATCACAAGCTTCAGTCAAGTCAAGGACAGCTAGATTGGCGAGATTTTGCGCAGTTTTGATTGAAATTGTTGACATGTCAAACTAGCGAGGTTTTACCCAACATCACATCAAAGTAGGCTTCCAACAAGCTGTAAATCAGGCCTGATTGAACATTTTAATCTTCAGCAATTCATCAACCAGAAACAATATGGCACAAATCTGTCCAACAGTTGTAATTCCACGTCAAAATAACCAAACCCTCCGTTAGATCACAATCAATGAAATTTTAATACCTCACCCAGGAATCCTTTGTTGTTTTTCAATCTGGACTTTTCATTAACATATATTCCACTCTCGGGAAAAGAGAGCTTTTTCCGTCAGAGCTTCCATCCATCGTCCTGACTCCTAATCCGGCTGCCACATGTATGTGTCCAATCAATCGGACAGCCATGAGCCCTTTGCAAAAAAACAACAACAACAAACCACCAGCTGTTACGTCGCATTCTGTTGATCGATTGTTTTTCAACACTGCCTGCCCTGCCCTGAGTGTTGGACAGGTGGGAATCCGAAAATGTTTAGGGGATTTGCACAATTTTTCGGGGAAAATTACAAGTGACCTAAAATTTTCAAAGAGCTTTATTTCTAATACGATTTTCAGCAAATAACCTAAAATTATCAAAATGCTTCATTTGTAATACGATTTTGAGTGAATGACCTAAAGTGTTCAATATGCTTTATTTGTAATAAGATATTCAGCGGATGACCTAGAATTTTCAAATAGTTTAATTTTTAATACGATATTCAGTGAATGACCTAAAATGTTCAAATGCTTTATTTCTATTACAATTTTCAACGAATGACCTAAAATTTTCAAAATGCTTTATTTGTAAAACGATTTTTAGTGAATGACCTAAAATTTTCAAAATTCTTTATTTCCAATGCGATTTTCAGCAAATAACCGATTTTTTTCAAAATGTTTAATTTGTAATACAATTTTTAGTGAATGCCCTAATTTTTTTGAAATGCTTTATTTCTAATACGATTTTCAGTGAATGACCTAAAATTGTCAAAATGCTTTATTTCTAATACGATTTTCAGTTAATGCCTTGTTTCTAATACGATTTTCAGCAAATAACCTAAAATTTTCAAAATACTTTATTTGCTATACGATTTTCAATAAATGACCTTAAATGTTCAAAATGCTTTATTTGTAATACGATTTTTTGTGAATTACATAAAATTTTAAAAATGCTTTATTTGTTATACGATTTTCAGCGAATGACCTAAAATTTTCAAAACCCTTTTATTTGCAATGCAATTTTTAGTGAATGACCTAAATTTGTCAAAATGCTTTGTTTCTAATACGATTTTCAGTGAGCAAATTAAAATTTTCAATATGCTTAATTTGTAATATGATTTTCAGTGAATGACCTAAAATTGTCAAAATGCTTTATTTGTAATACGATCTACAGTGAATGACCTAAAATTTACAAAATGCTGTATTTGTTATTCGATTTTTAGTGATTTTTTTCTTAAATGCTTTATTTGTTATACGATTTTCAGTGAATGACCTAAAATGTTCAAAATGCTTTATTTGTAATACGATTTTCAGTGAATGACCTAAAATGTTTAAAATGCTTTATTTGTAATACGGTTTTTAGTGAATGACCTAAAATTTTAATACTGCTTTATTTGTTATACGATTTTCAGTGAATGACCTAAAATGTTTAAAATGATTATTTGCAATACGGTTTTCAGCAAATGACCTAAAATTTTCAAAACCCTTTTAGTTGTTTTTAATACGATTTTCAGCAAATAACCTCAAATTTTCAAAATGCTTTATTTGTAATACAATTTTCAATGAATGACCTAAAATTTTCATAATGCTTTATTTGAAATACGATTTTCAGCAAATAACCTAAAATTTTAAAAATGCTTTATTTGTTATACGATGTTCAGTGAATGACCTGAAATTTTCAAAATGCTTTATTTGGTATAAGATTTTTAGTCAATGACCTAAAATTTCCAAAACGCTTTATTTGTTATAAGATTTTCAATGAATGACTTAAAATATTCAACATGCTTTATTTGTAACAGGATTTTCAGTGAATGACCTAAAATTTTATGAATGCTTTATTTGTTATAGGATTTTCAGCAAATAACCTAAATTTTCAAAATGCTTTATTTGAAATACGATATTGAGTGAATGACCTAAAATTTTCAAAAATGCTTTATTTCTAGTACGATTTTCAGTGAATGACCTAAAATTGTCTTTGTTACTAAAACGATTTTGACAAAAGTTACAGCCTGTGCAAAAATCTTAGGCTGCTCTCCCCTAAACCTCCTGCATTCTACGGATATTGGGTCAATTCCCAAAGCGCATGGTCTGTGTCTCCAGTGGGAGTTCGTATGGGTGGGACAGTGGGCACGCGACAAAAAACATTCGTCCACCCTTTTTAGGGGTATTACCTGAGCAGGGCAAGCCAAGGGACATGTGGGAGGGTTTAAACCCAGACCAACCGGCAATCCGGAATGCAGTCCACCAGCACAAAAGTGCAGAAGCTGAAGGTAGCTGTTTTCTGTGTCATGTGGATGTATGTTACTGCTGTCTAGTGCTCATATTTATTATTCTAATTCAATAGTAAATTTTCAGTCGGCATCCAGGTGACCTTTCTCGAGTCACATTTCCCCGCAAATATCGCTCCACGTGAGATTGGTTTATCTATTTTTTGCACAATGTCTTAAATATATCTCTTGGATACAAAGCACACGCGTCTGTCCGCATCAGATTATTCAATCTATTTCGATGCCGATCCGGGCTATTAATTAGTTTGTCATAATTACTTCTTCTCGATTCAAGGGGAGACATCCCCCGCCGAGAGTGGCGTCCCGCTGTCCGCTTCCAATGACAGCTATCGGTTGGGAATGACTTGTTGTATATGTTTCACGGTGCTTCCTTCCTAGCCCAAATTACGCCACAGTAAACCTTCGGTGGTTTGACAACCTTCATTTTGTCGGCGAAGAAATGAGATTAAAAACTACTGCCAAAGAAACGGTATGTCCACGCACCCTCCTCCCCTGTAAATTCTGTGAAATGTGATCCGTTCTCAGAATCCTCTCTGCGGTAAACACAACGCAGTAGGGCTGACCGCTTTATTTTTTGTAATACATTTTCGGGTGCTCTCGGATGTACTGCAATTATTAATATTGACAATCACAAGACTTTCCAGCATGCTTTCATCGGACTGGCTGCGTTTGTGTTAGTGTTAGATTAGATATGATCTTCATTGCCAAACGAACGGAGTTTTACTGTAGTTCCTAATGAAAATAATTTAGACGGCTTCAAGTTAAACAAACTTTGATGGTTTGAAATCTCTGCGTTTGACACTTCTCAACCTTGGTCCTAGATTCTGTTAGTTTGAAAGATTGAAGCAAGAAACAAATAACGAACTGTCACTTTTTATACCACCTTCACATAAAAAAAAAACAAACCAAAACAAACGAAATCGTAGAAAAGTTTTCATTATTTTGATAGTGATTCTACGATTACTGGTCTGTCAAACTAAAAGCTACCCGGCCTGTCATTGTCAATTTATCGTAGTTTTGCAATACAGTAAAACCCCATTAATTTGATAAGAATCGTTTTGTTTGTTTTGGTTTGAAATCAATGTTCATAACTGACAGAACGTAATAAAACTTCTGTTTGGAACTGTCAAACCAACTAAATTTAAGAAATCGTCACACCTAAGGGTGTCAAACCGCCAAGGTTTGACTGTAACGCCACTTCGAAACGGAAATCACGTGGCGTGCAGTCGCTAAAGAGTAGCAAAAACGCCGCGCAAAAGAAGAAACTAATCAATGAATTTGTCTTCCACAGCGTAGACGTATACGGTAGGGCGCTGTCTGTACAATCAAAACTTAACCTCTTTATAGAAGTAGGGTTGGGGAAGTCGAGTTTGACTTTGTTGTACAAAATATCGAAAACCATTCGGTTTCGATTTGGATTTATAAGCGACAGTTAAACCTCGTTAGTTTGACAGTAATTATTTTTTGAGTAACTAAAGTGCCAATCTGTCACTAAAAATTAAATTTTGTATACCTGGGTCCAACCAAACCCCCCTCAACCCTACACAATTCCAACTTGACTTTTTGTTCAGCATGAGACACCACCTCCGCTTGCAAAAAGTGTGCGCTCACGCGAAGTGCAATACACAATGTTCCGACACAAATCGCTGCACAATTGCACCAGCCCCGTCAAACAGACGAGATAGAAAATAGATCGAAAACTAAACGATCTTGAGAATGTGTCAGTCGACGCCGCAAGACCGCCTTCTGTTGTCATATTTTAAGAGGCTTTGGCGCGAATTGGCCCATATTTGAGTTAGATATCGCAATTATACTCGACGAACGCCCGCGAGAGATTTCACCCTCTGATTTGACGTTTGTTTGCCATAAAACAAGTGCGCGCGAGCGCGCCCGCCATTATGGCAAAACTGACAGCTCGCACGCATAGACGCCCTTGCAGCAACTTGTTGCGCGAATGACTCACACGCAAGTGGCAGTTCCGATTACGACGCCGAAAAAATCAAACTCCTTCGGCCCGTAGGTAATTTGCGCACCGTTCAAATTGCCTAAATTTCGGTCTTCACGGCCGGTTCCCGCCAAAAACGGCGAGGGTGCCAATTTAGCGGCATCGATGCCAGCTGCCAGCGGTCGCCGCTATGGTCAATCATCTGTTTTCGGAATGTGAAGGTCGTCGTAAAAGGCTCAAACATATCTCGGGTTTATTTTTCAAGTTGTTTGATAATTATATGGGCGCGTAGCTATTGGTACTGCACGCACACAGCCAAACACTGATTGTTTTGTTTGGTGAGGCTGTGTCGGGGTTTTTTTTCAATGCCGCACTGGCAGGTTGATTTTTTGTTGCGTTACTGCGTCCGAAATGTCCAGAAGTAAGCCTAACCTCTAATTTTCGTCCCAATAAAGTGAGGTTAGACGGAGCGAGCTCCTTTATGGCGTTTCATAACCTATAATGACTCGCGTGGCGCGCGTAGTAGGCTGTGTTTGGTCGGGGATGTGCACGTGTCGGAACCGTTATTGGGAAGGGGTTTTCGGGTATAGTGAGGTTAACACCTTAAAAAGCCAGTCGATTTGAAGATTGCTTCCTATTTTTCAAGAATTTGTAAAGTTTAGACAGCAATCAAAATAGATAGCAGTTTAAACTCGATGTAAACATTTACACTAGCCCTAGCGGCTGTGAAAGTGAAATAAACTGTTTGTTGACATTCGAGGTTACGCCCTTTTGAAAAAAGCTTCCTTCGAATGTCAAAGATCCTGCTCATGTTAGTAAACATTTGTACGGGTGGGACGCTTTGTTTGTTTACAATTGATTATTGTCCTCTGCACGAAGCGTTAACCTCCCACTTTTTCACCCTCAACGAACGTCAAACTCAAAAAAACATGTTGCTGGATCTTTTTTCAGATTTTTGTTTTCGTTTGTTTTTGTTGTGAAAATGCTATAAAAAGTGACAGTTCTGACACTTTTGTGTCCCAACCAGAGTCTACCTCAATTAATATTGTTACAAAATCAGAAACCGGTCTCTTCCAATTACTCGTGAATGCATCGATTAAATTGCATTCTCGCCTCAATTACTGACATCAATGGCAGTTTGTTGTGACTTCGCTATGAAGATTCTGCTGCGAGAAACGATACGTTGCAGGTGAAAGCTATTCCAACGCTAATAAAAGGAAAACAACCGATTCAATTCAAATATCAATATGTAGATAAAATTTCTCTCGCAGAAGACTTCCAAGAATGCGCCTCTATCGGAGAGGTGGGACCGTCCATAAGTTACGCTAGAGAGCAGTGGAATGCACATATCGATCTGACTCGATTTTATGGCACAGCGTCTCCTCTGTGTTTGCGCACCCGTCTGTGGAATCACTTTATAAGTTGTGTGCCCTATCACACAAAGAGCGCCGCCGGAGATGATTGATCTTTTTTTTCTGTCATGATTTTGCCTAGTGCATGATTTCAGGAGCACCTCTTTTCTACTCTGTTATCGGCCGGTCGGTCCGAGAGTGGTCAGAACCGGCTCCGAGATTCCGCCACGTCACGGCTTTTGATGTGTGTGTGTGTGCGTCTCGGATTTGTTTTCCGCCGGCACTTGACCCGATAATGGAATCAAGTGCCGCAAGACAAGATATGACTGCGACTCCTCCTCCCGGATTGGAATGGGTGCACTGATAGTGGGCTATCCCTTGGTCCAGATGTCAAGTTGACAGGCGGTAAATGTCAGAAGGAAGTTGCCATAATGGCGACTACAACAAATCACCATAATTTTGGAAACTAACGTCAAAGTTTGTTTACATAATTAAATTTACTTATGCATTCATGCAATCTGAAGTAACATTTGAAAAGGGCGCAGTATTTTTATGATATTGTTTTAATAATACTTTCTAGTTTGACTAGCGAATACTGCTAATTTTCAATGTTGCATAAATAAAAAAATCACAATAAAACAAACAAAACGTTAAAATTCCGGACACAAAACGTTTTCAACTAAATTTATTAAATTACCCTGGGCAAGGATTCGTCATTCGTCAAAGCCAGATTTAAGTCGCTTCGGAACGTGATAACCTTCTTTTCCGCCAGTTACTACCAAATGCATTCACTCGCCGCTGGAGGCTACTACCACAGCTTAATTTATGCAATTAGCAACGCAGCTACTCACGTACCCACAGCGGTGGTTTGCTATAAAAAATTTCCTTCGAATTTATTATCCAAATAAGCGCGGTGAAACGCGACTTTGAAGATGGCAGACGAAAGGTTTATCAAAACGTTTTTATCATTTTTAGAGGGTGAAATTTCCGCCAACCCCCCTTGACTCATGTTTTTTTATTACAGTTGTCACACCTGAGGGTGCACCGTAAGGTGCGAACAAAACGCTCACTTAAGGCTTAAGTCGCTCCTTTAAGCTCGCTGTGATCATTAAGGTGCTTATTTTGTTTCGCGTGGTTCAATCAATTAGCACGATCGGTTGGCGCGGTTCGTCTGTTTTTGGTGCGCTGCTAGTACCTACTTGTTGCGGGGATGAATTTCTAATGAGTTCGCGCAAACTTGCAGCAACAGGGATGACTAACTCCAAACTCAACCCCGTTGACAAAGTGTGGACATGTGTCGAGTGAGCGGCGTGCGACCGACGACAAACTGAGGTTATGTAGCTAATTTGTCATGTTTGTTAGAGAACACCAACTTCTACTCGTCCACAAGGTGGCCATGATCGGCTCTGTGCTGGCTATCGCGATCAGTTGATCTTACGCGGCGAACAATCACTGCAGCTGTCAAAGTAGCCATAATGGCGTAAGGGTGCGCGTGCTATAAAATTTCAAAATATCAGAACGCGTTAAGCAAGCAATTTCCGCCATTAATCTTTGATGAGTTAATTGTCGGTTTTTAAAAACTCGTAAATATGCCACCCGTCAATCCCCCAGCGTGTAAACAATCTTCAACAGTGGCTATTTGTCTAAATATATATTTGAACCGGGCCTAAAAACTCTTCCGGCCAATGTAAACAAACCGGCCGTCACTTCGTGGCGCCATAATAGAGTTGGTCACCCAACGACCCACCCACTCGGGGTCGCCGGTTGATTCACGGAAGGGAAGATGATACTTGACTGTTTTATGGCCACCCAGGCTGTGTGATCTGTTTCGCAGCGCGGGGATAGCAAATGGCAAGTGGCACTCGATTCAAGGAATGGGATGCATTCTCTGGTGTGGTGTGCCGTACTGTTGAAGTAAGTAATAATGGCGCCGCACCATCATGATTCTATTAGCCTTCAACTTTGATTTGCATCCATAAAATTTTAGCAAAGATAAAGAGATGAATCAAAGTCTTACATTTCGATTTTATTTGAACACACAGAAAAAAGTTTTGTAGAATCAGCCTGTATGAGGTTTGAATCAACAAAATTTTTGTTGAATATAATCAACGCCAATTTTGCGTTGAAACAACCCTTGATTTTCTCGATTCCACAAAAGTCTTTTGTTGTTTTGAAAAAGCTGCTCTGACGTTCAGCATTGATTCAACCAAAAATATGATTTTCAAATCAACAAAACGTTTTGTTGATTCAAATATGCCTTATTTTTCTGCGTGAATGTTCGAAGACCTGTAATTCGAGAAGAAATTCCTGATTGATTTGGTGTCTTCGGCAAAGTTAGATGTTATAATAAGGACATTTCAGAAAAAAAAAATCGCGGAAAAATTCTTTTTTTTTTATATTCTACTTTTTATCACTGATAGTTAAATCCCCAAAATACCTATATTTTTTTTAAATTTCTTAAAAAATCCCAAAAAATCCATTTTGCGTGTGCCCAAAGAATACATTTTGCATCACTAGTTTGTCCATGTCAGTTTCCACAAAACGTTTTGTTGATTCAAATATGCCTTATTTTTCTGCGTGAATGTTCGAAGACCTGTAATTCGAGAAGAAATTCCTGATTGATTTGGTGTCTTCGGCAAAGTTAGATGTTATAATAAGGACATTTCAGAAAAAAAAAATCGCGGAAAAATTCTTTTTTTTTATATTCTACTTTTTATCACTGATAGTTAAATCCCCAAAATACCTATATTTTTTTTTAAATTTCTTAAAAAATCACAAAAAATCCATTTTGCGTGTGCCCAAAGAATACATTTTGCATCACTAGTTTGTCCATGTCAGTTTCCACACAAATTTGGCAGCTGTCAATTCAGTATGAAATGTGAAATTTAAAAATCTGTATTTTTTGAAGGATTTTTTTGATTGATTTGGAGTCTTCGACAAAAATGAAGCAATACCTAAGTAAGGACTGAACCGAAAAATAATATACAGGATAAAAAAAAACTATTTTTTCAATCATTTTGGTCACGAAAAACTGATTTCCAAAAAAACTTTATTTTTTATATATTTAAGGAGACATTATAAATAGCATTTTTTTTCAAAAAAGAAAAATTATGAAAATTTTGCAAGATTTCCAAGATTTTGATTTTTAAACATTGAAAATCGAACCAATTAGGCTTTCTAGGTCCAATGAAAAAAATATAATTTAACCCAAAAATTAGGAACTTCTCGTCACAGTGTCCTGATGCAAACAATGATCGAGCTCGAGCTGTCACAGTCCTGCGAAATATGTTGGCTGACATATCGGGCGGTCAGTAAAAAAAAACCAGCTAGAAGTCGTCTGACAAATAAACTTTTGCAAATCTGATGAAAACAAACGCCCAGCTGCCATGTAAACATACTTTGAATGTGTTGGCAAATTGCTGACTAGAAAGCCTCATTAGTTCCCGAGATATCTGTGATAAAAAACGAGGGCTGATTGGGCAACACTTATAAAATCTCATACACTCAAACCCCGATGGTTTGACACCAACTGTTGTCAATCGAACGGGGTCACGTTTTAGTTTGACGACCCCTTTTACACGGAGTTCACACACACTATCAAACGTTTGTTTTGATAGTGTGCGTTAGCGCCGTGTAAAAAGTGACAGTTCGTCACTTTTTAGTTTGACTTTGGCCAACCAACGGGGTACAAACTAAAAAAAGTGTCAAACGAAAAAGTGACCAACCACCGGGGGTTGAGTGTATTTACAGTTTTTTTTATCTTTGCATGACAACAAGATTTTCGGTGTAGTCTTCAAGCATCCCTGCACACACGTTCAAAATCACTCCGTTTTAGACAAAAACGAACCGTTTCAGAAATGATTATAGGGGCCATCTGTCAGAATTGATTGAATTTCACTCAGAATTCAACGAAATCTGAGTAAAAAGAGAAAACTTATTCAGAAGATACAGATTTATGTATTTTCACATACCATTTTTGTATAAACGGCTTGGGACGGAATTTTCGATTGCAAATTTGATTATGCATCTTCGATTTTCAAAAAATCCTGCCCTCGGTACCGTTAACAGGGGCAAATCGGGACTACTGTCTGAACAGGGACAGCAGTTTAAAAGTTTGAAATTTGGAAAACTCGTCTTGAGATTCTTAGAACCAGGATTTTAGGGTCTCTATCTCGTGGTTACACAGTTCCGTGTGACATTCTTTTTTTCCCTCTCATTCTCACATTCACCCTCTCATTAGAACGTAGCCACAAATGTCGCCACAGGACAAAATTTAACGTTAACGCAGTTTAACGGGTCGTATTCCTTGGTCGGTTCCCAATCCCCCTGTCGAGCTTTTTCGTTGCGGTTTCTGAGAAAACAAAAAAATCTTCGGCGAGTGTGCGTGAACGAGGAAGGTGATAGAAAGAAAATGCTCTTGCTGACAAATAGGATATGAAAGAAAAGAATTGGTACGCTATAGTGGGGGTCGCTATCCAGGTTTTTAAGCGAAGATGGCGTTCGAATGTTGAACGTCCGAAATGTCAAAATCGCACATTAGCACCAACATTAGAAAAAAATGCGGCTGTCATGCCATGGCACACTTTTTTCGTAATGTTGGTACCACTGCGCGATTTTGACATTTCGGGCGTTCACAATTTTCGCTTAAAAAGCTGGATACTTTCTGATATTTGTGGGTGCATAAATCAACAAATGATAGTTTTTTCTATCACTCGTTTAAAACACTGCTAGGCACTATTTTTGTTGCCCTGTGTCTGTTCTATCCGAAACCAGTCAAAAATATCAAAATATTCTGCAGTAAAAAGGCTAAACCAGCTGTCTTAATTCGCCTCATGTGTCCCGATTCGCCCCAGATGACGGTACAAGATCCTGAACTGGAACGTTGATCTGTGACTGTTAAGTGAAAAAAAGATACTGAAAATCTCGAAAAGCAATAATTTTTCTCTCATTGAGTGCTCAATGAGATTCTATAGACGAAGATTTTTTGTGTTGTTGTGAGACCAAGACTTCATTTAAAATTAATTCAATTTAATTTGTTGAACATCATCCACTTGTCTTTGCCCACAGCCTACACCAACATTGCACCCATCTCGGCAGGCAAGTGCACGATCAAACACGATGATCGTCGTCGCCATAAAAAAAAGATCAACAGACGGTCAGAATATAACGAGATCATTCAAATTGGACGCACCGAGCACTGACTGTCCCGTGTACCTCCTGAGATAGGCCCGAGCACACGCTGGGCCCTCGTCAAGCGCAATAACAATAAAGAATGAATTAAGTGCACACACAGCCGCGGAATGCGTGACCATCGTATAAACACAGCCGTTATGGCGCGATCCAAATTGCGGAAGAACAGTCTCAGGTTCTGGGCGAGATCGCAAAATAAATGATGTCCGCGCACGCGTAATTTGCAGAAGAGTGCAAGAATGCGCCGCAAGGGACGACATTATGGCGCGACATCTGTCAGATTTGGGGGGCGCCGCCATTATGGCACACGTTTTGTTTACCTAACCGTGTAAGTGAGGTTACGCCATCGGTTACACACAATGTGTAATGACGTGATTAAATCGAACAAAAAGTTCAAACCGGATCGCCACCGGAACCGATTCCGCACAAGTCCGTTGTAATTCGGAGCTTTTTTACGTTCGATGAAATTACATAGACAAAAACAAACGGGGGTTTGATCTCGCTTGCCTAATCCGGCGAACACCGAGGATGAAAACAAAATTAAAAATAATACCATTAATGATAACAACAAGATCTGTGAGGCAAGAAAGTCAAGAAAAATGGCCAGTTTTCCTCGTTTTCACCGCGAGTGCGAAAAATTTCGCTTTCAATGCACTTTTCGTTTTCGAAGAGTTTTCTAACTGCGCGAGGGGGAGTCTAATTGACCAATCTCTGAGCTTCGCCGGGTTCAAGAAGCTGGTGTCTTTCTCTTTTTTCATCGATCAGTCGGTTGAGAGGTCTAATTGTTAGCTCTTTTTTTTCGGTGATGGATACAACGCAGGTTCCGTTGACCCACACGCCGCACAGGTTGAAAGAGTTTATGCGTTTATGATTTTGACAGAAAGGTGAATTAAACATGTCTTCCTTTTGGGGGGTATTGTGGCAGAAAATGAATGCATCACAATTTAAGCGATTGTTAAGCTCTAAGCTGCTCCAATTGATAAGGACGTAACGTAACCTCAAAACAAAACTATTTGACAGGCGTTCCTAAAATAAGACCAAGCTGCCCCAATTTGCCATAAATTTCCAATCGAATTCTGCAGCCTGAAATCTCGTATTTTGCAGTTGGATGGGAGCCAACGAGGTTCATTAAATTAGTCGATTTCAATCTGAAATAGGCTCCAGTGTTTCCTTTGGCACTCAGGGTCCAACAAAAAACTCAAGTTGTACCAATGTAAACAAACTTAGAAGCTGGATTTTATAATTAACATTTTTCACAAAATAAAAACAATTTCCCAAGATTAGTATTTTATTTTTTTGAATTTTTCGATTTATTTTGGAGGACAAAAATCGCATTTTTTTAGCCAAAGAAAAGTATTCACAAACATTTTGCCGTCAAGTTATGATTGTTTTGGTTTTCGAAAAAAAAAATGAACTATAGTACATGGTGTCGATTTCTGGAAAAGTCAGGGAAAACCTGGAATTGTCAGGGAATTTTATTTGACCTGGAAAAGTCAGGGAAAGTCAGGGAATTTTAAGCTGGGTCAGGGAATTTCGATGATCTTATAAATATTACTACAAAATTTCATTTGTTTTTTGAAAATTCGCCCTTGATGATGTATTTGAATGTCTTCCAGGCCAAACTTTGCAACACTGATGATATTTAATTTTTTATATTGGTCAGTCCGGAAGGAACGCAGAACTCCTTATAAAAAATTCTTAAGAAAAGGGTCACGATGAAAAGCGCGTAGCTTGTTTGCAATATGTTTAGGTTTAAAAATAAAATAATTTGGATTTGATTTGGATTTCCGTTCAACTGAAAATTACTAGCGCACACAGGGTGAGACAATATGAGGCAGTTGCCCCAACATCCTCAGAGATTTGTTCTAAAATTGGTTGTTTGCTTAGCATCTGGGTGCTGAATAGTGGTTCGCAAAACGGCCTCAATTTTGAACTGTCAAAGTGGAACCAATTTACTGTTCGCCAAAAGTAGAGAGTATTGTTATCGATCATCAAAAACTGTCTTTCTTTTTTTGAAGAATTTAAAACTGTCTGGATTTTGAGGACCAAGAAAACTTAGGGAAGTTGAAGATTTGTTTATAATTATGAATGTAAGTTGTTTATTGAGTCGATGCGGTTGTATTCATCCAGATGCTGTCTTTATTGTTTGATTCCGTTTGAAAACATAATGGTTTAGTGAAAATGTTCTCTGCTTGTTGGATCAGCTTCGCTAGAATCAGCGATGATTTTTCGCTGGACCAGGAAGAGCTGCAGGATTCCAGAATCAGCCAAGGAATTTATCTGCAGCATCGCAGAATGACACTCTCGCCGCAGTTCTTCATCGGCCGTAAAAAATATCTTTTCTAACCGATCGAAACTCAAAAATAAAAACTCAAAAATAAAAACAATGATTATAAAACAGCTCATTTATCAGTAAGAAAAAAGTAATGCTTGTGCTTGAACAGCCTCCTTTTTTGTAGATGTAAACAAAGTGGGATCATTCGAAAATTACGTTACGCATTCTCTCTATTCATCACCCAGCTTAGCATATAGGAACCATAGACAAAACCATAAATTTTGTCAGAACAATTAAATGATTTAAAAAATCAAAAGTTAGAAAATTCGAACATTTGAAAACTTAAAAAAAAATATAAAATTCTAAAGCATAAAGATTCTAAATTTTAAAAACTTAAAAATTCTGATAGTTTGGAATTGTTGATTTCTTAATTTTTTAAATTATTATTCTAAAATTCTAAAATAATCGTGAGGTTAGAAAATTTTCCAAAATTTCACTTTAGTATTCGTTATCTAAATTTTTATTTTTCTCAAAATTAAACTGAACTATGATTTAAAAACGATCCAAAGTAGTTTAATTTTGTTTAATCTAAAATTAAGCAAAATAGTGATGATGAAATGGAATTAAAAATTTAAGAATTAAATTCAAGAATTAAAGAAATAAAACAAAAATTTATGGAATAAACAGTGTTGTTACAGACTACACTCAACTCATTTTTAAACATACTGACTCTGAATATTTAATTTCTTTAAAGATTTGAGCAATGTTTTTTATCCTTATTTATTGTTCGTTCGTATTGTTCTTTTATACTGGATACATTCAATTTTAATCTTGTGAATCTTAATCATATTTCAAACTTTTCCTGAAGATACAAACATTTGGATGTAACAAAAATTATTATTGGGCATGTTCCAGTGGGTGTACTGTGCTTCTATCACAAATATGAGCTTGATTGGACGTAACAGATGCTTATCCGCCTTTGAGTTTTAGATGGGATTCAGCCAGTAGATTTTTTTTTTAAATTTGAGCATTCTGGAAGAAAAAAAAATCAAAACATTCAAAAATTACAGCTCCAACATTCAAAATTGGATTATTCAGAAATTAGGAAATAAAATTAGGAAAAATAGTATAGAAAAACCCAAAAAAAAAATTAATTCATATAAAAAAATATATTAAAAGATCCGAAATTTTCAAATAAAAAATTAAAAAAATCTGAAAACAAAAATCAAAGATATCAATATTCAAAAATAAAAATAAAATAAAAACAATCAAGAGAACAACAATAATATTATTTTTAAGAGCGAGTCCACGAACAGGGCATATCCCTTTGTATGGGACGTCGTTTGGACCTCACCAATCTGCCTGAAATTTTCAGGGGTTGTTTGTACATATAAAACTAGCATTTGGCCAAAATATGAGCACTCTAGGTCAACGGGAAGTGGGGCAAATCGGGACACAAAGTTTGAAGGTTCAAAAACGTAAAAAATCTTAAAAGGCTTAAACTTAGGCAAAATTCAATTTAATTTCAAAATTCAAAATGCACCTTAAAGGGCTTTAAAAATGCAACAAAATGCAGGATAGAACATCCAAATTGGTTAATTCTAAAGGGAGTTATTGGCGTTTTAGTGAAAAAGTAGCATAATTTTCAAACTCAAATAAAAAAGTGTTCCATCCAGATATCAACTCGGATCGACCTGCAGCTTGTAGGGGACATCTGGAACTACCATCTGAGACTGAGACCGGGTTGGGTAAGGCAGTTTAACATATTGAATAGACACTTTTACTTTTAGTGAATTTTTTGGTTGTAAATTTTTGCTCGGGGACCCCTTAGATCCCATTTTATGGTGATAATTTTATCATATTCGTGTTCCTGAGACAATTTCACAATAGAAACATACTTAAAAATGTATATTATCATCCATTTTAACCCTTTAAAAAATGAAAGATAAAAAAAATTAAGAAGCTGCTTTTTTTTGGTGTCATCTAGTATCCTTGGAAACGAACTTGATTTTCAATAAATGTGAATCAAAGTTTTTTCTAAACTTTAATTTTTTAAAGAGTTAAAATGGATGAAAACAAACATTTTTATGCATGTTTCTAATGTGAAATTGTCTCAGGAACACGATTATGATAAAATTATCACCAGAAAATGGGATCTAAGGGGTCCTTCGAGCAACAATTTACTACCAAAAAATTCACTAAAAGTAAAAGTGTCTATTTGATATGTTAAACTGCCTTACCCAAAGCGGTCTCAGTCTCAGATGGTAGTCCCAGATGTCCCCTACAAGCTGCAGGTCGATCCGAGTTGATATCTGGATGGAACACTTTTTTATTTGAGTTTGAAAATTATGCTATTTTTTCACTAAAACGCCAATAACTCCCTTTAGAATTAACCAATTGGAATGCTCTACCCTGCATTTTGTTGCATTTTTGAAGCCCTTTAAGATGCATTTTGAAGTTTTAAATTAAATTGAATTTTGCCTAAGTTATAGCCTTTATAAGATTTTTTACGTTTTTGAACCTTCAAACTTTGTGTCCCGATTTGCCCCACTTCCCGTTGACCTAGAGTGCTCATATTTTGGCCAGATACTAGTTTTATATGTACAAACAACCCCTGAAAATTTCAGGCAGATTGGTGAGGTCGATGCGAGATGGGTATGCTTTGCTCGTGGACTCGCTCTTAAATTCTTAAATTCTAAAATCCTAAAATTCTAAAATTCTTAAATTCTTAAACCTGATAAAATTTGAAGTGTTTTTTGAGTTTTTTTTTCGGTTAGAGAAATTTTGAGAAGAAGGTGTAGGAAAATTTGCTTCGATTTTTCTAAGTGACGCTTTGGTAAGATCATCGAGTATGAACTGTATCTGAAATTTAAAATCTCAAGTTCGAGAATTTATTACAATTTTTAAATTTTATTATTTTTTTTATTAAATTCTTTATATTTTATATTTATATTTTTTATAAAACAACAAATTACAAATTAAAAAAAAATTAAGATTTCATTCAGTTTTTAGATCTAAATTTCTAAATGTTGAAATTTTTGATTTTTTTGCCAGCATGTTTGTTTTGGCTTTTTCCTCTAGTTTACTGCCGTTCTACGCATAATTGTCCCATGTCAATTTTGGACGATTTTGAGTTTTTGACATTTTTAAGTTTAGTTTGATGTGTACTTTAAGAAAAACACATAAAATTTGGTACTTTGTTCGGAAACTCATTAAAAACAACATCAAGTCTGTTTGTCCCATCGTTAAACTTCTACGCATAATTGTCCCACCAAGTATTTTTTTATACGGAATCATTAGTTTTATGTAGCATTATGTCGTGTTTACCTGTTGTTTAGCAAGAGGATCACAAATAAGAGTGATACACTGCTAACTGGGGCAATTAGGGACACATAGGGCGAATAGGAACCCAAGGGACAATTATGCGTAGAAACGCAGAAATCGGTCGAAAAATTTCAATCGCGTTTTTCTCAGTTGCACTTTTTTGAACATGGGACAATTATGCGTAGAACGGCAGTTTACTTCTTAATGTGTTTAATCCTAGCAAAAATACATTTTCAGCGTTTCAAGATTCTGCGTTCTGAGATTGCCAAATTGAATTTATTATGAAACTCTTGTGTATGTTTGTCGCAAAATTATTTTTCTTAAAATGGGCGGATTTTGCGCGGGTTGGGTTTTGAGATGGTGCGGATTTTTTTTTTCGATTTCTCCGTAACAATTCTGAATAAAGGAATTTTAGAGTTCAAGAATTTATAAAATATGGTCTCTTCGGAAAAGTTGTTTCCAGCATCCGAGATTTCATAGGGATTGTACAACTACATTTCACATATTTTCCTCAAACAACATTCAGGAGGAGTTTCGTGGTTAGATCGAGCTTAAAATTGGAATCTATTTTAAAACACCCAAATATCTAAGATTGATAAATAATGACTTTTTGAAAAGCTCGAGCAGGTTGTAGGTATTTTGTTTTAATTTTTATAAAATGTATTGATCGTGTGAATGATCGTCTGTAGGCTGTGGTCAAGGTAGAAACCATTTTTTTAAATTCCAGAAAACCGTTTACTTTAAACACAATCATTGTTGTAAAAGACATAGATCTTTTTTAAAACCGTAATCATGTGCTTGAAAAAATTTACATTTAATTGTATATTTTTCTTAATTTTTCAGTTTTGTTTTAATCTTTCTTAAAGTTCTACAAAATAACATATTTTTTAAATTTTTTTTCTCCAAAACCTTTAGTTTTTTTTTAAACACAATCAAAAATGGCATCGACTTAATCCGTTTTTAAAATTCCGCAAAAGGCATCAATTATAAAATTAAACATGACTTCTTACTTCAATTCAAATTTCAATTGTTTTTTTTTTTTCAAAAAATTTAACATTAAATTTTCTTTAGGAAATGAGGTGAAACTAACTAATCGCAATTTGAAATTTGCAACAATTGTAATTATTAATTATTTCTAGAGTTTTTTTAAAGGTCCTGTAAGATTTTGTGTTTCATATGTTTATAGGACCCATTAAAAAAAAACTCTAGATTTTTTGGTAAAGGGCAACATTTAAAATGGCATCACCAGATTAAAAAAAACATAGGACAATTTTATGGTTGCTGATTTTGGATGTTCGATTAGAAAAAAATGATTGACAAAAAAATAGTTTTTGAAGAATCCATTGTTACAAAAATAAAATAAAAAAGTCATTGAAGTTTTTCAATATCTTAAATTTCCAACATTCAAAAAGGAAAATGCATGAAACCATAAAAACGCTCCAAACAACATGTTAGTGAAAATAGAAAAAAAATGGTGGTCTGGTACTGCCGTTTTACGGCGATATGATGTATACGCCATTTTGGACATTTTCAATTTTATTGTACAGTCTGATAAAGAATCTTAAAAGCTACCTCCTGACGAAAGAATTTTTCAAAAAACTGCTCTGGGGCCCATTTTATTAAGCAAACAAACAATGATGTATACGCCAATTTTACTCATCATGATGTATGTATACATTGAGAATTGATAGAAGTCAAATTCAATACTGTTTGAATGTTGATTTGAGGTTTTGGGACCAAATCAAGACTGGCCAATATTTTATTACATTATTTCGATTTAATTCTTAAGGCGACGTCCATTAGGCATCATCCATAAAGTACGTCACGTTCTGAGGGAAGAGGGGGGTTTTGAGAAAGCGTGACGTTGCGTGTTAAAAGCATAGGGAAATCGTGACAAAGGGGGGTGGAGTAAATTTTGGCTGATTTTAATGTGACGTACTTAATGGATGACACCTTATCCACATCCACGTAGACACTTTTTTGAAAGTTTTAGACCCACCCACCTCCCTTGCTGACAATTGTTCATGCAAAAAAATGTGTTTATGGAGCATAGACAATCGCTAAGGGAGCGTTCTTTTATTACGTAACGCAAAAAATCGGATTTTTAGACACCCCTTCTTAACAAAATTTCCATACAAATTATAAAAATTTTGTATGGAGCGTAAAACGGCCTCCGACCCCCCTCCCCCCAACTGCGTTACGTAATCAAATAACACTCCCTAATACCTTCCTCCCCTCCTTAAAGTGTCCACGTGAACAATGCATTACGGGATCCACTCAGTTATCAAAATAGCTGGCACAAAAAATAAAGCCAGCTTTGATCGCTTTGATCGAGCAATGTATACATACATCATTGGGCAGGAAAAGTAGTGATTTTTTATTGCTATTTTTTCGGCCAAATGATGTTTGTGGTTTAAAATCGTAGAGAATAGGAAAAAACAAGAAATTTTGTAGGGGCCACATTTTTATTGTACTTTTTAACAGTTTCTACAGAGCAGACCTCAAATTAGTCATTTTAAATTGAAAAAATGAACAAAAACAGAATATCGTGTCTACAGCAAAATCACCTCAATGGCGTATACATCATATCGCCGTAAAACGGCAGTGGAGAGGTCAGGGAAAAGTCAGGGAATTTTATTTTGGGATTTGGATCGACACCATGTAGTATTTCTTTTATTTCAGTTTTGCCTTCCTCACTGAGGTAAGACTATAATCCTGCTCTAAAATGGACTTTTGAAAAACAGCTTGTAGACCTTTATTCATAATATGAAAGACATGTCCGGATCCCATCGCGGGATAGGTGATCGAAAAACTTTTCAAACGAGTCTAAAATATTGAAGATCTGGCAACCCTGTCTCAAGTTACTTAAGTGACATTTGTGAACTTATTTGAAGCCGGATTTCATTTAAATGTATGTAAACTATGTCCGAATCTATAATCCGACCCATCGTTGGTAAGGTAATCGAAAGACCCATCGAAAGAGTCCAAAAAAATGAAGATCTGGCAACCATGTCTCAAGTTATGACCACTGAAGTGATATCCATGTTTTTTTATCTCGGATTTAAAACAGTCAGATGAATTTTGTCTAAACTCACAATTCACAAGTTTTAGTAAAAAGTGAAATTTGACGATCTTTTCATTAACTTCTTTCACAGAAAAAAAACTATTTCCCGAAATCAGTATTTTATGTTTAGGATTTTTTTACATATTTTAGTGGACAAAAACTGGGTGCAGAATAGTGGTTCGCAAAGCGGCCTCAATTTAGAACTGTCAAAGCGGAACCAATTTACTGTTCGCAAAATGCTACCAAGAAGTGGCAAGTATTGTGATCGATCTATAATTAATTTTGTTTTGTCATCACGTGGAAAGCAAAAAAGGTCTCTTTTGGCTTCCCATCGTTTAGTCTACGAAGAAAAAAAGCGCAAAGCACTTAATTTTTCAGCGAAAACTTTAATATCAACAAATCCAAAATGTTTCAAAACAATTCACTTAAGCAGCAAAAAATATGTCACGCTTGAGCTTGAACATAGCTTTCTACTTTGTTTATGTTTACAGCTGTAGTGCAGCTGTATTAGTGGAGAGCAGTGGGGACCTTTCGAAAATCACGTTACGCAGTCTGTCTTTTCAGCACCCAGGACAAAAACATAAAAAAATTGTCGCCAAGTCGGTTTTATGAAAAAAAAAAAAAAAATTTTTTTTCAGTGTTTTATTTCCAATCGAAAAGTACTCAACAGTTTTTTTTTGTGAAGTGCACCATTTCAAAATATATCCACTTATTTTATTTGAAATAAAAAATGCCCGTTTTTTGATTAAAATTTAAATAGTTTCCATGATTATCCATTCCAGAATATTTGTTTTCCGAAACTTCATAAAATTTCCAATGAAATTCCCTACGATACATTGAAGATTGTACCTCTGGTTGCTGAAATACAGCGTATGAAAGATATAGAAACAAGAAAATTTAAGTTTGTTATGTCCCATGCAAACATTCCCTTATTTTCTAATGCCAATATCTAGATTTTTTGAGTGAAATTTTTTTTTCCAATTATGTTTTTAAATCATAACTCGGTGTCAAATTTTCATACTTCTTTATACTTCTCTATAGCTTTTTGTGCCCATAATCATATTGAAAAAAAATGGATTTGGGTAATAATTTTTTTGTGTAAAAATAACTTAATTCAAATATCGGCAAAAAATACGTGTACCGTTTTTACCGAAGACACCAAATCGATTAGAAATTCCTTCTTAAGTTGAAGATTTTCAAATATTTATTACGAAACATTTTTTTATGTTGTTTATTTTATTAACGTGACTTTAACCTAGACTTTTTTATGAATAGCTGCCAAAATTGTATGGACACTTGTTTGGGTAAACCAATGACACAAAAAAATACACCAAAAATAAAAATGGTCAATCCGATTTCGTATTTCACAGATAAAAATCACGATTGAACTACCCTTCCACGTTGAACCTGCAGTCTTCAGGGACTCTCCCAATTGGCACGCGATTTTTTATGTCTATTTTCAGACAGCGCAATTGAACAATAGGTCAGCCAATCCACGTCGTTCCCTTTTAAGGCTCGCGTGGAACCCCGCACACGTTCGTTCGCTCTCATAACTTTATTATTCCTGCTCCGGCAACAATCACGTGCGTGGGAGGTTGAATATCTAATAAATCTAGTTTTTCAAGGTCATTAACGCGCGCCCCACAATAAAGAACTTTCTCTCTTCTCTAAACCGGGAGAGCCGACGAATCCCGCGGAGGCGATTTCGCGCGTCGAAACCCGTTCCGTCGCTCTTGACCTTATACATCAAAGACACAATCGAAGACAATCAGCCCGGTTCACCCTGAACACAAAACAAAAAAAAAATCATACGTGCTAATTTTAACACCCTCTCTTGTGTCGTTTCCTTCCAGATGACCCAAAGCCGTACCCGACGGCGGACACTTCGTGGGACGACTGCCGTGGTGGTGGTGGCCTGCTGGCAGAGATCCCCCCAACGTCGACCGTTCCGGTTCACCAGCGGCAGCTGAGCGCTCCGGAAGCAACCGATTACTTCCTCAGCGACAAGTTGATCCCGTACCCCAAGGGTCAAGAGCAGCAACCCCAGCGCAACACCAAGCTCGAGTACAAACCGTCCACGCGAACCGTCAGCTCCGAGGACAGCTGCTACTCCGAGGAGCGGTACATTTCGTCCTCCTCGGAAGACGACGAAGACGAGGACGAGCTCGACCTGGACGAGAACGACATCCGGGAGGAGTACCTGCGGCACCACAACCGCTCAGCTCAACGCCAGAAGCAGCAACCAAAGAGCGGAGGAGGAGGAGGACTGCTAAAGTCCGCCAGTTCGGTCGAGGTCATCGGAAGTGCGCTCGAGTCGACGGCGAGTGATCGACGGCGGAGCATCACCCAGCTGCAAAACACCCTCAACAAGGCCAAGTACCACCTGTCGTTTGATAAATGGAAGAGTCACCACGGGGCCAACGGCAATCAGCAGCAGCACCATCAACTTCTGCACAGAACGTCTCTTCCGGCTACGGTCGCTGGTGGAGGCGCTGGCGGTAATGTCCTGACCGCGTCCGATCTCGTCAACAATAACAGCAACAACAGCAGGAATTCGATTCACGGTGAGTTGGTTTTCAAAGAGTTTTCTTTGAAATTTGCAATTTAATTGTTAATTTCTGACAAGGTTCTGTTAGTTTACAATTTTTAATTTGAATTTGTAACTTTTTGTATTGAAGAAATCAAATTTATTTTCATAATATTTTACTTTTTTCATAATATTTTTTTAAGTACAGTCCAAACTCGATTATCCGAAGCCTCGATTATCTGAAGTTTCGATTATCCGAAGTTATGTATAGAACTTAGGATAATCGAATCATGACCAAAAAACATATTTTTCTTACTCTTAACATCACATTCGAGTTTTGCAACCCAGTTTTAGTCATTTTTTTATATATTCGATTGTCTTTTAAAAAAGGCATTTTTTCAATATGTTATCACCACCATTTTAGCCGCCATCTTGGATTTAAAAATTCTAAATAAGTTTAGAGTATTTCATGGCTCGACTATCAAAAATAAGACAACGAATTTTTTTTTCGTGATGCGATTATCCGAAGTGGAATTTTTCTGAGGCCTTCAGATAATCGAGCCTGAACTGTACTCAAAAATTTAAAAAATTTCATAAAATTTAAACTCTAAAAATTCATTAAAAACTCGGAATATTTGTTTTATAAATATCAAAAAAATTATCAATAAAATAAAAATTTGATGATTTTGAATTTCAGAAATTCTAAAAATATAAATTTAAAAAAAATAATTAAAAATGTCTCAAATTTCAAATTCCGGAGATTCTATAATTCCTAATTGAGAAAACTAAAAAAAACAACATGCTCAAACATTTAAAAAAAAAATCTAAAAATTAAAAAAAAATATTAACATTTAAATTTACAAATTACAAAAATCTTAAATACAAATAGTCATAAAAATCAAAAAAAAAAGTAACGAATGTTGAAGAAATCTAAATTTAACAATAAATAAAAAAATTTATGATTTTGAATTTCAGAAATTCTAATATTCCAAAATAAACATATAAAATTATAAATAAAATGAAAATTCAATTATCTTGAATTTCAGATATTCTAAAAATCTAAAATTAGCAAATTTTAAAATCAAAAATTCTAAAATTTCAAAATTCAGAGATTTAATTTTTCAAAAACAAACAATCTTAAAAAATTAAAATCCAAAAAAATAAAATTCGTGAGTATTCAAAACTTGAAACTTATAAAAAATCTAAAATACAAATATTTCAAAAAAATAGAAAATTCAAAAAAATAGACATGAATGTAGACAAATTCACAGTTAAAAAAATAAATAAAATTTCTTTGATTTTGAATATCTGAGATTAAAAAAAATAGTTTAAAAAATTTAATTATTCTGAAAATTCAAATAGAAAACAAAACAAAAATAAATTTAATCAAACTCAGACATTTTGTATTTTTTTTAAATTTAGGCCGCTGCAAATATTTTTCAAAGTCTATGTGCCCCCCCGCCCCCTCCCTGAAAAATCAGGGTGAAAAAAATATTTTTTCGAAAAACTAAAATTATAAGGTTCAAAACTAGGACAGTCCAGACTCGATTATCCGAAGCCTCGATTATCTGAAGTTTCGATTATCCGAAGTTATGTATAGAACTTAGGATAATCGAATCATGACCAAAAAAAATATTTTTCTTACTCATAACATCACATTCGAGTTTTGCAACCCAGTTTTAATCATTTTTTTTATATATTCAATTGTCTTTTAAAAAAGGCATTTTTTTCAATTTGTTATCACCACCATTTTAGCCGCCATCTTGGATTTAAAAATTCTAAATAAGTTTAGAGTATTTCATGGCTCGACTGTCAAAAATAAGACAACGAATTTTTTTTTCGTGATGCGATTATCCAAAGTGGAATTTTTCTGAGGCCTTCAGATAATCGAGCCTGAACTGTACTCAAAAATTTAAAAATTTCATAAAATTTAAACTCTAAAAATTCATTAAAAACTCGGAATATTTGTTTATAAATATCAAAAAAATTATCAATAAAATAAAAATTTGATGATTTTGAATTTCAGAAATTCTAAAAATATAAATTTAAAAAAAAATAATTAAAAATGTCTCAAATTTCAAATTCCGGAGATTCTATAATTCCTAATTGAGAAAACTAAAAAAAACAACATGCTCAAACATTTAAAAAAAAAATCTAAAAATTAAAAAAAATATTAACATTTAAATTTACAAATTACAAAAATCTTAAATACAAATAGTCATAAAAATCAAAAAAAAAAAAGTAACGAATGTTAAAGAAATCTCAATTTAACAATAAATAAAAAAATTTATGATTTTGAATTTCAGAAATTCTAATATTCCAAAATAAACATATAAAATTATAAATAAAATGAAAATTCAATTATCTTGAATTTCAGATATTCTAAAAATCTAAAATTAGCCAATTTTAAAATCAAAAATTCTAAAATTTCAAAATTCAGAGATTTAATTTTTCAAAAACAAACAATCTTAAAAAATTAAAATCCAAAAAAATAAAATTCGTGAGTATTCAAAACTTGAAACTTATAAAAAATCTAAAATACAAATATTTCAAAAAAATAGAAAATTCAAAAAAATAGACATGAATGTAGACAAATTCACAGTTAAAAAAATAAATAAAATTTCTTTGATTTTGAATATCTGAGATTAAAAAAAATAGTTTAAAAAATTTAATTATTCTGAAAATTCAAATAGAAAACAAAACAAAAATAAATTTAATCAAACTCAGACATTTTGTATTTTTTTTAAATTTAGGCCGCTGCAAATATTTTTCAAAGTCTATGTGCCCCCCCCCCCCCCCTGAAAAATCAGGGTGAAAAAAATATTTTTTCGAAAAACTTCAAAATTTTAATGAAAATAGTGGTCAATTTGACTTAAAACAATCTAAAACGCATTTCCAGCATTTATAATCGTATTAAGCATGTTTGGGCTGGATTAAAAGTATTTTGATTTTTTTTTATTAAATTCCAATGTACAGCACAGCAAAAACGTTTTTTTGCAAAAATATAAATTTTCGTCAATACTTGGGTATTTTGGAAACTAATGATTGCAAAACATCTGGGCAGGTGTAAAATGCATTTTTAAATACTTTGTTCATTCAAATGTTAAAACCATGGCTCGTAAATTCAATGTTTAAACTTTTTTTTTGTTTGGGGGGGGGGGGGGGGCTCAACTTCAAAAAATATTTGCAACGGCCTTAAATATTTCAAAAAAAATACATAAAAAGAAGACACAAAAGTAAAAAATAAACAAAAAAACAAAAATTCAATAATTTTGAATAAAAAAAATTGAAAACCAAAAACATTAAAACTAATATTTTATAATTTACAAAATTCCAAAATTCTGAAAATTAACGCACCGGTATGCATGTTTTTTGTACACACTTTTTAAGGCATTTGTATGAAACGCAAGAACACACGAAAGGTAAATAAATGAAAAATACATATATTCTCAAAACGTTAAACTATTTTTTATTTTTTTTTTTAAATAGTAGGAAAATTCAAAAATAAAAGATAAAAATCTTCAAAATCTTCAAGATTTTAAAAAAAATCAATTAAATTTCAGAATTACGAAATATCTAGAATTTAATATTCCATAAATTATAAATTCTAAAATTCAAAAATATTGAAATATTTAAAAATCAAAATGCAAATATTCCAAAAAAAAAATATCTAAAATCTGAAATGTTGAAATAAAAAAAAAAATAAAAAAAAATTAAAATGCAAATTCCCGAAAATTTCTAAATCGCAAAATTTAAATAACAAGAAAATTCAAAAAGTAAACATACAAATCTAATCTTATCGGACACAAGCGCAGCCAGTCCGAAGAAAGCATCCTGGAAGAACTTGTGGTTAGATTACGCCCCAAGTCCTTTCTTGTCAATATTAATAATTGCAGTACATGCGAGTTACCTCGAAAATGTATAGCAAAATGTGAGCGGCCAGGCCTACTGCGTTGCATTAACCGCAGAGACAGATTCTGCGAACGGACCACATTTCACTTAATCAACAGGGGAGGAAGGATGCGTGGACATACCGTGCCAAACGCTCCGAATAAGTTGGGTGTGGTGTGTTAGTGTAAATTGGCAATTATTTATATGTTTAGGGGGAAAAAAGAAGATAAAGATACAAATATTTAACAAATTTAAAACAAAAAATTGTATTCAATGATTTTGAATTCAAGAAATTCAAATACAGAATTTTAAAATTAAACCCTACAACTCCGAAATTTGAAATTTCCGGCGCGCAAAAATTTCGAAATTTCAATATCTGGAGTTTTCTTTAAAAAGGTCCAATAAACCAAATTTTGAGTTTTTGCTTTTTGGGTGTTTTTTAATACCCCTGACTCAAGGCGGTTTCAAAAACACCCAAAAAGCAAAAACTGGAAATTTGTTTTATTGGACCTTTTAAAAAAAAACTCCAGATATTAAGGGATTAAAAAATGGAATAAAAATAATAAACTTTATTTGAGATTGTTTGTATATTGCAATCTTTTCTTGGGAGGGTTACGAAAAGAATGCACGACTTTTCTTGACCGCGCTTCTTAACAAATAATTTGATAAATTATTTCACAATTCCAGCACCCACAATGTCCAGCACAACGTCCTCTCCGGCGCATCCTGCCGTCGCCGCGGCGACCTCTTGCGGGCTCGTCACCTCGACATCGCTCGGCATGAGCCCCGGCTCGTCCGCCACCAGCCCTCCGTCGGCCGGTTCGTCCCCGTCGATCGCCTCGTCCGAGCCGTTTTCCCGCCTGTCGCGCTGGTTCTCGATCCGCCGTGGCTCCATGAACCAGTACGACGTCAAGGGAAGCGGTGGCGGGTCGACTGGTTCGGCGGTGACGACGGGTTTGGGTGGCAAGGAGAACCGCCGGAACAGCATCGACCACGTGGACTCGACCAACGACGGCGGGTACGGAAGTGCTGCCAAGTTTGACGGTGGCAAGTTGGCCATGGGTAAGGTGCTGGAAGCGGAGGAGGATCCGCTGCAGCTGGCGCTGGAAAGTTTCGCGATGACTCGGGGACCGGGAGTGGCGGCGGAGAGGAGACACGTTCCGGTGGCGCTGCCACCGGCTCCGACCGGACTGTCTCAGCAGGAGCTCAAGCGGAGGTTGATCGTGGCCGCGATCGTGCACAGTGAGAACTCGTACGTGGCCTCGCTGCAGCGGCTAGTTAATGTGAGTGCGGGATTTTGGAGGTTTTGTGGAGAAAGTTTAATGATCATTTGTTTTCTTCCTTTTTTCCCAGGAGTACAAACGACCCCTCGAGGAGAGCAGTCCGCCCATCCTGAACCCGTCCAAAACTGCAACCCTGTTCCACCGACTGCCAGAGATTCTCCAACTGCACACCCTGTTCCGGATATCGCTCGCCGATTACATCCAGAGCTGGGACACGGAAGAGAAGATTGGCGACGTGTTCGTCGCGACCTTCAGCAAATCGCTCGTCCTCGAGGTGTACAGTGGTTTCATCAACAACTTCTCCATCGCCATGGACCTGGCCAAGGTGGAAGCGAAGCGCAAATCCGCCCTGTCGGACTTCTTCAAGGTCAAACAGATCAGCGCCCACGATCGACTCTCGTTCTTCGGCCTCATGGTGAAACCCGTCCAGCGGTTTCCCCAGTTCATCCTCTTCCTCCAAGATCTGCTCAAATACACGCCCCAAGGTCACCACGACCGGATGTCCCTCCAGCTGGCCCTAACCCAGCTGGAATCCCTCGCGGAAATGCTCAACGAGCGAAAGCGCGAAGCCGAGCAGTTCCAGGCGTTCAAGGAAATGCTCGAAAACATCAGCGGCACGTTCAACATCCGGTCGCTGGTGTCGGGCGGCGGCGCCGACAACACCATCAACAGCACCAACACGCGGTACCTGCTCCGAGAGGACAACGTCACCCAGCTCGAGTTCAACCAGTCCGGTTTCATCGTGAAGAGCAAAAAACGGCGACTGCTGCTGCTCAACGACAAGGTGCTGTGCGTTTCGGTGGCCCCCAAGCAGAGCCACGAGTTTGGCTCGTCCGAGAAGCTCACCTTCAAGTGGATGCACCCGGTGCAGGACGTCGAGATTGTGGACAACAACCAGTCGATCACGCTGTCGCGGATATTGACCGCAGGTGAGTTTTAAGCTTCTTCTTTCGCAGTTTGAATTGCATACTGTCAAACACTGATTACACCGACCAACAAAATTTCTGCGCAGACTCAACTCGAGGGGAAGCATAAAGTTTGGAGTCCCCAGAATCACGTGCATTTTGAATTTTTCAAAAATAGTTTGTCTGGGCCGAATGGGTTTTCTCCAAAGTTTGTATGGAGAATTAGGGCGGTTCGTCGCTTTTGCATACAACTCAAAAATTGCATGCAATACGTAGGAGAACCGAACCGCACTAATTCTCCATACAAACTTTGAAGAAAACCCATTCGGCCCAGACAAACTATTTTTGAAAAATGTGATTCTGGGGACTCCAAACTTTATGCTTCCCCTCGAGTTGAACTGTCCAGACTTTCTGTTATTTTTGGATAATAATAGAAAGTAAACTTTTTTATTGTAGTATTTCTTTTCAATGTAGGTACATAATTGGTTTTGATATATGTACCCAACATATTTTTTCTGTGGGATTTCCCGCTATCCGGAACAATCATAATTTCAGTTTAAATTAACTTTAGTCTAATTCATCCCAAACACATTTATCTGGGTAAAATAACTAAATTATTCAGATGTTTGACTATCAAAACCAAAATCTACAGCAGTTCAAAATATCAAAGAAAAACACAAGAAAATGGGCAAATGAGGCGAAACGGGCCCTTGTCGTCATTTACCGCCATGGAGAGTGTCACCAATCGATTTCTCATGATTTTTTACATAAAATAAGATACTTTAGAAATGCGGAAAACTACGGCAGATATTCGATAAAAAAAACACCCTAAAAAAGGCTAAATGGGGTAAAATGGACCACTTCCCGTCATTCGCCGCTAATAAGAGTATCACCAATCGATTCCTCGTATTTTTTCATTAAAAATGATACTTTTGATAGGCAGAAACTGGCGACAACAAAAGATCCGTTTTTCACCCGTCTTTGCCCACTGTGCATTTCTTGTACATCAAATTCGGGTTTAGTGACCCAAAAAAAAACATATTTTCATTATTGGTAATATGCGTTTCAAATTTCAAATGGATTTTCACTATTTTACATTTTAAACATTCACCGAATACCGTATTTTTTTAAATACATACTATTTTTTATAATCAGCAATTTAGATATCAAATTTCGCGAGATTACACTTCCTAAGACATTTTTATGTTTACAAAATAGTCAAAATACCGCTTATTTTTAAATTCTAAAATTTTGTTATTGATTTTGAACGACAGTTTTTACAACACAATACAAAAAAACCCAAAAATATACGGTATTATGTAAAAACATTTGACATTTGAGCAGTTCTCTAGGATTTCGGTCATTCGATTTTTTTTGTATTTTTTAATCCGACTGAAACTTTTTTGGTGCCTTCGGTATGCCCAAAGAAGCCATTTTGCATCATTAGTTTGTCCATATAATTTTCCATACAAATTCGGCAGCTGTCCATACAAAAATGATGTATGAAAATTCAAAAATCTGTATCTTTTGAAGGAATTTTTTGATCGATTTGGTGTCTTCGGCAAAGTTGTAGGTATGGATACGGACTACACTGGAAAAAAATAATACACGGTAAAAAAAATTTGGCGATTTTTTTATTTAACTTTTTATCACTAAAACTTGATTTACAAAAAAAACACTATTTTTAATTTTTTTTATTTTTTGATATGTTTTAGAAGGCATAAAATGCCAACTTTTCAGAAATTTCCAGGTTGTGCAAAAAATCACTGACCGAGTTATGAATTTTTTAATCAATACTGATTTTTTCAAAAAATCGAAATTTTGGTCGTAAAAATTTTTCAACTTCATTTTTCGATGTAAAATCAAATTTGCAATCAAAAAGTACTTTACTGAAATTTTGATAAAGTGCACCGTTTTCAAGTTATAGCCATATTTAAGTGACTTTTTTGAAAATAGTCGCAGTTTTTCATTTTTTTAAATTAGTGCACATGTTTGCCCAGTTTTGAAAAAAATATTTTTGAAATGCTGAGAAAATTCTCTATATTTTGCTTATTTGGACTTTGTTGATACGACCTTTAGTTGCTGAGATATTGCAATGCAAAGGTTTAAAAACAGGAAAATTGATGTTTTCTAAGTTTCACCCAAACAACCCACCATTTTCTATCGTCAATATCTCAGCAACTAATGGTCCGATTTTCAATGTTAATATATGAAACATTTGTGAAATTTTCCGATCTCTTCGAAAAAAATATTTTTGGAATTTTCAAATCAAGACTAACATTTCACAAAGGCCAAACATTCAATATTACGCCCTTTTAAAATGTTTGTCTTGATTTGAAAATTCCAAAAATATTTTTTTCGAAAAGATCGGAAAATTTCACAATTGTTTCATATATTAACATTGAAAATCGGACCATTAGTTGCTGAGATATTGACGATAGAAAATGGTGGGTTGTTTGGGTGAAACTTAGAAAACATCAATTTTCCTGTTTTTAAACCTTTGCATTGCAATATCTCAGCAACTAAAGGTCGTATCAACATAGTCCGAATAAGCAAAATATAGAGAATTTTCTCAGCTTTTCAAAAATATTTTTTTCAAAACTGGGCAAACATGTGCACTAATTTAAAAAAATGAAAAACTGCGACTATTTTCAAAAAAAGTCACTTAAATATGGCTATAACTTGAAAACGGTGCACTTTATCAAAATTTTAGTAAAGTACTTTTTGATTGCAAATTTGATTTTACATCGAAAAATGAAGTTGAAAAATTTTTACGACCAAAATTTCGATTTTTTGAAAAAATCAGTATTGATTAAAAAATTCATAACTCGGTCAGTGATTTTTTGCACAACCTGGAAATTTCTGAAAAGTTGGCATTTTATGTCTTCTAAAACATATCAAAAAATAAAAAAAATTAAAAATAGTGTTTTTTTGTAAATCAAGTTTTAGTGATAAAAAGTTAAATAAAAAAATCACCAAATTTTTTTATACCGTGTATTATTTTTTCCAGTGTAGTCCGTATCCATACCTACAACTTTGCCGAAGACACCAAATCGATCAAAAAATTCCTTCAAAAGATACAGATTTTTGAATTTTCATACATCATTTTTGTATGGACAGCTGCCGAATTTGTATGGAAAATTATATGGACAAACTAATGATGCAAAATGGCTTCTTTGGGCATACCGAAGGCACCAAAAAAGTTTCAGCCGGATTAAAAAATACAAAAATTAAAATTGAAGAAAAAAGACCGATTTCGTAGAGAATTGCTCATTTGATATAGAGCAATTCTCCACGAAATCGGTCTTTTTTTTTGGAATTTTAATTTTAATATTTTTTAATCCGACTGAAACTTTTTTGGTGCCTTCGGTATGCCCAAAAAAGCCATTTTGCATCATTAGATTCTCCATATAATTTTCCATACAAATTTGGCAGCTGTCCATACAAAAATGATGTATGAAAATTCAAAAATCTGTATCTTTTGGAGGAATTTTTTGATCGATTTGGTGTCTTCGGAAAAGTTGTAGGTATGGATATGGACTACACTGAAAAAAAAATAATACGTGATAAAAATTTTTTTGGTGATTTTTTATTTAACTTTTTCTCGCTAAAACTTGATTTGCAAAATACACTATTTTTATTTTTTTTTATATGTTTTAGAGGACATCAAATGCCAACTTTTCAGAAATTTCCAAGTTGTGTAAAAAATCTTTGACCGAATTATGCCTTTTTTTATCAATTTTGATTTTTTCGCAAAAATTGTTCAACTTCATTTTTCGATGTAAAATCAAATTTGCAATCAAAAATACTTCAGTGAAATTTTGATAAAGTGCACCGTTTTCAAGTTAAGGCCATTTTTAGGTGACTTTTTTGAAAATAATCGCAATTTTTCATTTTTTTAAATTAGTTCGCATGTTTGCTCACTTTGAAAAAAAAATATTTTTGGAAAGCTGAGAAAATTCTCTATATTTTGCTTTTTTGAACTTCGTTGATACGACCCTTAGTTGCTGAGATATTGCCATGCAAGTGTTTAAAAACAGGAAAATTGATGTTTTCTAAGTCTCACCCAAACAGCCCACCATTTTTCAATGTCGATATCTCAGCAACTAATAGTCCGATTTACAATGTTAAAATATGAAACATTCGTGAAATTTTCCGATCTTTTCGAAAAAAATACTTTTAAAAATTTTAAATCAAGACTAACATTTTAAAAGGGCAAAAAAAATCAATATTACGCCCTTTTGAAATGTTTGTCTTGGTTTAAAAAAAAATTAAAATATTTTTTTCGAAGAGGTCGGAAAATTTCACGGATGTTTCATATTTTAACATTGTAAATCGGACCATTAGTTGCTATAAATTTCTTAATTTTAAAATTTTTGATATCGTTTTACACCAGGGGTGCTCAAAGTTTTTAGAGGCCGGGCCAAATTTGAAGCCCAAATGAGCTTGCGGGCCAAATTTGCAAAATAAGTAATTTAAATAAATGAAATTTCGTTATTTTAATTTAAAAGAATTGAAAATACATCTTTAGTTGTTTTTTTTAACTTCTGTTATTTTTGAACATTTTCTTTAATTAGAAGTAAGGCAGTTTCAAATATTTTTCAAAGTTTATTTCACTTCCCTTCAAAATAGGTTCGGAAAATTCAGGGGGCAAATTTTTTTTCACAAAACTGGAAAATTTCAGTGAAATAGAAGTCTAATCAACTCAAAACAATCTAAAATTAATTTTTCTGCATTGATAATATTATTTAGCTTGTTTGGGCTCGTTTAAAAATATTTTAAACTTTTATGAAATTACTGTGTTTGGCACCGCAAAAACTTTTTTTCTCACAAAAATAAAATTTTCGTTAAAACTTAGAAATTTTGGAAACTTATGATTATGCAATAGCCTGTCCCATTTTGAGGTCATGTCGAGGAATTTCAGGTGCTCACTTCTTAAATGATAGATTATGATGTTAGGAACAATGTTTTCTTAGACAAGAAAAAATAATAAAATACTTTCTCGCACCCCCTAGTCGATTTACTGAAAAAAGTCACTTTTTTGAACAAATTTTCTAAAATCGCTTGGAATCAATACAAAAACTGTTTCGATCAGGTGTGTATTATCTTCAAACGATAGGTTTTTGTCCATAGATTAAGATGCACTATCAATATTGGACCAAAATTTAAGTTTTTGGACTCTCCCAGGCGGATTTGTGTCGAAAAAATCGCATTTTTTCGAAACTTTTTTCAGAAATGTTAATTTAATTCAGGGTAGCCTATTTTTCCCAGTGAAACCAATACATGCAGCTTATAGGAAATTTCATGGCGAACATTTTTCCCTCTGAGAAAATTCAATTTTGACACTCCAGAGTCGAGATATTTGAGTTTTAGTGAGGAAAAAAGTGCCAATTTTCAAAATTTCTTAGAATTCAGAAGCAAGGCCTACTAATTACACGATGTAGCAAGCATATGTCTCAAAGGTCAGGGTATGCTTTTTTATAGTAATTTTGGCCGCTGAATCCGAATCTGAAATCAAATTTCGTGTAAACAGTGATGTTTTGGAGCTACACCCTTTTGGAATGTTATTTGCGTGTTTAAGAGGCAGTTTTTGTAAATATTGCTCGGTTTGTTCTAGAGGTCGTATCGAGGTGCTCCGATTTGGATGAAACTTTCAGCGTTTGTTTGTCTATACATGAGATGAACTCATGCCAAATATGAGCCCTCTACGACAAAGGGAAGTGGGGTAAAACGGGCATTGAAGTTTGAGTTCCAAAAAGTATAAAACATCTTAAAATTGTTCGCATTTTAGTAAAACTTCATCAATTCCAACTCTCTTAGACGCATTCGAAAGGTCTCTTCAAAATGAGCCATAGACATCGAGGATTGGTTTAACATTTTCTCATAGCTTTTGCAAATTACTGTTAAAAATGTTTTTTTTAAACCTCAATATCTTTTTGCAACAGCCAGCAACACCCAAACTCTTTTAGTTAAAAAGTTAGGGAATTTCATGGACTATAAGCCTACGGTAATAACTTTTTGGCCAATCGCAGTTTTTCTCATAGTTTTTCGATTTTTCTATAACAACCATTTTACAACGTTAGTTATTGTCCTGTAGGCATCCATAGCGGCACTTTTTAGTCTCACTTTTGTCATATTCGAAATCCTCGGAAAATTCAAACTTCAATGCCCGTTTTACCCCCCTCCCCTTTGTGATAGAGGGCTCATATTTGACATGAGTTCATCTCATGTATAGACAAACAAACGCTGAAAGTTTCATCCAAATCGGAGCACCTCGATACGACCTCTAGAACAAACCGAGCAATATTTACAAAAACTGCCTCTTAAACACGCAAATAACATTCCAAAAGGGTGTAGCTCCAAAACATCACTGTTTACAGAAATTTGATTTCAGATTCGGATTCAGCGGCCAAAATTACTATAAAAAAGCATACCCTGACCTTTGAGACATATGCTTGCTACATCGTGTAATTAGTAGGCCTTGCTTCTGAATTCTAAGAAATTTTGAAAATTGGCACTTTTTTCCTCACTAAAACTCAAATATCTCGGCTCTGGAGTGTCGAAATTGAATTTTCTCAGAGGGAAAAATGTTCGCCATGAAATTTCCTATAAGCTGCATGTATTGGTTTCACTGGGAAAAATAGGCTACCCTGAATTAAATTAACATTTCTGAAAAAAGTTTCGAAAAAATGCGATTTTTTCGACACAAATCCGCCTGGGAGAGTCCAAAAACTTAAATTTTGGTCCAATATTGATAGTGCATCTTAATCTATGGACAAAAACCTATCGTTTGAAGATAATACACACCTGATCGAAACAGTTTTTGTATTGATTCCAAGCGATTTTAGAAAATTTGTTCAAAAAAGTGACTTTTTTCAGTAAATCGACTAGGGGGTGCGAGAAAGTATTTTATTATTTTTTCTTGTCTAAGAAAACATTGTTCCTGACATCATAATCTATCATTTAAGAAGTGAGCACCTGAAATTCCTCGACATGACCTCAAAATGGGACAGGCTATTATGCAATCAACTTGACAGGTATATAATGCATTTTAAAACACTTTTTTCATTTAAAATTTAAGCTGAATGCACTTGTGATTTTAATCAAATTTTTATGTTTTGTTTTTATGTTTTGAAAAGGGTGACATATAATCTTAACAAATAATATAACAGCGTAATTTTATCTTTAAATTAAGTGGGATCGTCGAGAACCAAAATTTCTATGAAAAAATGCTAGAAACTGTTTTAGGAACCAGTAAAAATAAATTTAAATCATTATAAAAAAAATGGAAGATTCAACGAAAAAACATTTTAACGAAAAAACATTATACATCGAAAATTCACTGACATTCAAATTACTTTTGAATAAATAACCCGAACATGCTCAAATGATACCAAACGCAGAGGAATGCATTTTTAATTGATTTCAGTTGATTGCACTTATATTTCTTTTGATTTTTTGAGGTTTTTCAAAAATACATTTTTGCCCCTTATTTTTTGAGCCAATTCTTAATAATTGGGTGAGGAGAGGGTTGGTCGATAAATTGTAAAATAGTTGCAACAGCCTTATTTCTTCGATTTTAACATTTTGTCTGACTTGTTATCCAGCTGTCATGAGTTAGAACAAAGTTCGAATCCCGAGGGAAGATTTCTAAGTGTACAGTAAGTTTGAGGGTCAGTTCATGAAAGGGTCATTATGACTTTGAAATTAATATAGAATACTCTTATTTTTGCAATTATCAAAGATTTCTACGTAAGTGAAATTTAAACGTTTTCCAAAAATGTATTATGAAAGTTTACTAGTTTTACTCACTTCGAAACTGAAATTGTTTCAATTATTAAGATCTTTGAAAAACATATTTTTGTCCTTATTTGGGTATCAAAATATTGAAAACTCATTATTTTTTATTACCAAAAAATAAAAAAAAGATTATCATAAAAAAGTTCAAAATAAACCTTGATTTTGGAAAAGTATAAAATCACTTGACAAGTGGTCAACGGGCCATTTTACATGACTATTCAAAATGGGTCCGCGGGCCACAAAAAATCACCTCGCGGGCCACGTTTGGCCCGCGGGCCATACTTTGGTCACCCCTGTTTTACACCTTCACCCTTCAGGTTCGGTCCGAAAAATAAGGAGACAATTTTTTTTTTCAGAAAAAAAAACTTATTTTTTATGGAAAAAAAAAGAATTTTCCAGCGTTCATAATCATATTGAGCATGTCTGGGATCGATCAAAATTTTTAAATTTAAAAATAGTAATATACAAAAAAAATATAAAATTCAAAACCAGGAAAATTTAAAAATCCCGTTTTCAAATATTTACAAAATAAGACAAAACAACAGTTAATTTAATCTGCATTCAAAATATTAATGCCTTAAAAAAATCTCAAATTCAAACATCCAAAGATTTTGAAATTTAAGTTCAAAAATTTTTAAAATTCGAAAATTCTAAATTTGCAAAGCTCAGCACATCAAATTCAAATATTTGATTAGGCAGTAGCCTAAAAAAATCTAAGAAATTATAATTTCAATACAATTAAAAAAACCAATAACTCAAATATTCTTCGATTAAAATTTAAATTTTATTTCGTTTTTTCAATCTTAATTTTTTTTTAGTTCCTGAGGCCATTGCAAATATTTTTCAAAGCTTATGTTCAAGCTTTTAAGAGCTCTAAAAACTGCTGTTTCTAATCAGACTGTCGTCCCGATTCGCCCTAATTGACGTTCTATACACATTTTCGAAAGCTTCATCACAAGAATTATTTTGAGTTCCTATACCATACTATCATACTGATAACACAACTCGACATTTTGGAAGTTGATGTCAGTAAACGCCTCAGTTTCGTTAAGGTATGACAGATTTGGGCTCCCTGAACCACGCTCCAATTGACGGAATTACATTTTAGTGGAATCCCTGCCAATAAATAAAATTATAAATTTGGGAACAAATTCTATGGAATTATTTTAAGCAACCATGCACACCAACGTTTATCTATGGGGGTAGCAAAAATAAGGGGGTGCGCATGGTTGTTTACATGAGGGAACGCATGGTTGTTTAACATGATTCCATAGCAAATTTACAATTTTATTTATTTACAGAGAATTTACTAAAATTCAATTCTGTTGATTGGAGCGTGTTCAGGGAGCTTAAATCTATCATACCTTGACGAAACTGAGGCGTTAACTGACATCAACTTCAAAAATGTCGAGCTGTGTGATAATACTTTTTACGCGCCCTTGCCCTGACGAGAGAAATGTTTACTCGTTTCCATACATGCAAGACCAAGCAATTATTTGCCCTTGGGGAGCTGATGATAAAGTACACAAAAACAAAGTTAATATTGCTGACCTACTCTCCCTTCCAGGCATGAAGCGCGGCAACAGTCTCAAGTCCAACTCGAGCTTCGACTCGCCCCACATCGGTCCCGGTGGCCTTCCCGGCGCCTCCACCACCTGCAACTCCACCATGAACAGCTCGTTCGGTGGCGCGACACTGCCCGGCGGCGGCTCCGACGCGGACAACCTGTGCGGCGAGATGAACAACCTGATGCACGACTACGAGGTCATGTCGCGCATCAACGATCTAGTGGGCACGCTCAAGGGCACGTACCGGGAGATCAACCTGGGCGTCACCAAGTCCATCCTGGCGGACATTCAGGCGTCGATACAGGTAAGCGGCTGCTTCTTGGAAGTTGATTTGAGCTTGAAGCTTAACAGTGATTTTTTCAAAACAGCGAAAGGACGAAGAAATTTCCTGGGTGGACTCGTGCTGCCTGCAGCTGGTGCTCAAGAACGCCGCCAAGGGCGGCAAGGAGGACGTCACGTACACATTCCAGATCGAGAACCCGGTCGTCAAGAAGGACTGGATTACGGAGCTGCGGCTGGCGCAGCTCGCGCTCGATCCGAACAACTCGCCGGCGTGGCAGATCGGTGCCGAGCACGAGCAGCGCTACTCGCTCGCCAAGATGCCCCTGTTCGTGAAGGCCTACCCGGCGTACAAGTCGCAGCATCAAACCGAGGTGAGTCAAATTAGTCGAGGTCTAACCTTCAATTCATGACGAAAACCCATAGTCATACTGCAGTTCAGCACGCATTTAATTTCAATTTTGCTTCAACTTCATCCTGAACACTAGTACCATCCATTGCATGACTCGACAACTTTCTCGCTTTCCAGGTCTGCTGCGGCTGTTACTTCTCGTCGAACCTGGCATCGGGCATGGCGGCGGCGGCCGCTCGGCACGGTCCCCGGCCCTCCTCGCGGAAGCGCTCCAAGCACTCGAACACGCTGTGGATCTGCTCGAGCGACAAGATCAACAGCCATCTGACGATTTTGGCGCACAACTCGGCCCAGCATCAGAGCAACGGGGGCTTCGGGGAGGTGGCGCGGTTCAGCTTGGCGGAGACCATTGTGACGTGTATGGAGTACGTGAAGGAGGGCGGGTTGATGAGCGGGGACGACGTGGGCGCGGATAGCGTGTGGATGGGGACGAACAACCACCGGGTGTTGGTGTACTCGGCGAGCTATCCGATAAATGATGAGCAGCTGGTGAACTTGTCGCTGCCGGGGGTTCCTAGTCAGATATTGTACTTTAACGAGCGGGTGTTTGTGGGGATGACGAACGGGAGCGTGCTGGTGTTTGGGAAGACGGCGCTGGGGATTTGGAGCTTGAACAGTCCGAAGATTTTGGCGGTGCAGAGCGAGCCGATCAGCAGTTTGCTGGCGATAAATGCGAGTGTTTATTTTGCGGCGGGGAAGCACGTCCATGTGATAAACGGGCGGAGTTGCGAGGTGGAGAAGAGTTTCCACGTGAAGCACACGACGGTGGGGAATGTGAGTGCGAGTGTGAATTTGCTGGCGCATTCCGGGATCGGGTTGTGGATCTCGCTGAAGAATTCGAGCATTATCTGTCTGTACCACACGGAGACGTTCAAGCACCTGCAGGACATCAACATTGCGTCGAACGTGCTGCGGGTGACGTCGTCGCACCAGAACCCGTCGCGCGAGTCCAGCTCGACGGCGATCCAGGTGACGGCGCTGATGGCCGCGAAGGGAATGCTGTGGGTGGGTACGAACGTGGGGATTACGTTGACGATCCCGCTGCCACGGTTGGAGGGTGTTCCGATCATTAGCGGCGGGGTGAACATTTCGTACCACGCGCATCTTGGGCCGGTGACGTTCTTGTTGCCGCTGGTGACGCGGTCGTACCATGCGTTGGCGCCAGAGTCAGCAGTGAAGGCGGGAGGGGACGTTTTGGATGGGAAGAGTGTGGTTGAGTCGAAGGAAACTGTGGAGAAGGGCGCGGAAGATGCGGAGAAGGGTAAGGAGGTGTCTGCGAGTACGCTGAAGCAGCAAATCTGCTCAAGTCCGGTGATTCTCCGGCGGAAGAAACCCGCTCCGATGGACGCTGGGCGGATGGCAAAGACGTTGCCGCGGAATCTACGAACCAGCAGCGGTGCCTTCTCGCCGTCGATCCACTCGACGCTTTCCTCTTCGTCGCAGTACTCGGACCAGGGTTGCGACGTGTACGGCCTGTACAGCGACCTGATCTTCGTCAAGGAGGACATCGAAAACGGAGAAGATCGGAACATCCTGGACCCGAACTACGACTACCTGCGGCGGAGCGATCCGGACATTGCCGCGATCCCGGCCAAGGTGTCCACCCTTGATCGCCGCCTGCGGATGAAGGTGAGCCGACCGCGCTCCCTGGACCTGTCCAACTGGTCTATGGAGTCGCGCTCCTCCAGCGTGTACACCTCGTCCGGAAGCGACGAAAACGTGGGCAGCCGCAGCGGCAGCAAGAACGTGTCCCGCAACAGCTCCAGCGCCAGCCACAAGATGAACGCGTCCGACCTGGAGCACATCAACGAGAACGAAGTAACGCCCCACCCCAAGTCGGAACTCACCGTCCCCACGACGGCCGCGGCGGCCCCACCCTCCAAAGAACCCGCCGAACCGGCGGAAAAGTTCCCCACCCACACCGGCAAGCGGAAAAAGACCACCTCAAGCAGCGCCAACGGAACGACCAACGCAGCTGGCGGCGGCAGTGGCGAAAACGGTTCCGCACGCCGCACCATCCTCACCCTGACCGGCGGCCGCGGCTACGTCAACTGGCGGCACATTTGGGAGCGCGCCGACGGCGCCGCAAAATCCGCCACCAACTCGCCCCAGAACCACCACCAGCGAACCGGCTCCGTGACGTCGCTGGCCGGGCTCGGCCAAACCAACTCGACGGACGCCCACGTGCTCATCTGGGAGAAGAAGCTCTGAGTAAGAAGGTAAACAAAAACAAGTGGGTTGGCCTACTGCGATCGTCTTAAAGGAAGTGAAAGAGTGCCACGTGACGTGGAGCGTCACGACGCACTTGATTTATCCCAGTGTAAAACCTTATAGGTGAAAAACAAAACAAACTTTTTTAAGAGAGAGAAAAAACAATGTGATATAAAAAAATGTTCGTCGACGTCGTCACAGCCAACCAAACTCCTTCCGAACCGGATCCGGAAGTTAGTGCTTTTCCACACTCACTCACTCACTCACACACAACACAGAAAGATTTAGAGAAACCCTTAAAAAGTGTATAAATATTTGTTTTTTAATACTAAAATATTTGTCAAACATTGGCTAACCGCGCAAGCAAAGCATTATTCAAACAAAGAGATTTGTTAGTTGTATAAATAGAGAAAGGGTAACCGTCAACAAAAAACCTAAAATATATCAAAAAATATCAAAGAGAGGTTATGTAGGCAAACAAAAAAAGAGATCATGAATTTAAACGTTTCTTCCACAAAATTCTCACCAAATGGTGTCTTTTTTATCAGCGATAAGATGTATTTATTGTTACTTTGTAACTTCGAATAGTTCTACAACACAAAAAAAACTCACAGCCAAAAGATTTCCACACAAACAAACTTTCCCCTTCCCCCAAACTAACAAACAAACAAAAAAAAAACCCTCAGTCTAGAAACTGCAAATAATAGTTTAACGATTTAATTTCGCAACGAAACGCTGAAGAATTCCTCACCAACAGCGAAGCGGCAATCTTTCAAACTCGAAGAGAGAAAATTCTGGTGCCGGGGTTCAGCTATTTCTCCCTCGAACAAACATTTTCCAGTAGAGTTTAAGTTGTGGTTAGAGTTTAGTACAAAACAGAGAAAAAATACGTTGAAAAAAAAGCTAAAATATTTAGTTTAGGGTTTGTACAGGTTCGTAACAACACACAACACAAACAAAAGTGCTGAGAAGATTGAATTGTTTGGCGGCGAGTCTGAATTGTCGAGGAATTTGTACAGAGATAAGCACGTTTCGTTTAGAATTAAGCTAGTTATCATTATTGCGCTATTTCTACTTGGTAATTTTTTCTCCATTCTCCTTATCAAAAAAACACTCGAATACATTTTCACATTTCAAAAAATCTCGTTGATTTCCTTCATTCTGACTTCATCTTGTAACATAAGCAAGTGCTCTAAACTCATCGCCATTCCCCGTGACAACATCTTTTGCACCACCCTCACAAATCCCAACCGAAAACAAAAATGCAAACTCATTCTCAGTGGCGCGCTCATGCAGTCTCATAACCGAAAATTTTGCAGAACAAACAAACATGTTAATAACAAAAAAGTAAACACACCGCAAATTCACTGGTAACTATTTGTAAAAAGCGAAAATAAGAAAACAAAACAAAAAGAAGATTGAGCGTCTTTTTACTGTTGTAACAGGTGAAGATATATCACAAGCATCCTTTATTTCTCTTTACTCAAAGTCTATTGCATCAGAGAATGTGAATGTTGCATTGTGCATGGAAAAGCTGCTCGTTGATTGAAATTCTGCTTTGTATTACAGAAGAGTTTTGCATTGAAAGTTGAATCTTTGCAGGTAAGTACTGAGCTGGGATCGGAAAATCAGTCCCTGGACTGATGCAGACTCGATTATCACACTGACCTACAAAAATTGAGTAAAATTTATATTTTTTTGCGCCGAGTTATATTTTTTTTGGAAAAAATAAAAGTTTTAGTAAAAAAATTACATTAGCTTTTAATGTAATATTTCATTTGTAATCGAAAAGTACTTCAAAAATGTTTTATGATTTCTAGCAAAACATTGTAATAGGGCCGAAGCAAAACTGTAAACATAGAGTCTATCCTGCTGGATTCTAATGTAAACATCAACTGACGTGAGTAGTTGTTTACACTTCGGCTTTGGCCCTTTTGAATTGTTTTGCTTGAAGTGCACCGTTTTCAAGATAAAACCACTTAAAGTTTAATTTTAACTGAAAAATTTCCTCTTGTGGATTTAAAAGAAAAACTGTCCATTCCTGAAAATATTTTTTCGAGAGGTTCAGAAAATTTTCAGCAAAATTGCCTAAGAGACATTGAGATTGACCTCTGGTTGCTAAAATACAGCGAATAAAAAATAGTAAATCCTGGTCTAGAATAGGAAACTCGCAGGATCGCAGATGCAAGCGCAAGTTTTAAACACATGCAAAACAATCTGATCTTCTACAATGACAATGCTACGGTGCTGCGATTCATTTGTGAAATTTTATGATATCCTCAAAAAAAAATATTTAGAAGATTTTGGAATCATGACTAACATTTCAAGTGGTCGTGATCTTGAATGTTTGGCCCGATTGTTGGAAAAAAAATATGACGCAACAAATCATTTCAGTGATCACAGGCTACTTTGACGGAAATCGTGCAAAAAGGTTATCTAGCTGTCAAATCTGCAACAAGGAGTTAAACTTTCTGTGAAGTTGCTGTGAAGTTTTCCATGGCACTTCGAAAAGTTTAACTCCATGTTGCACGCATACACTCTCACTTTTAATTTCTCTATACGCACCAACACATTCCCGGTTTTCCCCGTTTAAAAAAATATTTCAATGTTTATTTTTCGAAATTGCAAATAATGTTGTATGGAACTCGTTTCAAAACTCCATTTTTTTAGAACTCGTTGTATTTATCCAATGAGGACAAAGGACTCATGCTGAAAAATCATATTTTTGCAACTTGTTGCAAATATTATTTTGATTGCGATTTTTTTTCTAACCATACACACCAAATTTTTTTCGCTGAAATTCAGTAAAGTTTCACTGAATTTTGATCAACTGAAGATCAGTAAACAACTCAAAAAATTAGATTTTGCTGAATTCTCAGTTTATTGATATTTTTAATTTTGACAGAAAAATTGTGTTACGTAACGCAAAATTTTCATACAAGAATTCATAAAAAATTGCAAAAAGATGCGTTACGCGTTACATAGGAGGTAGGGGGGCTCACTCATCTGTTACGATTTGTTACGAAGGGGAGGGAGGGGGTCAAAAATCCCAAATTTCGCGTTACGTTATAAAAGAACGCTCCCTTGGCAGCATCCAAACAGTAAGACATAAGTAGGGCTAGTGATTTTTTACGGTAAAAAAATGAAATTACGCGGCATGTCAATTTCAAAACGTTAGAATTTCACGGAATTTTTTTATATAGTTTAGACATAATTGAGTATAGGAATGTTACTCAATAAGTTAGCAGTTCTTTAAAATATAAAATATGACCCCATGACTAAAAAAAATCACCACAAAAAAACTTTTAGCTCAATTTTGTGAAATTTTGCACAATTTTGATTAGCAGATTTCTTGATTCAGTCGACCTGTTTTGCCTTTCTTACAAAAGAAAGGTTTAAGGTTTGCTTTTGGAAAAACGCTTTTTTCAGAAATCTAAAAAAAAATCGTGCACGGCGAGGATTCGTCCCAGGAAAAAATCCTATTACTAAATTGAAGGTTTAGATGCGCTCTTTCGATTGAATTTTGGCCCGAAACCCGGAACTCAAAGTCTGATTTTTGAGAGCTCTTTTTCTGAAATACATGGCCGATGTCTGTATCCGCTCTTAAAAATTTGTGTCTTCCATCACTGGAAAACCGCTCGTAAAACCCACAATTTTTAAAAGCCAGATCTGTAGCCGTGGGGTCGGAGACGAACATTTTATTTTTCGATTCACAATTTTCGACCAGTAAATGTGGTCAATGCCAGTTTTGGAGGTATTTTTTGGACTTTTTTACAAATAACCCTATCAAATTTAAAGAATTCAAATTCAAACAAAGAGCCATTCGAAAACATGCGCCATAAACTGTTTGGGCCCAAAATTTGAAGCTTTTCCAAAATGTATTTCCAGAGATATAGCGATTTTAGTGTTTTTCGTCTTATTTTTACCCTATTTTTTCCTATTAATTTTTTGGATTTATACAAAAACATATACTGAACATCAAATTCGAAGTCCCGGCTCGTTCTCGCTCGAAAGCTCGACAAGTTAAGTCGAAGCTTCAACGCCAGCGCTTTTACGCTTGCGCGTTTTACGCTGCGCGTGAAAGTGTTCTTTCTGGCTTCTCATAATTGATCGACAAAGTGCAATACTGCCCATAATTGAAAATTCGGCTATTATGCCAAATCAAGTATTCCGAGAAAAACGCGTTTTAGTGTTTGTCACAAAATCGCCTTCAAGCAATTTCCCATAAGAGTGGCATATTAGCCGTTTAGTTTTTCGCATCGGCAGCCAAGTCTAAACATTATTTCAGTGAAATTCAAGTTCCAGAAGATGCGTTGGAACATCCTGTACCACTTGGTGCTAATATCTCGTTTTTGCCAAAAGTGGATATTAGCCGTTTTTTCAATGGTGGGCAGAATAGACTAACATTATAGACTGAGTACCCTTTATTTTTTTTCTAATAATGTCAATCCAATATGTTTTTCTTAATTAAATTTAAATGTCTTGCGACAAATAATGTACTTCTGAAATTTAAAAAAAGGCATTTGAAGTTTAGCCTTAAAAGATTCGAAGCTTTTGGTAAAATTCTCACTGGATGGTATCATTATGTTTTTGAAAAAATAATTGCACCAATATATTTCTCGGAGTTTCATCATTTTGTAAGAAAGGCTCTATTTCACCTCTGGTGATATTAAATCGGGTTTTTAAAGGGATTTTTGAAATTTATTTTGCTATAATATATTTAAAAAAGAACATTCTAATCAAAAACTTCACCAATAGTAGAATCAGTCAAATAAAAAAAAAGTCAGCCATGATGGTTTTGATCATAATAAAAAATAGAGTATTTCAAAAATGTAAAGGAAAAATTCAATTTATAACGGCTTTTCTAACATTTGCAATTGAAATTTTTATAAGTTAAGGAATGATTGCCAAATTGATCGAATTGAATAGAAAAACTTTACTTAATCCACCTTTAGGTGTTTGGTGCCTTCCTCACATATTTTGATCAAAATATTTGAAATCCGGCCTCAAAAAAAGTTCATTAAAAACACTAAAGTACTGTTTACTTTAGATAGGGTTGTCAGGTCTTTAATCTTTTTGACTTGTTGGAAAGGTCTTTTGATTACCTATCCAACGATAGGTCGCGTGATAGATCCGGACAACTTTTTCATCAAAATATTAGAGATACGGCCTCAAAAAAGTATATAAATAGCACTTAAGTGCTCATAAATTTTGATGGGGTTGTCAGATCTTCAATATTTTGAACGCGTTGGAAAGGTCTTTCAAATACCTTTTAAACAATATATAGCATGACGAGTTTTCTTACAAAAGCCACCCTTTTTACAATATTTGAAACTCTAGCCAAACGGTCCAAATCGGTTCAGCCAGTCCGGAGATAATCGTGTGCATATTTTTCGGTGCACACGCACAGACATTTGTTCAGAATTTGATTCTGAGTCGATAGGTATACGTGAAAGTGTGTCTACGAGGTCAAATAAAGAAGTTCATTTTTCGAGTGATTATATAGCCTTTCCTCATTGAGGTGAGGAAGGCAAAAACTACATTTATGACCAAAATATATTTTTTTAAACAACTGTTGTCAAACGAACGGGGTCACTTTTTAGTTTGACACCCCTTTTATTTACACGGAGCTCACACACACTACCAAACGTTTGTTTTGAAAGTGTGCGTGAGCGCCGTGTAAAAAGTGACAGTTCGTCACTTTTTAGTTCGACTTTGACCAACCAACGTTGAACCCCGTAAAAAAGTGTCCAACGAAAAAGTGACCAACCACCGGGGGTTGAGTGTATTTACCAAACTAGTTTGCAACGTGATTTTTTTACGCAGGATTTATGATTTATGGGTCATTTCACGTCAACTGTACACAAAAAAGTACACATTCGAATTCGACTTTTTCTGATCAAGCTCAAATTTGGTGGAGCTATTGATACAATCAAAACATGTACGAATCCCGATTTTGAACCAAATTAGATCACCCTTGAGTCAGGGGTACTAAAAAAGATTCAAAAAGCAAAAACTGAAAATTTTTGGACCTTTTCATAAAAACCCAGATTTGTAACTTCAACTTAAAGTGATAACAGATTTTCGTTAATTTATGTAACAAATCTGCATGGACAAATTGTACGAAAATTTGTATGGACAGATAAATTAGGTTTTTTTTTGCCACTGAGAAGACCCCTCAGTTTTAGCCAAATATGTCAATCAACTCATCCACTTTAACGACCCGCAGGTCTTTTGTGGTCGTGGTCACTATTGCAAGTTTCTGCTCAAACCTAGGAGTCCAAAGGTTTAAATGGAGGGAGACAAATATGTACAACATGAAAAACTCATGAAATCGGATAATTTCATGAATAATAATCGGTTGAGTTTTCAAAAAGCCGTAAGAGCCACTGTGACCTCTGACACTAATTTTCGTTTTTCTCGAAAATGAAACAAAATTTAATTTATTTCAAGTATGGGGCACTTGAAGGACGTGTAGATGAACAATTTCGAGCATTTTTGATATAAGTTTTTCGTAAGTAGGTCGAATACCGATGCAAAAAGGACTTTGTTTACCAATGGCACTTACGGCTTTTTGAAAACTAATCCGAGAATTTCTCATATGGATTATACAAAGGTAAATAAACAAAAATCAGGGTAACTTTTGTAGTTATTTCATTAATGTTTATTTTTCTGTCATCCACAGATTGTTACATCACCCTTTTTTTAATGATTATGCGATAAGTTTTAAATCAGCTCTGAAAGCAAATTTCTACCGCCCAACTCTTACTTATAAATCTCGTTCATAATATCTAATGTAAAATTTTGTATCATTTTTATTTTTGTATCAAATAAACACAACCAACACAGGGTGTGTTCATCTTCAACATCGTGCAGTGGACCCCGGTCAAGTACCTCGGCTACTCGTACCCGCTGTGGGCGCACGCGTTCGGCTGGTTCACCGCCCTGTCCTCGATGCTGTGCATCCCCGGCTACATGATCTGGCTGTGGAGAAACACCCCCGGCGATAAGGCCAACGTGAGTTTCTTCATTATTTATTTTGTGATAACTATTTACCTCATATTTATTTTCAATCTACAGAAAATCCGACTGATTGTCAGAATCGAGGACAGCGTCGCCCAGCTGCGGGAGAGAATGCAAGCTGACCAGGAAAAGGCCATGGAACTGTAAATCCGCCGCAGCGGCTCGAGCCCGCCCCGAAAATTCCAACCAACACAAACCAAACCATCTCTCCTAATACTGCAATACTGCGAGCTTAAGCTTAAACAACTCAACTATTCAAACACCCACACCTTCAGAAACGACTTGTGCACACGAGTGAGAACGAGCGAGCGAGCGAGATAAACCGGAAATGCTGAAACGAACCCCTTTTTGACCCCAACTTGTTTTCCTTCGAGCGAATCCTCTTCTCATCCAGTTTCGGTCCATAGCGTAATGTGACGATTTAATAGCTCTAGCGCCCTAAAGTAACTGTAACTGTAACGGTAGACGATATTTTTTGTTGCATAAATGTTAATAATTGTTAGAGAAAAGTAAAAACAAAAATCGAGGTTTAATTTATTCAGTAATTATTTTACTAACCAATAGGACACTCCGGATTCGATTTTCAGCCCCCACACACACAAACAAACAAACCAACAAAATCACATTTTAAGCTATTTTATTATCGATAGAGAAGAATACTTTAAATAAATCTATTAAATGGTAGACTACATTAAAGCACCTAGTTTTCGCTTATCTTTAGTTAAGGTGTATGTATCTTGAGCACATTCTAGCGATAAGTACGATTTCGAATTCCACCACCATCACGAAGAACACACAAACACAGTTTTTGGCGCAGCTTCACCCGCAATTTAGAAAATAAGCACCCAATGTTCTTTACTGACCAGACGAAGACGAGCTTGTGCGACCGACGACGAACCAGGGAAAACCAAATCGCTTTGTATTTAAAGAGGGAACCATCTTATCAGTAACGAATAAAGTGTGATTTGTAAGAAAAAAAAAAAAGCACGAGAAATTGTCATTGATCCGAAATTTGGTACAAAAATATGTTTTTTTTTTGTATTTGTTCCGAAAATATTGGGTTTTCTTCTCGGCGCAAATTTCTAGACCTTCGCTCTCCCGAAAATTGTTTTTTAGTGTGCTGGTCGTCAAAAAGTTTCTAGCTACAAAAAATATTTTTCCTTTAAACCTTAGTGTTCAATTGTCAATGGTTAATTGACATTTTTAAAAATGATTTTTTTTAATATTCATAAATTACAAAATCTAAAAATGTAAAAATATTTGTTTTCAATTTAAAAAAAAATCGTGAATTTCACATGGAAGTTCCTTGGCCAAAATAATTAGACCCGTAACGTCATGATTGGAATTTCCGGACGCTTCGAAACCCGGACACCTCAGCTTGTTTTATCAATTATTTGGATATAAGTTTGCATATGTATTGTCAAAACTGTGTTACTTGATAAATTCTAACATCAACTTTAATTTCAAATATCTCTGGATGCAGTAGCCCATGCCAAAACAATAAAAATAAATAAAAATATGAGTTTACCAGAACTGTGAAATATTTCGCTGAAATATTTCATAGGCATTCGAAGCACCGGGAAGGCAAAGCAAAACCCTGAATGGTACTGATTTCCTTAAATTCTAGCAATTTGTTATATAAAATATCGATTGTTTCGATGTTTACAGCTTATTTGGGACCTAAAGAATGCCATTCACTTGAATTTCAGTCCAAATTTATGCGATTCATAAGCAAAATCGAGTGTTCGGAATTCGAAGCAAAAGTGTCCGGATTTCGAATCAATTTTTACCAGTCTCCGGGATACGAAGCACAACAAGTCATTTTAATTTTGGAATTCTGATGAAAAATGTTTAGAAAAGACATATTTTCCATGCATTCTCTTAAAATTGACTGTTTGTACTACATCCTGATAATACTTCTACATTTCCAACTTATTACATGATTTTATGCCAGATATAAGATGTCCGGATTTCGAATCATGACGTTATTTATTTGTTCGGTGATTACGATGGTCCAAAACATTAATTTTTGAAAATTTTCGCAAAAACCACATTTGAAAAAAAAAAAAAATTTCCGAAACGGTAGAATCAATATTATATCGCCGAGCCAATTTTTATATGCAGATTTGAAGGTCTCGGAACCAGAGAGTTTGCATAGAAAACCCATGACTCATAGGTTGTTTTGTAAATTTAATCTAGAGTTGAAAATATTTTTCTAGAATGTTTTTTACGTAACATATAAAAAAATATGAATATCCAGGCACAGTATTCTTAGATATGTTTATTTTAATTATCGGAATTTCATACATTAATCGAACCTAAAGAACCATGCGTCTCCAGCAAAATGTACAGGGAACTCATTTCTATGGAGAAGCATGGTACTTTTACTTCGATTTAATTATTTTGGCTATGGAATTCCCATGTCAAATTTGAACCAAATTGGAGCACTTTTGATCTGGATCCTGCTCGTTTGACGTGGAATCGCTTCAAAATATTTTTTTTAACACTGGAACGCCCAACGCTTGTCCAACTTACACGGACGCCCAAGCCTTCAAAAAAAGGTGGAAGGGTAACTTCAATTCGCTGGTTCTCGGGCATAACTCAACCAATCGGGACGATTCTTGTTTCCAGTGATTTGTAAGAATGTCTAGATGATTCTAAATTTTTGCAGAACTTGATTTGAACAAATCTGTAATTTCTGCGACCGAAAACATCGTTCCAACTTTTTTTAAACGACTGCCTCCGCTGAATTTTCGGCGATTTTTTTTTTACGCAAGAAAAAAAAAGTTGGAACGATGTTTTTGATCGCAAAAATCAGAGATTTGAACAAATTAAGTTCTGCAAAGTTCTAGAATCATCTAGACATCCTAACAAATCACTGGAAAGAAGAATCATCTTGATTGGTTGAGTTTTGCCCGAGAACCAGCGAGTTGAAGTTACCGTTCCAACTTTTTTGAAGCCTTGAGCGTTGGAATGTTAATGATACCATGTTTCAAAAAATGTAAAAAGTCTGCAAAAATATAGCTTGGAATTTGACTTAATTTTTAATTTTGAGTGATTGTAAATCTACTTTTCAGTGGATTAAATCAATTTTCTGTACTATGCAATTTTGAGATATTCTACTTGTATGTAATTTGATCAAATTGATTTATTTTTGAACTAGGGTTCTGATTTTCATTTCATTTTCATTCACTTATCCACAATCAAAATCGGTTCACTTAGCGATTCTGATCGTTCGTGAATTGCTTGGCCTTTTCCACTCATGCTACCAACATTACCAAAAAAAAATGTGTGTCATGGTATGACAGTTACACTTTTTGTTTCTTATGTTGCTTGTACTCCTATGCGATTTTGACATTTCTGGCGTGCGTAACACCGTTACTACTTGAAACGTCCTTCATGCTCAAAAATCTGGATAAGGCTGATACAAATTTTATTTAATGTTTCCAAAAAACTTCAAAATTTGAATGAAAATTTGAGTGCAATCAGCTGAAATTAATTTAAAATACATTCCCCTGCGTTTAGAATCATTTTTAGCATGTTCGGGTTGATTTAATTCAATTCAATTCAATTGTGTTTTTATTAGAATTTAACAGTACATTTGCAATTCAGAGATTTGGAGAACCTTTCAACTGAGATCAATTCATAGGCCTTTGCAGGGAGGGTACATGTTTCTACGTTTAGATTATGCTAGCTGGGTGCTTTTTTAGGGAAAATAAATTTTGAGAAAAAACCCTATATCTATGTTTGGCTGATAACTAATATCACAGTTGTTCGGGTTGATTTAAAAATCTTAAGAATATTAGAAAATTTTCGATGTTTATTATCGCAAAAAGATTTGGTTTTTCGCTAATTTTTTGTTTTCGTCAAATCTTACATTTCTTGAAAACTAATGATTGCAAAACAACTGAACTAGTGTTAAATGCATTTTAAAACAGTTTTTCCTTGCAAATATTGAAACTATGGCTTGTTATTTCAATATTTATTTTTTTTTAATTTTTAACTTTTGTCCCTGATTGTAGACTTATGAGTTATTCCATGAGTAGCACTTACACATAAATTGAGTAAACTAAGTTCTGCGTGTAAACGGAGAGATCTGTCAGACGAATGAACATACAGGAGCGAGAGAGTCAATGTCAAACGGCAGTTGAGATTGGATTGCAGCACGGAGCAGACGTGATGGCTGGAGGAAGATTCCACACTGATCACGAATCCGAGGTCCGTTTTTTAATATCTCGTGACGGAGGGGCGGTACGAACCCTTCAATTTTTGAACATGCGAAAAAAGAGGTGTTTTTCAAAAACTCTGCCATTTTCCTTTGTTCAACCGTAAATTTGTTTTGAAAGTCATTTCATGGGAAATTTAATGTACTTTTTTAATCTACATTGACCCAGAAGGGTTATTTTTTTACTGTTTACCTACTGTGACATTGTCTACTATCACGGGCTGTCTGCGGCGCTTAAGAAGCAACTCCACCGGTGTTTCAAGTCGGCAGTGCGTTTTGTATACAACCTGCGCCGTCGAGATACAACCGCCGCAGTGCGGCACACCCTACTTGGACACGATTTGCCGATCAACTACCAGCTTCGGACAAGCTGTTTCATGAAGAAGGGGTACGATGGAAACTTGCCGGAGTACCTCCAACAACATCTGGTGAGAGGACAGTTAGAACGGACCCGCTCGTTCATCATCCCGAGACACACAACGATGAGCGGAAAAAGTGTGCTCGTCGCCGGAACCACGTGCTGGAACAACCTCCCTGCGGAGCTAAAAGGTCAACCGACATTGTTGGCCTTCAAAAATGCATTTAAAAGAACCATTCGAAACTAATTTTGTGAGCCTTAGAGTTAGAGTACTTTGTCAAGTTTATTTTGGATCCTTTGTAATTTTCCTATTTCCTAAAGTGTCTTCCTTGACCTGATCAAAAGTGTTAACTAACAAGTTATCGTACCCAATAAATCAACAAATTACAAATTACAAAAAAAAAATACAAATTTAGAACAAAATTATTCATTTTAAAATTTCGTGTTTTTTTCTAACTTTGCAGGGTTGTTTTTTAGAGTGTAAAAATGTTTTACAAAGTTGTAGAGCAGACAATTACAAAAAAAATGTATATATAGACATAAGGGGTTTGCTTTTAAACATCACGAGTAATCGTGATTTTACAAAAAAAAAAAAAAGTTTTGAAAAAGTTACTTTTTGCGATTCTCTTTGTTTCGTCTTCCGTGTCTGTCGCGGGTGATCATGAACGGCAGTGATCAACGACGACCAACTTGAAATTATGAGAAGGAGGCATTATTTTTGTTAATCTGTGTCTGGTTCATACGAACCCAAAAAAAAATATTCAAATATTATGCAGTAACAAGGCTAAAACAACTGTCCCCATTCGCCTCATGTATACCGATTCACCCCAGATGGCGGTTCTAAAAAAAAACTAATTTTATAAGAATACAAATTAAGGTACCGTAAACTGGGGTGACTTTGATAGCCCGGGGTGACTTTGATAGGTTTTTCAAATGCCCGTCAAATTAATATCAAACCATTTTTGAGAATTTTGAGTATGTAAGTATTTAAGGGATAGCTTATTATCGAACATATATGCAAAAATGAGACTGTTACATTGGATGTATCAAAAATAGTGGCCAAATCAAATTTCTATCAATGTCACCCCGGGCTATCAAAGTCACCCCAGTTTACGGTATAATGATTTCAAAGAAAATTTCTCTCAGTTATTACAAATCAGCTAGGCTTATTATGATGTCAACCTGCCACGGGAAAGTTCTTTCACAATGACAAACGTCGCTGCACCGCTCTACGCATTCCACTTTAATTTCCCGTAAATTTATAGCTGTTGATAGCACTCAGGATGTTCAGATGCTGGTCGGACAGTGCGTCGTCGCTGCGTTTGGTGCGCTTTACCAGCTTCAGCGTTGCCGTACTTACCGGCGTCATACCGTTGAGGGTGGTGTAGGTGTAATGCTTTGCCTTGATCGTGTTAATCACTTGCTGGAAATTGAGCAGACGGAGAGAAATCGAAAGAAAAAGACGACGATTATACTCAAATTAGTCGCTCTCACTTTTCACACTGTCACACACAAGAGTCAACAAAACGAAACTTCCCTTTTCCTTCTTACCAACCGGAAAAATCTTCATCATCATAATCACGTGCGAGCACTCACCAGAACCAGCTTGATGAGGAAAACGGCAAACGTGAGGAAAGAAATCGTCAACAGTGCCGCCTCGGCTGAGGGAAACTCCATCCCGCCGTGGTGGTGGGTGTGAACCTCCTCGAGCCAATCTCCACCGCGTTTCGTGCGACGACGGTGGTGCTGATCTTTCTTCCGGTGATCCTTCCGGTTGACCTTGGTCACTACGCCAGGGTGGCCAACCTTTTCCGTTTTGTCGGGTGGCTCCGAATTTCCCCACAAGGTGGACATTTTGCTCTCTGAAATGGTTAAAAATTTGTTGAACATTTATAACACTGTTTTCTTCAATCTTCTTTTTTAATACTCACCAATACTCAACAGCAGCTGATCCTTGAGGTTTTGCAGCAGCTTAATCTTGTCTCCAATATTCTTCGCCGTGTTCAGCATGAACCCGTCCTGCATTCGTTTGATAAACTTGAGAAACCCGGAAAAGCCCCCTCCTTCACCAAGCGGCCGGAACCGACGCCTCGGTGGAATAATCTTCACGATCGTAACCTGTCCGGGGCGCTTCCGTCGCACAAACTTCACACTCGAGTTCCGGAATGACTGGTCGTCGTCATCGTCTTGCCCTTTGGCATCGTAATCGTCAAAGTCCGGAAATTGCGGCTTTGGCGCGGGTTTCTCGCTTGCTGGACCGTTGAAGTCTCTCTCGTTTGACGTTGATGGCCGGGTCAGCACGTGGCTGTGGGCAGGTTCTTCCTCACTTGAGGATTCGGAACTTTCGGCTTGGTCGTCTTCGGGTGCGGTGATCAGTTCAACGCGATCGTTGACGGCGTGGGCTTGCGGACGAACCGGAAACGGAACTGGTTCTGGGGGGCGATGTGGCGGGGAGTCGGTGTGTAAATATTCGATCGATTCCTCTTCGTACTTGTTGCTCAGAGGTTGGTGGTCCGGGGGGAAGGGAGTGGCTGGGTGGCGATTTGCTGGGGGAAAGGAACTGACATGGATTATGAACTAGCATTGGAATACATTTTTTATGAAGATAATTGTGAAAGCTTGAAAAATGTTTGCCAAACTTCATAAAACACTGCAAAAAAATTACAAAATGCATAAAAATTAGTGGGAATAAAAAGCGTTTTCAACTGAAACAAAGTGATAAATGACTTTATAGGAAGTGAGCAAGCAAGTTTCTATCATAAGTTTTACAAAATAATTTGTTTAAATAGTAAAAAACAGCAAATTGGACGGAGTAAAGAGCGAGTGCTTAACCTGCCAAAAATACGAGAATTTCCCCTATTCAATTTGTGAATGATTAAATTTAAAATGGAAAAAGCGCTGTGTCTTCTTAATTTACAAAAAATACGGGCGAATCGGTACACAGAAAAAGAAATGGTAATATTCATCAGAAAATGATGACAAATTTTACCTCTGAAAATGATGAATGATGAATCAGTTTTTGATAAATATTCATTAGTTTCATATTTTTACAGGTTTTTTAAAGTAATATTTCACAAAAAGAGGTAATATTCAATCAACCAAATTATCAACCTTCCAAAATTCAACTTTTTTTCTGTGTACACATTGGGTGGATTGAGACAGTTCTTTTAGTCATGTTTTTGTACAGTTTATTGGAATTATTTATTGGTTTGGGCCAGTGAAAACACAGAGCAACAAAAACAGTACATTGATATGTAAATTTAATTCTTTGTGCTCTTGAAAACTGTTTTCCCTATTTATACACCAGGTCCAGTTTGGCCCAGATAGAGGGTGGCAAGCGGGAAATATTGGAAAACGTTACTTAATACTTTTGATATTTTGATAGGGTTGTCAGATCTTCAATGTTTTGAGCTCATTGGAAAAGTTTTTTTAATACGGGGGTCTGTTAAGTCTGTGGTAGCGTGCGGTTCGTCGGTGAGAACGCGACAATTTATTTCGCGATTTTATGGTGTAAAACTGTTTGAGGAGCGCCTATTCTTTGTGTTAAAGCGGCACTATAATCCATTTAAGTGTTTCCTTGTGGATTTTGCTGAAAAGTTGTCGGATTTTGTGGTATTTAGGATAAATTAGTAAAACTTTCAAAGTTGTCTTCGTTGTCTTCTTTTATTTTAGCATCGCGTTGCTCCACTTGCAAACGTCAAATTGCGTCGGCTTTCACTTCTATCGTTTGTATCGTTTTATTTTGCTGTACGGTTTTCGAAGTTACGAGCGCGTTCAAAAAATCCTGAACTGCAAATTGGAGACAAATGACGGTGTTTTGAAGATTTAGTTTTTTAGTTTTTTTTTGTGAATTTTGGTTTGGGGCGTTCGGTGTCTTAAAGAACAAGAAGAAGTGCAGCCGAGGTGTGTTGTTGGCCATCCCATCAGCATAAAAAGCAGCTGGAAAACCTTTCTAGAGTAACGGCTCTGGATATTCTGGTCACCACGTTTACCAGTTCATTATCTGCGGAGAACTTCAGTCAAAACATTAAGGAGGAGCTTCTACTAATTTGGTGAGATCAACCCAAAAAAAACTGACATTGCATTAATCATTGCCACTTAACTAAATACACGCTGATCCCATTTTTGCCTTATGGGATTGGAAGTTTAAAGATAGGTCGAGGACCCGTCAGGTTCTTGCTCTATGTTTAGGCGGGGCCGGACAATGCCCAATGGCCTCGGAATTGGACCGCAAGAAGCTCTGTCATTCTGAAATGGGTCATTGGAAGCAGCGCGAGGGCTAACACCACCTAATGTCCGGGACTGCAATAAGTTGTATCAGCATAAACCAAGTCTGATACAGATTATACTTTCCCATAATTTCGTAGCCGGCCTACGGATATTGGATTGGTTGAACACACACACACACACACATTGGAAAGGTCTTTTTAATACCTTTCTGAAAATGTATAACATGATAGGTTTTCTTGCAAAAACCACCCTTTTTACAATCTTCCGGACAAACGCCAAAATCGTTTTTTAGCATAACTTTTGAAGTACTTAACTAAACTTGCTGATTTTAAATAGAGACCTATGGGACCCCAAGACTAATAGGGTTAAAATTCGTTCATCCAGTTCGGAGATAATCGAGTGACAATTTTTTGTCCAGCCACCTACACACAGACATTTGCTCAGAACATGATTCTGAGTCGATATGTATACGCGAAGGTGGGTCTACGTGGTCAAATTAATAAGTTCATTTTTCGAGTGATTTAATAGCCTTTCCTCAGTAAGATGAGGAAGCCAAAAATACCGAAAATTTACCATTTTAGGGCCACTTGAATTCCGGGAAATTTTGAAGAGCTTCCCAGGAAGTTATAGACTTATAAATCCTTGTTGAAAATTTAGAAACCAGAGAAATCCGATGCGTCAACTTATTTTCATATAAAAGAACATATAGTTCTATAATTTTTCAATTAGGCTGTTGCACATATTTTTTTTTAAGTTTTAGATCACTATTTTCTTAGGAAAGTGGACGCTGAATCAAATAGTGTCATCAGATTTTTGCGTTGCACAGCAAGCTAAACATTAAATCGCATGAATATCGAGGTCAGGTAGGTTTTTAAAAATATCAAAAGCTTTGAGCTGGTACAAAAAAAGGTTTTGTTGAAATTCGGGATTCTTGCATGTTTCGATAGTGTATACAGTAGGATGACTGTCTTTCAAATCGTACAATCTATCAAAATTAGATTAGTAGACTTCCCAAATGGGCTCCACAGAGTTCATAGTGTTACCAAAGGGTCCCAGGGACATCACTGAATATTAGGGTGGGTACGGATTTTGAAAAGTTCTCAGATCAAGTTCTGGTGTGGTTCCCCTTGTAGGGCATACCAATAAATATCACGCCAAATTTCAGCTCATTTGGTTGAAAACTGGCTTGTCTCAAGCGAGTTCAGGTTTACATGGAATTTACTATGGGAATTTTTGAATTTTCGTTCATTCGCTCCTACAGGCCTGAGGAAAACATGTAGAAACTTCTAGGATGGCCAGAAATGAGCGGAATCGTCTGGAGAACAACTTTCCCTAAGATACCAGGTCGATTCGTTCAACCCCTATCGAGCTCAACGGCAATACATCCGGGGTTTTCGGAACCAACGGTTTTCCCCAGAAAAGCATCAAATTTTCCTTAGCATGCTATGGGTGCTTGATGAACACCGCGGCGCCATGTGTCAAACATCTACCACTTGATTGTAAAATTTGCACCATAACATGTTTTTTTGCAACTCCGTCGTGAAACTACTTACTTTTCCTGTCATTCTTGAACGACGAAATAGCCTACTTTTCTGTACCAAAAATAACAGAATCGAATAGCAACACTTTTCAAAATAAATGCTGAAAAGTTCAACTTTTCAGCACTAAAATGGGTGCTGAAAAGTTGAACTTTTCAGCACGTGTTTCGAAAAGTAACACTTTTCAACATTTTTTTGATTTTAACGATTTATTGACAAAATACATGAAAATTCGACTTAAAATTTCAATCAATGGGTGTTTTTCGAAATTGCAAAAAATGTTGTATGGAACTCGTTGCAAAACTTGATTTTTTCAGCACTCGTCGTATTTATCCAACTCGGTGAACCTCGTTGGATAAATGTACGCCTCGTGCTGAAAAAATCCTCTTTTTGCAACTTGTTGCATAAACTACTATTTTGATCTTATTTGGAGGTTTACAATACAGCTAAATAGTATCAGGATCACCATAATTTTAATTCTATGGTTCAAAAAGTAATAAAATGTATTTTTATAGGCAATGCTAGTCCACGTGGTAGCTGTTTGACATGTGGCGTCGCGGTGTTCATCAAGCATTTATAGCATGCTAAGAAAATTTGATGCTTTCCTGGCGAAAACCGTTGGTTCCGAAAACCCCGAATGTATTGCCGTTGAGCTCGATGGGGGTTGAACGAATCGACCTGGTCTCTTAGGGAAAGTTGTTCTCCAGATGATTCCGCTCATTGCTGGCCATCCTAGAAGTTTCTACGTGTTTTCCGCAGGCCTGTAGGAGCGAATGAACGAAAAATCAAAATTTCCCATAGTAAATTCCATGTAAACTTGAACTCGAATCCAGAATATCAAACATCAATCGGTACTACCATAAGAAACAGCATTTTCGGTTGTGGATTTGAAAAAGAGGAAAATTTGAGGGATAACTAAATAACAAAATGTACCTGTAACAAACAGAGGTGGTTCCTTCACCGGATGATTTGTCACCCATCCCAGCTTATTAGACACATTAACACGCGGGTATTCGTAGAATCTTTTCTGGAAATTTCCGTACAGATTTCCTCCACTAGTACCACCTGGCTCGAATTCATAGGTTTCTTCTCCAAAATGGTTCACAACCGGCTTCTCCGTCGTTGTGCTCACACTTTCCACAAACTCTTCATAGTCCATCAAATCACTAACACTAAACACTGGGTGGGCCGAACCGTGGGGGAAACGATTTCCCGGAATCGGAAATTGGTTCCGATGGTGGTCACTTTCCGGGTATTCTTCGTGGGATTCTTCCGCGCTACGATCACTTTCTCCGCTGGACGGTTGCGGCAGCACCTCGCTGAGGAAGCTCGATCCGGCGATAAACTCCGGCTTGTGCAGCTGGCTGACGGTCTTCCGGATCACCGTGGTCCGCTGGGTGGTCGTTTTGGGCTGCAGGTACGGAATCTCAACCCAATCACCGACCACGTGGCTCACCACAAGCACTAGAACCAGCGACGAAGCAAGATACAGCAGTGGTGCAGTCGTGACGACGATCCCGCGATGCATCTCCGTCCTTGGCGACGACGTGACGCCTAGTGCCAGCAGCTGCACCGCTTGGAACCGACCACAGCGGTGGTGCATCTCGGGTGGCCACCGAACCGTTTCTTCGCTTTTGCGCATCGCCATGGCGGATAATGACGTGACACGGATTGCATGGTCGCCGCGTGTGGAGTAGAAAGGGTCTGGTCTTTTCTTCATTTCTTAACGACGACGACAACTAGAGAGTTGCAAGCTCGGCAGACAAGTACAAACATAAATCAGCAACGACACTTATTGCGCAAATTGTCGCTAAATTTCAGCAAAACATACCGAGCAGGCGCAATTTGAATGTTCATCATCCAGAAAAATACGAGAGTCGTCGTCGAGAAGATGGTCTTTAGAGGCGCACTGCACCAGAAAAATGAATGCTCTAGTTTGGAGCTTTAGAGGGACGGGGGCGCGCAGGTGAAAACGGTTCTGTGCGAAATTGAAACTTTGTCATAATCATGATAATGAAGGAGGGATATATTTGAGTGTTTACGGCTATTGATAACTGTTACTAAATGGTTGAAACCTGACTCCAAGCTTGTGAGGAACTTGGTTTCCAACGGAATGGACATATTTTTAAATGTGTTACTTGATTGATGAACTTGATGAACTTGATTGAACAATACAAAAAATAAAATAACAATAACTCGAAACACGTAGCATTCCAAAATAAGCCCATCTCTTTGAAGCTCAATAAAAAACGTTACTTAATCCACCTTCAGGTGGTTGGTGCCTTCCTCTCCTTTATAGAGTGATTCCAACCCCCCTAAAGAGTCCACATGGTTTATGGATTGCCCCTAACGTGATCGCAGCACCTAATAAAAATAAGTGATAAACAGACTACCTCTACATGCTTTTTGTCAACATTATACAGACACCTCCTTGGAGGAAAATGGCATCCCCTCTCAGTGAGGAAGGCAAAACCCTGTGGGGAAATTTATTGAGGTTATGTAAATTCAGACCATTTTTTAAATTGCTTGTAATTTTAGATAGTTAAGTCAGATTTTGAAAATTCTTAATCCACAAGAAAGGTTTCATGCAAAAACCAACCTTATTTGCTACCCTAGTAAATTTAGCATTAAAAAGCAACATTAGTGGACCACTTTCCTATAGTGGACCCTCTGAAGGGTTTTTGATGAAAAATTCAATAAAATCACAATTCCAAGCGTGTTGTTGTCTACAAATAATTTATTTCGCATGTTCAGCATCATTTAAAACAATGTTGACTGACATTGAATTGTCCTTTTCATCAAAATAAGTGTTGTGAGTTCGACATCTGAAATCAGCAGCCCGGGAGCATGTTGACAGCTCCCATACAAACTGAGCGTACTAGAGAGCCTATATGGAGATGCGAAATGTCACTATCAGGGTTTCAATCGAACTGTCAAATCGGGGTTCCAATCGAGCAACAAGACTATGCAAGAACAAGGTTGGAATCAATTTAAAATAATTTTGGGCAATAAACGAGATTTATAACAATCACAAACATTGTAAAACTGTTGTTTATAATAATCTGGTAGTTTTTGTAATGTTTGTGCTTGTTCGGTGCAAGAAACGCGCCAGCACCAAAGAAAAACCACAAGTTTTTCATCCTTAAATTTGCATGACTTTGGGTGTTTGAAATTTCTCCCAGAACATTTCATTACCCTAGGTCCCTAAGCGTACCCCGTTTTGTGGGCCCAGTGGGCCTAAGATGGCGGCCTTCGATATTATCTAGGCAAACTTTTGAAAATGGAGAATAGTTTAAATAACTATAGTTTTTGCCTTGTTTTAGTTTAAAACGACAAAATAAGCATTCTGGAATCATTTTCTTTAAAAAAATGTTTAGAGTTACGCCACGTTCAAATATTAGTCTAGAACAGTTGAAGTGAGCGCGCCGCAAAAGCCGTAACGAAAAAAATGTTTTCTATGCTAATTTTAAGTTTCGTATTTGATGGGTGGACTCCGACGAGGCCCACTTGCCATCTGTCGGTGAATACGCGCAACTCACGAAAATTGTCATCTTTGGGTCCGGTTGGAAATCAGCCATAGCCAATAGCATTTTCACAACAAAACTGCATTTATGTTTTATGATTAAATTAACCATCAAATCAATTTTTGAAATAATGTAAGTCTAAGGACCTTTACTAAAATAAAGCGAAGAACTGCCATTTTCGAGTAAAAATTAGGGGGGTCCAATATAGGAAAACGAAATCCAAACTTTTCCAAAAGTGGACCCCTGTTAATTTAACCTTCAAAAATGAAGAAAACTGTGTATTCAAGCAAAAGTTTCTCTAAAACATACAATAAGGCCGATGCAAATATTTAAAAAAGTTTTTGTCCCTCGTCCCTGGCCGAGGTAAAGGGAAGGGCAAAAGAATAAAAAAATATAAAAAAATTTAATAACAAGCCATAGTCTTCACATTTAAATGAAAAAAATGTTTTAAAATGCATTTTACACTAGTTCAGTTGTTTTGCAATCATTAGTTTTCAAAAAATCTAAGATCTGACAAAAACAAAAATTGTATCGAAAAAAAGATTTTGCATCGAAAATTTTCAAAAAATCTTAAGATTTTTTTAATAAACCCAAACATGCCAAAAATGATTATAAACGCAATTTGATTTCAGTTGGTTGCACTTGAATTTGCATTGAAATTTTGAAGTTTATTGTAAAAATTTTTTTTTTGCCCCCTGATTAGGGGGGGGGGGTGACAAAAACTTTTAAAAATATTTGTATCAGCCTAAATGCTTGTTTTTATCAACCTTAACGCATATTTTTTTCAATTATGAGTATAAATATAGCTGTTTTCATGTTAAAAGTACCAAAAATGCTGATGCCGTAAGAATTTATAATTAATCAAAACTATAGTTAATTGTACTTAACATCATAATTGTAGTTTGAAATTATATTTTATAGTGATAAATCAAATTTTTTAAATAAACATGCGTGATTTTACCAGCAACTATAAACAAATCTATTATTTAGTTTCGGTCAACCATTTATGTAATTAATATGGAAAAAAAATGCATCAAGATTACCATTTTTAATTATTTTTATGTTTATAGTTGTTTTTGAAACGTTTTCTCTGATCTTTTTCGGAAATAAATGTGTTTAAATGTCTGTTAGGTTTTTTGTTGTTTAAAGCCAAATTTGTTAACAAAACATATTTGTTTATAATGAAAAGTGAGTAAAATCCATCTTTTATTCATTATATCTATCATTAGACCTACACCATGCATCAAACCATCAAATATCGGTTACATTTGATATCAAAATAACAGTTTGCCTATAATGGACCCGGGTCCACTATAGGAAAAGGGGGTCAATTACAAGGCAAAAAAAGTTAGTTTTCAAATGGCTATTTTTCTGCTCAAAAACAAACAACTGATGAAAGAAATAGTCAAAATTGTTCAAAAGGCTTCATATTTCATTGTTTTGTACATAGGGTTATGAAAAAGTGCTTAAAATATTGAAAATTTGTGAAAAATGTGCTTCGGCTCTACTAGGGGGTCCACTAATGGTTAAAATACCCTAAATTTCATAAATTTCAATAGGGACTTATGGGACCCCAAGACGAATCGAATGAGGCCAACACGGTCAAAATCGGCCAAACCAGTGACGAGATATTCCAGTGACATTGATTCGGTACACGTGTCTACATACAGCCAAACACACAGACATTTGCTCAGCTGGTGATTCTGAGTCGATATGTACACATGAAGGTAGGTCTAGGAGGTATAATAAAAAAGTTCATTTTTCGAGTGATTTTATAGCCTTTCCTCAGTAAGGTGAGGAAGGCAAAAAGGTGTTGACAACTTTTTGAATGTCTCAAAAAACCGACACCTGATAGCATCTGCCAACCACCTGTTGGTTCACAACCTACTTATTATGCAAATATGCTCCGAACTACTACCGGTCTTACAACCACCATCAACAACAATAAATCTCATTTAGCGCAGAGCTGCGCGAAATCTGTCGATCATAAACACGTGTTTACTCCATTCGCGATGCACTCCGAAAACACTCACGTGAAAATGCAAACAACCCACCGCGATCGGATGCATCAACGAAGTTTGCCAAACCACATCTTTTGTATACAAACAGACGCCGGTTCTCAAGTGCTTCTTCAAGCGGGCAAACTTCTTCACTTTTCGCCCTAATGAAATGCAAAACTGTCGGTCCGAAATTGATTATGCATGGAACCTGTTCGACCGAACACCGGCCAGCACACATCAGCTGGTGGTCAGTCGAATTCGGAACTTGGTTCGCGTCGGAGCGGTACATTTTTGGTCAATTCAAAGTTCGACGCCCAGAATGACCTTCACCGTACTCGCGAGCTTGCCTGTGGTTGTCTGTGGTCTCGTGTTGGCGGTCACCGGCGGTGTTCCGCAGCAGCGGGCGGAGAGTAAAAAGTACGACATTAGCTTCTACAGCCCGGATACCAACAGAACGTACCAATATCCGGTGGTGACGTTCGGCGGGCAGGATGATGACAGGACGCGCCAGGAAGGAAACGGGAATGCTTGTTCCTGCCAGTACCTGCAGTGTGGATGCTGCATGGGAATGAACATTCAGCAGCTGAATTTCAGTCAGATTTGTAAGTTTGAAAAAGGGATTTTGAGCAAGGGGAAAAAAACATGAAATTATAAAATACATCAATCAGTTTAAGTTTTTTGAAATTGTAGGTATTTTTTGGACATTTTCGGCATTTAAATATTAGAGAACAAAAAAATGAAATTTTTTGATAGTTTTATTCAATTGCTTAAATTTGTTGAATAAAGAAAAACAAAAAAAAACAAAAATATTGCAATTTTTATGCTTAAACCAACAGATCAGGTTGTACGCTATAACCACGGCAAAAATAGAGCCAGGGCATTCGTGGAAATACAATGTCCCATCCAAATGGGTTCCGGAGTACCAAACCTTCTTAGCATGGTGCTCCCAACGAATACAACCAAATCTCGGAGCGTATGGTGGTGTGTCCCCACGCTTCTTCCTCCCATGTCGATTCAGAATTGTGTTGTTGTTCGAACACTCAGTGCTCAAACCCAACCCAATTACGAGTCATCTCTGCGATACGGCTTTACGCAGTAGGCCTGGCCGCTTTAACGCTTGTGATGTTTCAATGCATTTTCAATGCAATGGCGCACTACAAGTGTTAATAAATGACAAGAAGAGTGCTAGGCGTCATCTAACCTAAGGCACTCTCCAGGATCCCTTCGAAAGATTGGCTGCGCTAGGGTCTGATTAGATTAGATTAGATTAGATTAAACCAACAGATCAGGTTGTACAATAACTTTGCTAACAAGATTATTCCACAGTCTGGTTTAGGTTGATGGAAGATTGCTACTTTTGTGACTGAAAACATTCGTTGTCGTTGTCTTTATTAAATGAAAACAATGGTCTTTAGCCCTCTACAAACCAACCCCGCCTCTAGACGGGCTTCGATCTAAAAATTCATCAAAAAACAATGTTTCAACCAATTCTTGATCTTTAAAGAGCATTGGAAAGAAGAACTTTTAAAATATTAGAAAATGTTAGTGTTTGAAGTTTGATTTGTTCTATGTGACTTTGCCAATGTTTAAAAAAATGCCATTGTTTTAGGGATCAACATTGGCTGTGTTTTTTACAAACATTTCCATATTTTACATATTTTCAATAAAAATAAGTATGCAGTAAGTTTTATAGTGTCCCAGACGTTGCCTCTATGCATTTTTTACAATTTAAATGGTAAAATGAGCATGCAAAAACAAGACAGCGCGTCCCCGTGGTCAGCGCACTAATCATTACAACGAATGAAAATATTAGTGCATTTAGTTAGTTTCTAAAAAAAAACTCAAAATTTGAATACCGTAAAACGGGGTGACTTTGATAGCCGGGGTGACTTTGATAGGTTTGATATTTATCCGCAAAATGAAGAGTACCGTAAAACGGGGTGACTTTGATAGCCGGGGTGACTTTGATAGGTTTGATTTTTCCGCAAAATGAAGAGTACAATTAAAATACGTAAGGAATGGTTCAGAAACATACTGACCGTGGTAGAGAAGTGTTCAAAGTACCTCATGAAGAACTTTTCATAAATTTTTGAAAAGTTTATAAAGTTAGTTAACTATAGTTAAGAAAATGTGGATGAAAGTCATTATTTTAAACTTCTCAAAGTGTCATGATTTTCTCAATGAACATGATTTTTAATCGGAAAACGGAATGCATTTTCGGATTCTTTGGACAATTTTCCACTATAGGAGAAGGTTAAATAAGTTTGTAAATAATAAATAATATGTGCTTTTGAAACACAATTAAAAAAATCTCCAAATTTATAGGCAAATTCAGTTGAACAAATTTCATGTAAAATGTGAAAACTTGAGATTCGTGCTTCGAATTCAGTTTAAAATGCAATATAAATCGATAATTTTATAAACAAAACTATTTTTAACCAATTTCAGGCAAAATTCCGACTTTTTAACAATTTTACCTAAAATTTATATGTATTTTGTTAAAAAGCTTATAAACTTAGTTAACTTAATATAAACATTGATTTTTTTCTTAAAAACTATATCAACTACTTTAATGATGGTACATTTAACGTACAAATAAAGTTTGAACATCTTAAATATGATTTTAACAAGAAAAACTATGACTATCAAAGTCACCCCGGAATTAAAACCAAGAATTTTGACCGTAACTATTTTTTCTAAACACTATTGAAAAAACTTTTTTTCCAAAATAGTGCATGGACTTTGTGTGGCCTACCCCAGTACATGTTTTAAAAATAATAATCTTGAGAAAAACCTTACCTGTTGGAAAATATTCTAAAAACAAATTGAAATCCTATCAAAGTCACCCCGGTTTACGGTACACATTAAATACGTACGGAATGGTTTGGAATCATACTGAACATCGTAGAGAAGTGTTCAAAGTACCTCAAGAAAAACTTTTCATAAAATTTAGAAAAGTTTAAAAAGTTAGTTAACTATAATTACGAAAATGTTGATGAAAGGCATTATTTCAAACTTCTTGAAGTGTCATGCTTTTCTCAATGAACATGTTTTTGAATCGGAAAACGGAACGCATTTTCGGATTCTTTGAACAATTTTCCATTAGGAGAAGGTAAAATAAGTTTGTCAATAATAAATAATATGTGTTTTTGAAACACAATTCTAAAAAATCTTCAAATTTATAGGCAATTTCAGCTGAACAAATTTCATGTAAAATACGAATACTTGTGATGCATGCTTCGAATTCAGTTTAAAATGCAATATAAATCGATAATTTTATGTAAAAAAAAACTAGTTTTAACCAATTTAAGTAAAAATTTCGACCTTTAAACATTGTTACCTAGAATTTATATTTATTTTGTTAAAAAGCTAATGAACTTAGTTAACTAAATAAAAACATTGATTTTGTTCTTAAAAACTATATGAGTGAACTTAGTGATGGTACATTTGACGTAAAAATAATGTTTGAACACCCTAAATCTGATTTTAACATGAAAAACTATGACTATCAAAGTCACCCCGGATTTTGAAATAAGAATTTTTAACGTAACTATTTTTCTAAACACTAATGAAAATTTTTATTTTTCAAAAAAAGTTCATGGGCTTTGTGTGGCCTACCCTAGTACATGTTCTAAAAATAATAATCTTGAGAAAAACCTTACCAGTTGGAAAATATTCAAAAAATAAATTGAAATCTTATCAAAGTCACCCCGGTTTACGGTAATTCTTTAATTCAAGTTTTTCATTTGAAAACTAATAAAATTTACTCGAATAGTTTTTATGGATGAAATATTCATTATGTTGGTACTTAAAAAAATATTTGAAAAAAATCACGAATTTCACGCCGTTCACGAAATTTAAAAAAATCACTAACCACTAATATAGGGTTAGTGATTTTTTTAAATTTCGTGAAACCGGGGTATTCACTCGCTTAATTTTACAGTAGTTCATAAAATTATTTTAATTCCTATTTGAGTTTGATAAATTATTTTGAGAAAAATGAGAAAAAGTTTCACAAAAACATAAAATTTCACGGGATTTCTCGGAATAAAGCCGAATTTCGCGGATTTCACGCTGTCCGCGAAATCGTGAAATTTCACTAACCCTTTGAGATTTGACCCATTGAGATTTTTGCTGTAAAATTTGAACGTTTCATGACTCATTTCCAAAAATGTTTGAATAAGTTTTTGACGAAATTTACTGTTTTTCAACAATATCTGTTTCGTATATTCAAGGTTAAAGTATGGATAAATCTTTAATTTCATATTAAGGCTGTGCAAATATTTTTTGCAGTTTATGTCCCTCGACTCTGACCAGGACCATGGGGGAACAGGGGAGAGGGCGCAAAAAAAAAAGTATAAACATTGAAATTACGAGCCATGGTTTTAACATTTTAATGAAAAAAGTGTTTTAAAATGCACTATACTGCTTTAGATTTTTAAACAAGCCCAAACATGCTAAATATGATTATCAATGCAGAAAATTGCATTTTAGATTGTTTTCAGTTGATTAGACTTCAATTTTCATGGAAATTTTGAAGTTGTTTGGAAAAATATTGTTTTTGTCCCCTGATTTTTCAGACCAATAAACGCATTAACTTTGAAAAATATTTGCAACGGCCTAACTGAAACTAAAGATGTTCACTAAACCATAGTTTTAAGAAATAAAAAAAAAACATTTTTTTGTAATTGGAGTTGAAATTTAGTCAGTATTGATCAAGCAATTGGGTCCTAAAATGAAGCATAGATTGCTGATATTATTGTTTACAGTGATAAAGCTTATTTTTCTGAGTACAATGACCCTTTGTACGACCACAAAGTGTTTAAAATGGATTTTTAACTCAATTTTGAAAAATTAACCTCGCGGCACTCCTTGACAGAAAAGCTCCTACTTGACAGCTCGTTCCAAGGGGACCATAGTTGATCCATCGAAAAAATGTTGTCTCGTCAAAAAAAATTTTTGCGTTAAAATAAAAAATAGTGATCAGAAATGGTTTTTAATCGTGTTTTTTACCGTTGTACATAAAAATTGACATAGGGCTTTAGTACCCAATTCAAACACTTTTTAATCAAATTTTCCCAAATTCCAGTCTGCACCAACTTGACCTACGACCCGTACGACTTCGCCATCAACATGGAGGTGCTGATGAACGAGTCCAGCATCTACCAAAACTCAATATCGGCCAAAAACCCACCACCCCTCTGTCTACCGGTGCCGATCCCGTACATCCCGCTGAACGCCGACCTCTGCCTGCGACTGTTCGACATCTACACGCCCCGGGTGAGGAATCTGCACGCCTGCATGGACATCGAGGCCCGTGTTTGGCGCTATCCGCTGCTCATACTGCACTTTGACTGCATGCGCATGGGCCAGGACGGCTTTGCGCTGCTCAAACCCGAAGACGGCGACGGGTTGGAGGAGGTGTTTTACCCGGAAACGGAAACGCAGGAGTCGGTTGACGTTTACGATGAGGTGACGGAAGTGAGGGCGGGGTCGTGATTGTTTTGGATTGCCATAAAGAAGATTGAAAGGACGCTAATTAAATCTCTTTTTATTAACATATATTGGTAAGGGTAAAACTATAGAAAACGGAAAAGTGCTGCGTCATGCCAAATCGTCGAAATCACTTCTTGCCGTCGCCGTCCTTCTTCGTGTAGGTCATCCCCACACCGATGATGAGCGCTATCACGGTGAATCCTTGGGCCGCGATACGGGCCCGCATCATGTACTGGGACATCTGACGTCGACCCTGGCGGAAGCTCCACAGGCCGTAGCCGAGGGCGCCCAGCGTGGCGGCACAGCCGATCGGCACCAGCGGGTTCTCCTTCAGCTTGCGGGCCAACTTTTCGCTGGTCGTCTCGATGTGCATGTCGGCGTAATCCTTGCGCATTTGGATCCACTCCAGCTCGGCCGCCTGCTGCTGAGCGGCCATATCCGCCGGGGTCGACATTATGATGCTGATTATTTACTTTTCTAGAAGGATATTTTCTTCTCAAATGCGCAATTTACAAAAATAAGTGAAAAACTCACTTCGAGACGTAAGCCAATTAAAATTCAGATGCTTCGAGGTGGGTTATTTGGCCAACTTATCAACGTTGCATTATTTTCTATGGAAAAATAACTCAAGTTATGAATCGCTATTTCACAATCAAACCAAAACAAACCTCCGACCGAAAGCCGAAGTCAAAACAAAATCTGTCAGAATTATGTAAAAACGCCCGTCCACCCACCGAAAAAACAGTTGTCAAATTTCAGTTGACAGCATAAAAACAATTTAGTACAAAAGTCACCCAACGGAACTCACAGCATCAGCCGGCGTCGAAACGAAAGCACGTGCGGGTTTTGTTTACATTCTTCAAATCGAAATTCAGTTTCGGCTCGAGTGTTGCTGAACAATGTTGTGTCCGGAAGTGTGGCGGTTCGAACCGCCGTCCCACGAAATCATCCAAAAGACAGGAACTTTGGACCTGCACGAGCAACCGCGAAAGAAGGACCCCATCCGGAATGGAATCCGGTCGCATCACTTCAATCAGCTGGTAAGTTAGTGTTCCGAGTGATTCCTCGATAAAGATCTTAAATAAATCGAAATATTGCGTCAGAATCTTGGTGCCTGTCAGAACTCGCGATTTGCATAGTTCACTGTGAGTTGTGGATTGCTTGCTTCTCTTCTGTTGGTTCCGCTGGGGAGCATGCTTACTAGTTTCTCGACGTTCCTTACCGTTAGTGATGTGGTGGGAGCAAGGGCGTCTATGCGAAGTGTCCCTAGCTTAAAGTGTACCTGTAACACTAATTCCTGCTAAAAAAAACGTTTGCAGTGGGTCTACAGATTACGGAGTTAAAGATGATCAAATTGTTCACCTAGCGCTTCCATTCGATTCCAGGACCAAATTGCTTGCGTGGATAGAGATCATACATACAGACATAGATTTAGGTTAGAATAACGTTTACATCGGTTTCAGCACCATAACAAACCACTGCGCAGGTCTAGCTCATGTCATCCGCACCGGTTAATGAACCAAACCAAATCTCGATCATTGCGCAATGTGCTCGCGCGCACCTCTACCCAAATGAACTCTAGTTCACACACCATCTCGGCTCGCTCTGTCTTCATTTGTCAAAAAACTTCCCCAGATTACGGTCGTCCTGCCGGACGTAGCCAGCATCCCGGTTGCCTTAGAAACGGCTCTCGCCGACAGCGATCACTACCTGGTCCGTAACGTCTCGCTGCGCGCCCTCACCAACCGCGCGTTCCTCGAGGGATTCGTCAAGCGAGGTATTCAGACCATTCCTGCACATTTGAAAGATCTTTGCAAATTCGATGCTTTCGTATTTTTGCAGGAACCTTTTACGCAGTATCTTTCCGGACCCGGCTGGACACGGACGACTGTGTGGCGGTTACGCCAGCGGGTGTCCTCGTGCTGCACCTGAACAAGGAAACCTACCAAACCCTGGGCTTGGAGGGCCGCGTCTCGCAGTTTGCTCGCAAGCGAAACAGTAAATACGGTGAGTAATTTAAATGTGTGGTGAAATGTTAAGTAACGCAAGGCACGGCACGGCGGGGTTCATCCCGGGAAGGGAAGCTCGAAAATGAAAACAGAGAAACGAAAATAGACGCAACGTTCGAGAATTTCTCCCGCTTGAACCCACCGGTGCTGAGCGTTACGGTTTTGACGGCAAACGCTGAACTCTAATTTTTCTGGAATACTCAGAAAAACGATGCTTGGTCAACCGGCGCGGCTGGAAGACATGGCGCTGAAGCGATCGGCGACGTGGCTTTGTGTGATCGCCGAGAATCTGATGCCGATCATGCTGCACATGTCGAAAAGTCGTGGCACAGAGGAACATGAAGGGCAAAAGATTCTGAAGCAGATCGTGTCCGATCTGCGGGACGACTACGATCATTGCGTGCCGGCGCACCTGTTTGATGAGTTTGGCAGGGAACTGATCGAGCAGATAAAGGATCTGATCGAGCGGGTAAAGCGAGCGCTGGACGTCAGGGCTTCGATGGCGAAGTTTCTTGCCCAGGTGAACGTCGCGATCGCCATGTCCGATATCTTGCTTTCGCGGAAGCTGCGATCGCTCAAGATTGATGATATGCCCAAAATGATGCGACATGTGTTTTACTCCAGGATGAGTGACATGAAGGGGTTGAGGTACTTGAGTTTGGGCTCGATGACTGGCGGTTGGAAGACGTTCGATATGCAGGAGACTATCATGAAGGGAATGGTGACGATGAAGAACCTTACCGGGCTTACGCTGAACTATGACTGTACGGACACGATCTTGCAGGGGTTGGCAAAATTTTGCCCGAATCTGGAGTACGTGGACATTTCAAATTCTAAGTACATTACGAACGACAGCATCGAATTTTTAGTAAAACTAAAGAATCTCAAGGTGGCTCTTCTGCATCGTACTCAAATAACAATTTCCGGAATAATTGAGCTGCTGGTGAAGGCAAAGAATCTCACCGATTTGGGTCGATACGACGAGCTGGGTCGCTGTCTGGAGTTCATCGATCAAAACTATCCACAAATCAGCAGTTTGAAACTGCGCAAGTTCGAAACCCGCTTCGCAACAACCCGCCACATCCAGCTTCTAGCGGAACTTTGCCCAGACATGTACTACGTGTCGATCTTCCACAACATGCTGCTGATGGATCTGATGGCACTGGTCGGCATCAACAACCTCTCCGAACTGTATCTGCTTTCGTGCGACTTCTTCGCCGATCAAATCCGGGACGTTCTCCAGGTCAAGGGTTGCAACCTGACCTGCCTCCACCTCGAACACGTCGACCAAATCGACATGAACGCGCTGATCTACATCAGCCAGTACTGCGTGGATCTTAAAGTGCTTTCGCTGTACAACTGCGTCATGATCCCTTCGACGTCCCTCTACACCCGGCGCTTCGCCATTCCTCCGTTCATGAACCTCGAAAAGCTGTGGTTCGTCAGCGACTGTCCACCGCAATATCTGGAATTTATCCTCGTTACCGCACTCAAGATCAAGTTCATCCAGCTGGGCACGCAGGTGTTCACCAGCGACGAAATGTTCGAGCGGATCTTCCTGCGCAATCCGCTGCAGTATCTGGAGGACATCCGGATCATCAATTCGGATGAGCTGACGATAGCGACCGCGTATCGAATGGTGGAGAACTGCACCAGCTTAAAAGTCCTCAACGAGATCGAGTGCTGGAAAAAGGTTCGCGACTACGAGCTGGTGCAGTTCCGCGAGATGCTCAAGGAGCGAAACTACGCGGTCCATACGGCACCACTTCGGAAGTACGCCACAGAGCAGATGAATTAACTTGTTTTGAATTTTCTTTGTAAATATTAACGAATAAATGAAACATTTTCTACACCCAGTTAACCTTCTTTTCTTTCGTCCCTCTTTTCCCCGCGCAGTGGTCCAAATCGATCTGAAGACGCTCGCACCGGAAACGAACCAACTTGCGCGCGTCCAGGAATGCTTGGGTCGCGAATCGTTGGGGCGTTTCACGCTGCAGGTAGCGTGGACACCACCCAGCGATGGCAAGATCTGTGCCTCGTCCGTTGCGAAGCACTTTGCCGAACTCGACGCCGCCATCAAGGTGGAACTGATGCCGACGGCGATCAAAACGCACCAGGAGTGCGGACTGCAGGTTCCGGAGTTCAGCTTGGGTGATGATGTCGGGAAGGAGTTTTGCACCGGAGCCGAGCTGGTCGAGTTTATGGGAATGGTGGCGCTGTCCTGTGAAACAGAGGAGGACGAGTATCTGAACTCGTACGACTTTTGCGGCGAGCGGAGGGAGATTGGGAACGTGAAGGTGCTCCACTGGAGGGGACTTTTCACGACGGCTCAGGTGGAAGCGGTTTACGATGCCGTGCGGGAGGCACTGGTTAAGGAAGCGCACGTGCCGTGGTTTGGGTTTTATGTGCACGGATTTTCGCACAGCCCGATCAGCTTTGGGATGCGAGAGAACTACTTCCATACTGACGGGGACAATTCGTACGCCGTGGTGCTGAATCCAAAGGGGGAATACCTGTGGTATCAACTGGCGGGAAACAATAAAATACCGAAATAAGTGCCTGATAAAATGCTACTTTCTTCTTTGATGAGACTCATATCACCTTCCTGTGTCATTTGTAACCATTGATTATAGTTCTTGAACGAACCATTCAGTAGAGAGCCATCAGTACCGCTGCAGGACAGACAGCACGAAACTTTGAAGGAAATCTTCAAATTCCGGTAGCGATATCTGAGCTGCCTACGAAAGGTTTATTTAGCTACCAACCAAGGATGTTCCAAAGTTTTCAAATGGACCTGTAATTTTTAGAACATTTATAAATGGTATACCAGCGTCGTTGAACGTCAACAGAGAGCTGTCAGCGAGCGGTAACTCAAACTGCAACCAATCTCTCTGAGTTCCCGCACACGGAATCAAAACAAATGTGACTGATCAGGTGACAAGCTTGAAAAACAGTTTGAATCCAAGCCCGAGCATCTCCAGCAAACTGGACACCGCCGCCGAAATGACCCCGAACCCGAAACAGAACAAGCAGGCGACCAGCAAGCCGCCGGAAGAGCCGGCTGCCGGTGGTAGCACCAGCAATCCCGAAGATAACACCTCCGGCGAGGAGTTCCAGGAGGGCGAGGACGAAGACCTTGAAGTCTCGCTCGACGGTAGGGTCGAGGGTTGCTCTGAACTAAAGGGAACAATCGCTTAAATCTTACATTTTAGAGTTCGACTCGGTCAACAACTATCTGGACTCGCTGAACACGGCACTGGATGCCATTGAGCAGCGGAACGATAACCTGCAGGAGCAGCTGCTGAGCTTGCTGCAGTCGAACCGCGAAATCCGCAAGTCCATGCAGGAAGAGGCCGAAAAGAGGCCTCCGAACGGTGGAGCTGGAGCGAGTGGGAAGGAACCGGAAGCGGCCGCTTCCGGTGAAGCTATGGAGCATTGAGCTTAGGTTAAGTCTTTTATTCCAAATCAAGTATTGTGGGTTTGAATATTTGTGTAAATAAAGCATATTTATCGGTGTTAGTGAGTAAACTTGTTTTTATTGATAACGATTTCTACAGCTTGGCTTCGACATCATGATCGGCGCTGTACAGCATCAACAGCTTGAACTTCTCGCAGTCAATTCGGTCAACGATCCGGGTAGTGTCTTTGCCCTTCTTCAAGTGGTCCAGCACCATTTGGCCGCGAGTCAGCCTGCCGGTCAGTTCAATGTCCACGTGAAATTGTTCCGAGTGTTCAACAATCTCCGGACAGATGAAAACTGCCGCCAAAAACGCATCGCAAGGCATCCACTTGTCCCAGTGACTGTAGCACTTGGTCTCCACCTGGTTCAGCATCTGTACCGCTCTATTCTTCGTATTTCCTACGACATCCATTCTCCAGCTCATCGGCAGCGACTGGTGCTGCGTGATGCACGTTTCCCACGGTAGCACCGTGATCGGACACTGCACGGTATTCAGCACGACATGAGCCGCTTCCGGATCAGCCCAAAAGTTAAACTCAGCAGACTTGGTCACGTTCCCAACTCCGTTGCGATTCCCTCCCATGATGTACAGATCCTTAATCATCCCACTAACCTTCGGGTACATCTTAAGACACAGCGCCAAATTTGTCAGCGGTCCAACGAAGATCAACGAAATCTCCCCCGGATCCCCAGCGATTCTCCTGTACAACTCATTCACCGCATGCTCAGCCCTTATCAACCCCTCGTCCACCACATCCGGAAAGTTCAAATCGCCAAACCCGTCCACGCCGTGAAAGTGTCGCTCCCTCTCCAGGATCGGCGTCGCCAGCGGTTCCTCCGCCCCTCGATAAACCGGAACATCCGTCCTCCCAATAGCACCCAAAATCCTCACCACATTCCTCGTAGCATTGTGCACATCGGTATTCCCGTGCGTACAGGTAATCGCCTCAACGCTAAAGTTGTACTTCCGCTCGCACTTGAGCAGCAGCAACAAAGCCCACGCGTCGTCCGTCCCGACGTCAACGTCCACGATCACTCGCCGCCGCCGGCGAGCCGAACCATTGCTAGTTGGTGGTGCGGCCATTTTAATTCAGTCCGGAGATTCCTTGTTGTGTCGCGCACGATGCTGCTCCCGCACTGAACGGGCTAAGCGCGTACGGAGTTGATTGTGTCGCGACGCGTGACGGAATTAGGTAAACATAATTCGGGAACGACACCACCACTACGAAAGGATGAACGCTACAAGCGAGCGAGGTTTTTGATTTTGGAGATACCTAGTTGCTTGTGGTTGTGAACTGATTAAAGTTTAGTGGCGTTTAGGTTTATAAAACGATAACATCACGTTTGAGTTGTTGTTCAGTTTGGGGTGGCGCAGTCTCCAACCAAATATTTTTCAAGTGAGCAAGAACTGAACAATGGAACACGTGTACTTAAATCAATGTTGACTGTCTTGTTGTTTAACACATTTTAGTAAACAGAATGTGGGAATGGGAACTTGTGCCTACTTTTTCTGAATTAAATATAATATATTATGGTTAATTGAGCTTTTTGATAAATTTTACATTTCTTTCAAATGTCAAGTGGTATGCCTAAATGCTTTTCATCTTTGTTGTTCTGTTCACATTTCATTTATTTATTTCAAATTATTTTATATGCATCCGTTGATTCTAAAAGGACTGACTGAAATCCTGGAGGTATTGTTTTCTCTGCAACCTTTAGCCGCTGATCCAACAACAATGGCTGCTGCGTTTTGGGCAGCTCCGATTCTTCGTCGAATGGTTGCCACCACAGTTGAAGCATTTTGCTTCGATGCACGGATAGAAATCCTGTAATCTAATCCGGTAACTCTATGTTGTTGAATTTGTAAACAGTGAAATGTTTTCCAAATTGTCATGTTTTTCGATTTTGAACAACAATGTTCTCGATTTTGAAATCATTTACATCGAAATCGAAAGATCAAATCATCGGGGTTTGAGTGGGACTGGGGGTGTGACTGGGTCATGCAATAATGCAGAAGTTTGTTTGATCTAATCTTACCCTTCGGACCCAATGTCACCCCGGTAGTTTTTATTTTTTTATAAAACATATAAAATCACATAGATTTTAACATCCTCCCTAGGCACTCCTGTACTAAAAACCACTCAGTAGAAACCATTTAACCAGCGAAACCACTCACCATTTTGCTTTATCACTCGAGTAGAAGAAAGGCAAGACGCAGATTCTCCAGAAAGGAGACCGCAGAACCAATCGTGTTGTGACGTCGTGTGGACGTTTCCGAGTTATTTCCTGGTAGGATAAAATATCGATTTTCAAACAGTCAGAACCTTTCCGTACGCGACAGATTTTGTCGAACTCGAGAAGATTCACAAAATCCAAGGTAAATAGGTTTTAATTTCTTAATACGCCATTGCGTTTGCATAATGATATCGATTGTTTTTATCGTCGCATTTCAGAGTAAATTCTCCATCATGAAGTTTGCTGCGCTGATTTTGAGCCTGGTGGCCGGCTTGGCGGTGGCCCACGGGGCCGTCGAGGGCGATAGCTGCACCACCAACAAGGGTACGTGTCCATTAAAAATTTTCCTACGATTTTCTAGAACGATTCTGATGTTAAGACAAAGGCCTGACAGCAAAGGGCAATAAGTGACTCAGCTGTTGCGACTCTCAGAGAGTAACTCACTTATAGTATTATATAGGGCAAACTGTGCTAGCTAGAAACCATTTGACTAAAATCATTTTAAAGCTATTGATACTAATTTCCCAACTTCCTCTTCCAGATAAATGTACGGCCCTGTTTTCCGGCTTTTCCCACGTGGAGAAGGACATGCACAAGTACACCAAGCAAATGCTAGTCAAGTCGTACGACTTCCTGCTGCTCTCGTCGGTCTTTGACCAGTACAACGTGGATAGGCCCGGGTTCGAGAAGCTGTACCGCAAGATCGCCGACAAGGCCTGGGACGATACCATCGACCTGATCAAGTACCAGAGCCGTCGTGGAGCGGTCGTTACGCTGGACGAAACCAACTTTGTGCACAACGTGAGCAGTCTGTTGACGAGCAACGAAGCCTCCTCGCTGAAGCTGGCTCTGGATTACGAGAAACTGATGGCCACTGAGGCTCACATGATGCATAAGAAGATCTCCCATACTGGCGAAAGCAACCATTACGATCCGGACGCGGCCCATTACTTGGATGAGAACCTGATTGAGTACCAGAGTGGCACTATCCGTAAGCTTTCTGGTCATATTAGGAACTTGAACGACATTCTTGGTGAGGCTGGCACCAAGGATCTTGGCTTGCAAATGTTTGATGATTATTTGGATAAGGTTGAGTAAAGGGTGCTTAATTCCAGTGCTAAGGCATGTAGAATCTAATTAGTTTGTTCAGGAATGACATAACGTGATAGCTGATAAAAGTGCTGCAAAATATGATGTACTGACTTAAATCGTGTTTAAAGTTAAAGAAGATTGGAATAAAATAAAGTTTTAGTGGAAAAACACTCCTGTTTGAATCACCCCCCAAACCCAAAACATTGCGCATAACTTTTAGTACAATCTCCACCCTCTGACAGCAACGACGGCACTCACGCGCACCTGTCAGTTTGTTTTGGTTTTGCACTCAATTTTTATATCACCACCACCACCACCCCAAAATTTGGTGGCACTTGTTTTGTTTGGTATCGAGCGCATGCAGCAACAACCTTGCACCACCCAACAACCACCCACCCACTCACCCCCGCGAAAGAGAGTGTCAGCCTGACATCACCGCATGAGCAAGCACGCACTCAACACATACAGCAGCAGCAGCAGCATAAAATTAAAAATAAAGATGGCGCACGCTGTCAAATGGGGTGGCGTGATGGCACCAACACTAACATGTTTGTTTGGGCAGGAGTTGCCACCGAGCGTTATGCTGGGCACATGTTTTGTGGTTCTTCCACATGGGAGCATAGTCTGTCAAAAAATAGTTATAGCAAGAAAACCTGAGTTATATGGCGATTTTCAGTAAAATGACATTTTCCGGGCAAATTCACCGGATTTGTTTCTATTGGTTTATTTTGCATGTCAAAATGGATCGAAAAACGCTTTAAAAACATTTTTTGTTAAACTATGAGAAAAACGGTGATTGGATTATAGTCCATGTAATTGGGTCCTAAAATTAAGCATACCTATATTTTTAATATTATTGTTTACAACGATAAAGCTTATTTTCTGAGTACAATGACAATGAAAATCACAAAATTTCATATTACAAAAAAATTTATTGAAACCATTAAAAAGATGATTTTCAATCACTTCTGAAACATTCATGAAGATATTCCATGATTAAACTGAGTTAGAGACGATTTTAGGCTCAACATTTTGCCGTGCGCAAAGCGGACTGTCAAACTTTCTGAGTGTTTTTCTCGAAACACCGAGTTGATTTACGGGTGCCACGATATCTCGAGATGGGATGTACCAAATTGGCTGAAATTTGGGGTAAAGACTCTCAAGACATATCTCGTGTGCATGACGAAGCCCGATTTTGAAATTTTACTTTTTTAAAAAATACAAAAATCAAAAACTGACGATTTTTTATATGAAAAACAGAAAAATATTTTTATCTTTTTTTAGAATAAGTTTTTTGAAAATCGGCCTTCGTCATGCACACAGGACTGATTTAACGAGTCTTCACCAAAATTTTGAGCCGATTTGGTCAAGGCAGTGTTGAGATATCGTGGCACCCGTTTTTTGAAACTTCCAACTTCAAATAGCTATATCTCGGCAATGATACAACCAAATGTCTTCAAATTTGTTTTGATAATAGATAAAAATGTATATTTTAATACCCTGAAAACAGATTTTAAATAAAATTAAGTGTGTACTCACACAAACCTCTGACATTTTTGTCGATTTACATATATGTAACCCCTTAAAATTGATTTTTAATTAAATTTTAAAAAGTAAACTTCACTAACTTTTGAAAAGATTCAAAATACCTTTCGAATGCAACTAAGGGTTTGTTCAAATCGTTCAAATATTACGTTCAGGGATTATCAGGATTTCAGAAATGAAATTTCGATGCTCAGTATAACAAAAATATAGATTTTTTGAAAGCATTTTAATAGTTTTATTTGAAAGGTTCATATAAATACAGGGAATCTCAAAGATTATAGATCCTTCTTGAAATAAAACTCTAGATTTGATAGGAAGAGTCCTGGTGTGGAATGCATTTTTCACCATTGTTTGCATTGAAGTAAAAAAAAGAAACCATGGTCGATAATTTTATATGTTTGTCCAACCCCCTAGATTATGTGAGGAAAAAAACTTTTTAAAAATACAAAATTGAAATTATTGAAAATCATGTATTTTTTCGCATGTTAAAAAATGAAAGAAGCCGTACCGCCCCCCTCCTTCACGAGATATCAAAAAAATGGACCTCCGAATCGTGAATTTTAAAGTAAAATGACTCTTTTATAAGCCCTCTTATTGACAAAAGCAGATTCTGTAGTTATAAAACTATACAGGACATTTAAAAAGGGGGTATATGGAAGTGTTGTCCCGTCACGAAAAATGACAATTGTTTAATTTGCAATAGTTTGTGAAATCGGATTTGCATCATATTTTGGATTCTCTTCGTACTCGAAAACACATTTAAAATGCTTATTAGAAATCGAAAATTGGTCAAAAGGAACCAGAGTTACGACTGACGCAAGTTTGCGTTGTCCCGTCACGACAATTTTTTGGTCAAAAAAAGGTGCTCATTTGTCGTGTCTAGAAGCAAATCGTGTAACAGGCCAGTTTTTGATCGATTTAAACTAAATCGACCCTCCTGAATCCAAATTTGCATGTTGATTTTCCTTGAGTCTCAAAGGGAAGCGAGATATTCAAGATGGCGTCTAATATGGCGGCTGAATGGAAAAACCACCATAAAAGGATTTTTTGCAATTCCGTCTTGAAACTTCCTACTTTTCCTGCCATTCTCGCGTGACGAAACAGCCTACTTTTATCCACTAGAAATAACAGAATCGAATAGAAACACATTTCAAAACAAATGCTGAAAAGTTCTACTTTTCAGCACTGAAATGGATGCTGAAAAGTTGAACTTTTCAGCACTTGTTTTGAAAAGTAATACTTTTCAACATTTTTTTTTATTTAAACGATTTATTGACAAAATACATGAACATTCGACTTATAATTTCACTCAATGGGTGTTTTCAGAAATGCAAAAAAAAAAATGTATGGAACTCGTTGCAAACCTTGATTTTTTCAGCACTTGTCGTATTTATTCAACTCGGTGAACCTCGTTGGATAAATGTACGACACGTGCTGAAAAAATCTTCTTTTTGCAACTTGTTGCATAAACTACTATTTAAGTTCAATCAACTAGTCAAATTTACCTAATTTGGGGTAGCTGAACTCGAATATGAGCCATATAATACTCCAAAGTACTCAGGGAAAGTGCAATTTTACCTGTTGATTGCCTGTTACAATCCTGAAAAAAAACAAATTTTCTAGCTTCGCCATATTGGTCGCCATCTTGGATTGCACATTCCCTGATTATTTTGGAATATTCTAGAGCTCATATTCGAGTTCAGCAACCCTTTGTTGAATTTGATTTGTTCATTGCCGGTAACATTTCTTTAAAAATATCGTATATTCTTGTACCGCCATATTGGATTGCACATTCCCTAATACTTCGGAGTATTCTAGGAGTCATATTCGAGCTCAGCGACTCTAAATTAGTTAAAGTTGACTAGTCAGTAGAGATTTTCACAATTGATTCATTTCGTGACGGGACAAAACGAGCGTTGTCCCGTCACGAAATGAAGTACCTGTCAAATCAACAAACTTTGTGTTTTTAAATGTTTGCTGGAGTGAATCTTATTGGAAATTTAATGTACTTTCCAAATTTGTATGAATATTGGTACCTTTTCCCACAGATTTTAAAGCTATCAGCAAAAAACTGAAAACATATGCGTACAAACGTTGTCCCGTCACGAAAGAATCGGTCTACTAATCCAACTAGCAAACTAAAACATGTGCCACCGCTTCAGCACCCATCAGGGAAGTAAATCGCTTCCCTTACATTGGCAAACTTATTTTTTCCTTCAATCATCACAGACGGCACTCACCGTCGTCTGTGTCAGCTTGGTGTGTCCCAGAAAAGCAAAAACAGACAAAAAAATAACTCACTCACCGTCGCGCGCTCTATACGCAAGACCCCTTGGTGTGTATCTCGAACATACTTTTGACGACGACACCAGTGTAGAAGCCATCGAAGACGGTGGTCGGGTTGCCACACCAGCCCCAGTCCCAACAAACGCGTAGCAGCAGCAGGTACTGGTACAGTGTGCCAATGTATGCTGGTGGCTAGTATTTTCCACTGGCTCGCAGGTTTGGCACTATTCTTGTTCACCGTTCATTATCTGTACTACATCGTGACGGCGCTACGTTCCTCCCCGTCGACGTCGACGACCAGGTCCCGGTCCCGGTCCAGGTCCAGCCGTGGTGTTGGTGGTGGGCCAGGTCCAGTCCCGATGCAGTCCGAGGACGCAAAGTACATCAAAAAGTGAGTTTCGCCTGGGCCAGTTCTGTGCCAATTCGATTATGAAATCCTCCAGTTATTGATTTTTTTTGCTTCTTTTCTTGCCTTCGTCGTCGTGCCGTGTCGTGCTTGACGACGACTTGGAAACCAACTTGCGGGGTGAATCCGCAGACGATGGAAGGGCGGCACCATCGAGCCACATCCGACCGAGAAGGCCCTCATCGTGAACTACAAGCTGGAGGCGGCCGTCTTTGGCGAGCCCGGAGATCCCATGCTGGAAGATAAAAAGGTGCGCGGATGAGTCATTCTTATTAGAATCCAACTTGTCGAGAGTGTGTTTTTTTTTTTGGGGGGGGGAGTGTGTTGTGTGCATTATGGGCCCCGGCCCCGGTGAAGGTCGCGGAACTCGCGCGAAGAGATGTGCGGACTGCGCGGACAGAACACTGTGCGAAGGGGGTTTGTGAATTGTATGCAATGCACATCAGGCAGGTGACTGTGCTAGATCAAGGTCGACCAGCAGGGACTGGACTAGGTTACAAATAAGGAAGCAAAACGGTTGAAAGCAGTTTGGTCGCGCGGGTTGGGTGATGTTGATGCTGGTGATCTGTGAAGAGCTGCTGCTAATGAAGATTGGAGTGGAACGCAAATATTGACTTTGTGGTAAACATTTCGAAGAAGGTGTGAAATTCTCCGAATGGGTGGGAATGAATGATGACATTGAAATCAACGAACTGTAGTGTAAATCATACTATTCCGCAACCTCGAGATTTTTTTTATGTGTGTGTTGGATTTCACTATAACATTGCAGAAATACCAGAATTTCATGTTACTGCAAAAAAAAAATGATATTTTTTATGGTTTTGGTAAAAAACGACACAGAACAACTAAAAAAGTACATCCAAATTCAAACTTGAAGCTGGTAGGTGCTCTGAAAACTGTGGTCCTTATTCAGACTGTAGTCCCGATTCGCCTCAGTTCAGCCTTAATCCAAGTCTGACTAAAAAACAACTGAAATACCTAAACTTGGCACTAAAATAAGTTTTTGCGTGTGTGAACAACCAATCCAATATCCGTAGGCCGGCTACGAAATGATGGAAAAGTATAATTTATGTCAGTTCCGGGCTTCAGTTAGTGTTATCCCGCACACTACTTCCAATGACCCATTTTTAAATCTATTTCTTTTTTCAAAAATGTTTTATTTAATTATTTTTAAATGAAAATTACAATTCCAATAAATACTTCTAACTTACGTGAAATTGTCCGAGGATTCCGAATATGACAAAATTGAGACCAAAAAGTACCGCTATGGAAGCCTACAGGGCAAAACCTAACGTTGTAAATTGTTTGTTCTAGAAAAATAGAAAAACTATGAGAAAAACTGCGATTGACCAAAAAATTAATACCGTAGGCTTATAGTCCATGAAATTATCTATTTTTTGACCTATGGGAGTATGGGTGTTGGAGGCTGTTGGAAAAAGATATTAAGGTTTAAAAAAAATCCATTTTTGACAGTAATTTGCAAAAGCTAAGAGAAAAAGTCAAACCAATCGCGGATGTCTATGGCACATTTTAAAGTGCTTCAAAAGACCTTTCGAATGCATCTAAGAGAGTTGGATGGATGAAGTTGATAAAGTTTTACGGAAATGCGAGCAATTTTAAGATTTTTTATGTTTTTTGACCTCAAACTTCAAATCCCGTTTTACCCCACTTTCCTTTGTCGTAGAGAGCTCATATTTGGCATGAGTTCATCTCATGCATAGACAAACAAACGCTGAAAGTTTCATCCAAATCGGAGCACCACGATACGACCTCTAGAACAAACCGAGCAATATTTACAAATACTGCCTCTTAAGAAATGTTTTTGGTAACAAACATTTCGGCACCCTCAGAAAACGTCAAACTAGAAAGGAATGCCGTATTTTAGCTTTTCTCAGAGCCGTATTGTTAACCCTTTACAACCCATCCCCGCCTCCAGACGGGCTTCGATTTAAAAAAATCATTTTTCAATCAATTTTTGATCTTTAAAAAGCACTGGAAAGAAGGACTTTTTAAATTTTAGAAAATTTTAGGGTGATATTTGTAACTTGTTTTATGTGACTTTGCTAGGGTCATTAAAAACGACAACTTTGGTTGTGTTTTTTACGGGATTGCCTCAAAAGGCCGAAATTCAAAAGGCAGAATCTCGAATAGCCGAAATTCAAAAGGCCGAATTTTGCCTTTTGCTCAGATGGCAGAACGTCTCAAAAGGCCGAATGTCTTGAAAGTCAGAATGATTTTGGAATTCCGAATTTTGTTGTTTATTGAATTATATTGATGATAATCGAAATTTGATCATTCGTCACCTAGTACCTAAATGAATTCAAATTATTTTAATTATTTTTGCGGCAAATAAATAAAAACACTAAAAATTTAGTTAGCAGTAATGCTAGAACGTTATGCCTTCTTTATTTCGAAACCAATTTTTGTTACATAAGGCCGTTGCAAATATTTTTAAAGAACTGCGGCGAGAGTGTAATTCTGTGATGTCGCATATAAGTTCCCTGGCTGATTTTGGAATCTTCCTGGTCCAGCGAAAAAACATTGCTGATTCTAGCGAAACTTCCATTCATAATTATAAAAAATGACGATCTCATCGTCAACTTTCTTAAGATTTCTTGACTTCAATTTCTGGTTCTAAAAGCCACACATTTTTTATTCTTGCTAAAAAAAAACAATTTTTAATGATCGATAACAATACTCTCTACTTTTGGCGAACAGTAAATTGGTTCCACTTTGACAGTTCAAAATTGAGGCCGTTTTGCGAACCACTATTCAGCATCCAGATCAAAAATATTTTAAATTTTTGTGAAATTCCAATGTACAGAGCGCAAAAAGTTTTTTTTCGGCGAAACAAAATTTCTTCAATAATTGAATATTTTGAAAACTAATGATTGCAAAACAACTGGGCAGGTGTAAAATGCACTTTAGAACACTTGTTTCATTCAAATGTTGAGACCATAGCTTGTTGTTTAAACTTTTATATTTTTTTGTTTTTTTGCTAAAATTTTTAAAAAATACCGTTAAAATTTTACAACATACCGTATTTTTTCGAAAACACTCAAATTTTCAAAATTTGCAATATGCGTATCAAGCGAAGCGAGATATGGTTTGCTTGTTCACATATTAAGAGTTTTTTGGAAAATACCAAAATTTTCACAAATTATCGTAGTTTTCGAATATTTTCAAAATATTCAATATGAGTATCAAACGAAGCGAAATTTTGTTTGCTATTTCACTTTATGAGAGTTTTTTTTTTGCAAAATACTGAAATTTTCACAGAATAACGTATTTTTTGAAAATACTCGTATTTTTTTAATTAACAATTTGCATACACAATAAGAATGTATGTATGAGCATGCACAATTTGCTTCGTTTGATACCCATATTGCATACATTCCAAACTCGATTATCCGAAGGCCTTGACAAAATTTCACTTCGGATAATCGAAACTCCGGATAATCGAATCAGGAAATATTGTTTTCGTTGTTTTATTTTTGATTGTTGAGCTTTAGTATTATCTACTCTAAAGTGGTTCAAAATATTTAAATCCAAGATGGCAGCCAAAAATAGGATGTTGAAACATTGAAAAAATGCATTTTTTTTAATTTACAGGCAATAAACCAATTTTTAACTAAAATGGGGTCACAGAAATCGAATTTGATGCATGATGTAAGAAAAGAAAAAAATACGATTTTTTTGTTCGTGATTCGATAATCCGAAGTCCCATGCAAACCTTCGGATAATCGAACTTCGGACAATTGAAACTTCGGGTAATCAAAGCTGTATTTTGAAAATTTGAGTATTTTTGAAAAAATATGAAAATTTGTGAAAATTTTAGTACTATAAAAAAAACTCTTATGAACTAAAAGAGCATACGAAATTTTAATTCGTTTGATATCCATATTGCGAATTTAGAATATTTTAGTGTTTAAAAAAACGGTATTTTGTGAAAACATTAGTATTTGAGCAATTCTCTACGAAATCGGTCTTTTTTCTTCAATTTTAATTTTTGTATTTTTTAATCCGGCTGAAACTTTTTTGGTGCCTTCGGTATGCCCAAAGAAGCCATTTTGCATCATTAGTTTGTCCATATAATTTTCCATACAAATTCGGCAGCTGTCCATACAAAAATGATGTATGAAAATTCAAAAATCTGTATCTTTTGAAGGAATTTTTTGATCGATTTGGTGTCTTCGGCAAAGTTGTAGGTATGGATACGGACTACACTGGAAAAAATAATACACGGTAAAAAAAAATTTGGTGATTTTTTTATTTAACTTTTTATCACTAAAACTTGATTTACAAAAAAACACTATTTTTATTTTTTTTTATTTTTTGATATGTTTTAGAAGACATAAAATGCCAACTTTTCAGAAATTTCCAGGTTGTGCAAAAAATCACTGACCGAGTTATGAATTTTTTAATCAATACTGATTTTTTCAAAAAATCGAAATTTTGGTCGTAAAAATTTTTCAACTTCATTTTTCGATGTAAAATCAAATTTGCAATCAAAAAGTACTTTACTAAAATTTTGATAAAGTGCACCGTTTTCAAGTTATAGCCATATTTAAGTGACTTTTTTGAAAATAGTCGCAGTTTTTCATTTTTTTAAATTAGTGCACATGTTTGCCCAGTTTTGAAAAAAATATTTTTGAAAAGCTGAGAAAATTCTCTATATTTTGCTTATTCGGACTATGTTGATACGACCTTTAGTTGCTGAGATATTGCAATGCAAAGGTTTAAAAACAGGAAAATTGATGTTTTCTAAGTTTCACCCAAACAACCCACCATTTTCTATCGTCAATATCTCAGCAACTAATGGTCCGATTTTCAATGTTAATATATGAAACAATTGTGAAATTTTCCGATCTTTTCGAAAAAAATATTTTTGGAATTTTCAAATCAAGACAAACATTTTAAAAGGGCGTAATATTGAATGTTTGGCCTTTGTGAAATGTTAGTCTTGATTTGAAAATTCCAAAAATATTTTTTTCGAAGAGATCGGAAAATTTCACAAATGTTTCATATATTAACATTGAAAATCGGACCATTAGTTGCTGAGATATTGACGATAGAAAATGGTGGGTTGTTTGGGTGAAACTTAGAAAACATCAATTTTCCTGTTTTTAAACCTTTGCATTGCAATATCTCAGCAACTAAAGGTCGTATCAACAAAGTCCAAATAAGCAAAATATAGAGAATTTTCTCAGCTTTTCAAAAATATTTTTTTCAAAACTGGGCAAACATGTGCACTAATTTAAAAAAATAAAAAACTGCGACTATTTTCAAAAAAGTCACTTAAATATGGCTATAACTTGAAAACGGTGCACTTTATCAAAATTTCAGTAAAGTACTTTTTGATTGCAAATTTGATTTTACATCGAAAAATGAAGTTGAAAAATTTTTACGACCAAAATTTCGATTTTTTGAAAAAATCAGTATTGATTAAAAAATTCATAACTCGGTCAGTGATTTTTTGCACAACCTGGAAATTTCTGAAAAGTTGGCATTTTATGCCTTCTAAAACATATCAAAAAATAAAAAAAATTAAAAATAGTGTTTTTTTGTAAATCAAGTTTTAGTGATAAAAAGTTAAATAAAAAAATCACCAAATTTTTTTTACCGTGTATTATTTTTTTCCAGTGTAGTCCGTATCCATACCTACAACTTTGCCGAAGACACCAAATCGATCAAAAAATTCCTTCAAAAGATACAGATTTTTGAATTTTCATACATCATTTTTGTATGGACAGCTGCCGAATTTGTATGGAAAATTATATGGACAAACTAATGATGCAAAATGGCTTCTTTGGGCATACCGAAGGCACCAAAAAAGTTTCAGTCGGATTAAAAAATACAAAAAAAATCGAATGACCGAAATCCTAGAGAACTGCTCATTTTAAAAAAAAACTTCAATAAAGTGAAAAAGCATACAAAGATTCTTTCATTTGATACCCATATTGCATACATATCTTGTAAATTTGAGTATTTTCGAAAACATATTTTATATTTAAAAAAAAACTCTAATAAATTGAAAAAAGCACGGTGTTTTGTGAAAATTTTAGTATATAATAAATATAATTTAATATTTTTCTAAGTCTGATCCACTGTATTTCTAGGCAACAGCTACATAGGTCTTCCTTGTGGCCCTGTTGGTTATCATATCAAATCAAATCAAAATATTATTAATTTAATAAAATGAAAAAAAAAAAACATACAAAATTCCACTTCGTTTGATAATGATGAAAATCATGCAAATTATAAAAATTTGAGTATATTCGGAAATATACGGTATTTTGTAAACAATTTTAAGTGCATATTTTTTCTTTGAAACTTACTACATTTTTAAAACACGTTTTCTTAGTGAAAGCATTGAAAATTTAACATGACATGGTTGAATTAATCTATTAAGAAAGATTTTTAAAAAGAATTATCGAAATAACGATAACGTTAACGATCGATTATCGTTATCGTGCCGACGATAGAGAACCATTATCGTCAGACGATAATATAATCGACTATAATTTTATCAATTAACCCTCTACAACCTAACCCCGCCTTTAGACGGGCTTCGATCTAAAAAATCGCCAAAAATCAATTTTCCAACCGATTTTTGATCTTTTAAAAGCATTGGAAAGAAGAACTCTTAAAATTTTAGAAAATTTATGGGTTGGAAGTTTAACTTGTTTTATGTGACTTTGCCAATGTTTTTTAAAATGTGAACTTTGGCTGAGTTTTTTACTAACATTTTCTATATTTTCAGTAAACAGAAGTATGCAGTAATTTTTGTAGTGTCCCAGACTAGGCCTCTACGCATTGTTTTGCAATTTAAATGATGATGGTGCCATTCTATAGCAGAAAATGTGAAAAACATACAAAAAATTGAAAAAGTGACTGTAAAAACGTGAAAAAATTAGATAGGCAAAATGTAATTATATTAGGTGATAGAATAGGCCAAATACTACCAAAAACAAACATAAACTAAACAAGATAAATGCAAATTAAAATACTAAAAATAAAACAAGAAAAACATAAAACAAGAGAAGTAAAGTTTTTCGTAGAGCCAAAAATGCTCAAAATGACCTCCTGAACACGGGAAAAATAAATATTTTCGAAAAAAAAATTTGGGCAGTAGAGGGTTAACAACCTTGAAAAACAATCTTTAAAATAAGAAAGATAAATTCTGGGGTTGTAAAATTTTTGTTCAAAAATTAATCGATTGTCTCCATTATTTCTACCTCTCTCCCCACAACCAGGACTGCCAACGGATCATCCGCCTCAAGTCGCTGAACGCCAAAACCGACCCCGCCGTGCTGGCCCGCGAAGTGGTGGACAAGTGCGACCTCATCCACAAGTCCCAGCTGTCCGACATCGAGCAGATCATCTACTACCTGAAGAATCGCAAAAATGTCGAAACTCCGTCGACGGCCAGCAGCACCGCGTCCGGGGGCACTTCCGCCGGGGGGCAACGGGCCGTTTCGCGCACATCCGGCAAGGTGTCGCCCCACGAGGCGGAAAAGGCCTCGATCCGCAACATTGACGAGTACATCGAGCTGCTGTACGAAGATCTGCCGGAGAAGATTAAGGGCTCGCGGCTGATTCTGCAGCTGGCACGTGACCCCGACAACCTCGGCGAGCTGGAGAAGAACGGTGAGTGGGTTGATGTGCGATGAAGATCGAGGAAGGAAGAGTGTGTAGTAAAAGCAACCGCCACTTGTTTATGGAGATGGTGGATTGCGGATAATTTATGCGTACCTTCATTGAGTTTTGAGCTTACTTGGGGGGAGCTTTGTGTGGGCGGTTACACAGGTGTGAATTGCGCGAAACGCAAATTTTGCGGTCTTGTTTGCTTAAAGTACCGTTGGTTAGGGTCAAATTGGGAAACCTGATCAAAACAAACCCGAAGCAAGCATTCGAATTAGCAGACATTCAAAGTAGCGAAATTCAAAATAACGAATTCGCTCAAGAGAATAATTTACCTATAGGGGAGCGTTCTTTTATTACGTAACGTAGTTGGAAGGAAAGAGGTCGGAAGCCGTGTTACATTCCATATAAAAAAAGATAATTTTTGTTACGAAGGGAGAGATCCTTGCATGTTTTTACATTATAAACAGTTCCGTCAAATTTGAGCACGACCATAAAAAGTCGATTTCGAGTGGTGTGCCGCTTCACGTGAAATTACCCTAAATTACTCTAAATGAGTGATAGAAAAACCTATCGTTTGATCATTCCTGCACCAAAACAACCGAGAGTATAGCGACCGGCAGAATAGATTGTGGATCCTCTCCTTTTTTCTCATGTCCGAAACTGTCAAATACAAAAAGCTTTGTTTTGTAATGAAATCGTCCACGGAGAGGATGGGGGGGTCTGAGATGTCAAAAAAAGTGTCCACGTGGTTAATGAATGGTCCCTAACCAAAATTTCAGAGAATTGCTTTATTTAAATAAATATTTGTAATAATTCCCAAGTAACATTTTAGGCTTTATCAAAGCTGTCACAATAGGGTGTAATATCAAAATCGATTTTCCAGCACAGCACTTTTTCAGTTCCTTTTGGGGCCCTAAACAACTCCCCAAAGTTTGGGACCGATTGGTTTAGTCCTCACTTTGCGCAAAGCGATTCAATTTTCCATATGATTTTGTATGGGGCAAACCATTTTTTTTTTATTTTGATATTTATCAAATCCACGTTTCATACTATATCAAACCAGGACTCATATTTGGATGCTCTGGAATGTGCTCTACAACTTAGCCGAATAGAGTATGCTGCTAACTTGCTTCTGAAAGAAGATATAGCGTCCTCAAAACTCGTCTAAAACGTGATTTTCGAGCAAAAAACATGTTTTAGACGAGTTTTGAACACACTGTATCTTTTTTAGGGGCAAGCTAGCACCATACTCTCTTCGGCAAAGTTGTAGAGCACATTCCAGAGCATTCCCCAAAAGGAACTGAAAAAAGTACTGTGCTCACTAAATTTGGACATTTTTTTTTCATTAAACCATATTACACCCTACTGTCACAACCGCTATAAAACCTATCAGCCAAAACCAACATTAAAACCTCTTAGCCGTGAAAAACTCAACAGAACCTCATTAAAACTCAAAAAGACCTCCGCAAAAGGTTGTTACGGGCTACATATTTATAAAACCTACATAGGAGTTCAAGGCTTTACAACTGAATCCTAACAACCTTCTCAAAGCCTTAATAAAACCTTGTTAGGATGTATGGATAAATGACATTTCATGCGTTTTTATGTGTTTTATGACAAACAGATTTTATTCTGGAAAAAGATAAGTCTACGTCAAATGATATTAAGGAGATGATTGTCAAAAATGGCGATTATGATATGATAGATATTGGAGGTAAATAATTTAAATACAGTCGACTCTCTGGCTGTCGATCTTCCCGATTTCAATATTGTTCCATATGCTGATGAAATTTTCAGTCCCTTCAAACTACGATTCTCTTCATTCCTCGATATTTTCTCTGGCTTGAAGGATCTCTTCCTCGATGGCCCCTTGAATTCATTTTGCTTTAAAAATCTCTTCTGGTTGGCAATAATTTCCCTTTCTCATGAATTGCAAATACATTTTTTTTGACATTTGTATGTTTTTGTTTAGTGGCGTTGCTATCGTTCTCTACCATAGCTGGGAATTTGAAAAAAATATTTTTGCTATTCCGTCGTGAAAATAATTACTATTCCTGTCATTCTTGAACGATGAAAAGCCTACTTTTCTATACCAAAAAAATAACAAAATCGAATGGTAACGCTTTTCAAAATAAATGCTGAAAAGATCTACTTTTCAGCACTTGTTTCGAAAAGTAATACTTTTCAATATTTGTTTTTATTTAAACGGTAAATTGACAAAATACATGAACATTTCACTTATAATTCCACTCAAAGGATGTTTTTTTGGGATTGCAAAAAATGTTGCATGGAACTCGTTGCAAAACTTGATTTTTTCAACACTCGTACGATTCGTGCTAAAAAAATCTTTTTTTGCAACTTGTTGCATAAACTACTGTTTCAATCGAGTCTTCATTTTGCATCGTTTTGTAAACTGATGATTCTCTTCCTCGACGGTTCCTTGGATATTGACAACCAGAGAGTCGACTGTAATTTAAAAACTAACTCCTCGCAGTTGGTGGCTCAAATTCAGCTGCTGTTGAAATTTTATCGATAAATGACGGGGAGATAGAGCTGGCTTTTATTTTCACCAGGTTTTGTGTCCGAGGCATAAAACCTGGTTAAAACCTATTAATTAGCTCTTGGTTGCGGTGAATGCCCGAATAAAACTATTAAGCAATTAAGATGCTACCATAAAACCTTAATAAAACTAGACGGTGGCTACTTTGTTTGTAACTGTTACTTGGGTTGTGCTACTGTTCAAAATTTACAAATTATCAAGAATTTCTTAAAAAAAATATTTGCCAGTGTCTTGGTATTTTCAATCTGTAAATTGCCTACAAGTGCCATGTTTGTTTGAAAATGCAAAAATATACGTTATAAAATTTATTCATTATAGTTTTGAATAGATTGTACAACTTTTCCAAAGAAAATTTAAATGTTCAGCAATAATTTTTGCCAAATTCGACATTTTGAAAGGAAGAGGGACAAAACCTGAAATGAAATGTGCATAGTCCTATTGCATCTGATTTCGATTTTAAATATATTGAAATAATTGAAAGAATTTAAAAATGTTACCCATTTCACGGTATTTTCCCGGCAGCGACTAAATGTAAGCCCAACTTTTTATAACGTCTAGGAAAAGCTAGGCGGAACGCCACATTCAAATGATCTTTTTTTTTGTTGTTGCTGCTGCTGCTGCTTAGAAGCCCGACTGTGCCAAGTCAAGTTTAACCATCTAGATAGAGTGGGCCATAAACCGCCACAAAGTAGTCGTTATTGCCGCCCCAGAAAGCACACGTGCGAAAGAGAAAGGTTCGCCGAGTAGAAGCATAGCTGGACAATCACAGCAGGCAAAAAACAGAGCCAAAACAAGCAATAAAAATGCGTACACGCCGCCGCTGGCCACCCCGTGGCCGCCAAGTTACATGATCTCAGTCGAATCAGTCTCGATAAATCATCTAATATTATATAGATGGGGTGTAATAACAGCTGACAGGCGCGAGGTGTTTTTCTCTCGCCAATTGATCTGCTGCTGTGTGGAGGGCAAATTTCTCATTTATGACCAAAACAAAACCAACAATAATGGCAATGAATTGAGCTGAACCGAACTGAGCATTGATGGCTCTGCCCTGTTCAAATTTTGTGGCGTGGAATTTCGAAGAAGCTCACGCGCTTTGGTTGAACTTGACCGCGTTGCCCACTGAACTGGCATGACGGTGCGTGATTATGACGTGATTTCACAGTGCTGCTATCGGTGGAATTTGTCCATTTGATTTGAAGAGTTTAACTCATAAATTAGATTCTGCTCATGAACAACTATCATAGAACTTCTAGAGATCTAAACCCTCCCCTTCTTCGCTTTCTTCTTATAGAGGCCGTCCTGAGTGCCCTGTCGCGAGTCCTTCGCGAAGACTGGCGCCGCTCGCTGGACCTGTCCACCAACATCATCTACATCTTCTTCTGCTTCTCGACGTACACCAACTTTCACTCGGTGATTGTCAACTACAAGGTAAGTCTTAAAATTTCTTTCGCGTTACTGTTAACCGATGTTGATTCCTGTTACAATTTCCAGATCGGTTCACTTTGCATGGATGTGATCGACTACGAGTTGAGGCGGTACGATCAGATGAAGACGGATTTGGACGCGCGGAAGGGCGGCGGGGACAAGAGTGCCGGGAAGGAGAAGGAAAAGGAGGTCAACAAGAGTGCCGAGTACTTGGACACGATCATCGACCAGGAGAAGCCCAAAGAGATGGAACCTCCGCGGCGGAGGATACCGGAGTTGAAGCAGCGACCAAAGTCGGGCAACTGGGCCAGCTACCACGGCAACATGAGTTCGTCGCTCGTCAAAGCGCACACCATGAACAACAGCTACCACGAGCAGCTGAACAAGGAAACGACCGCCTCGAATGACAGTTTGAACAATCAAGCGCAGGAGAGCGAGAAACCCGACCCAAAGAAGCAAAAGGACGATTACGACAAGATCAACAAGCAGTTCAAAATTTTCGCCAAGAAGCAGGAACAGCTGCTCCGGGTGGCGTTCTACCTTCTACTTAACATTGCCGAAAACGTTAAGCTGGAGGAGAAGATGCGCAAGAAGAACATCGTCAAGATGTTGCTGAAAGCGCTCGAGCGGCAAAACTTTGATCTGCTAGTGCTGGTCGTCACCTTCCTGAAGAAACTTTCGATTGTTCGCGATAACAAGGACGAAATGTACGAGCTGAACATTGTGGAGAAGCTGCCCCGCCTTCTCCAGTCGCAGAAGGACCTGGTCCAGGTGACGCTGAAGCTCCTGTTCAACCTTTCGTTCGACGCGCGGCTGCGCGCCAAGATGATCCGCGTGGGCTTCCTCCCCAAGCTGGTCACGTTCCTGAGCGACGACAAGCACCACGAGATCGTCACCAAGATTCTGTACCACATGAGTCTGGACGACAAGATCAAGTCGATGTTCACGTACACGGACTGCGTGCCGGTCGTGACGGACATGCTGCTGCTGAATCTGAACCAAAAGTCCGACCCGGACCTGATCGCGCTGGGCATCAATCTGGCGCTGAACAAGCGCAACGCCGCGATGATGATCGAGAACAACCGGCTGCACAATCTGATGTCGCGGGCGTTCAAGTTTCAGGACACGCTGATGATGAAGCTGATACGGAATATCTCGCTGCACGACTCGCTGCGGATGCACTTTGTGGTAAGTTAAGTTGTAGTTTCGTTAGAATTATTCAGGATCCTTCATAGTTTCCTGTAATACCGATCATGAAATCTACCGATTCTGGCAAGATTTAGTTCATCGTTCATATTAATTGGGGTACCTGAGACATCACTGAATAACTCGAAATCTTGATAGAATCAAGATGTTTTGGCTTTCGACTCCAAGATGTGCGTTTTAAGATACTCCCAACTCATTTTAATATATTTCTAAAATTGACTAAATCAAATCTAATCGTATTAAATGTTCAATATTTTCATTAGGAATATGTTTTTGGATGCAAAAAATAGCGAACGTACTTTTTTTTCGAAAATACTCATTTTTTAAATACAATATGTTTATTAAACGAAGGAAAATTTTGTATGCTTTTTCACTATTAAAGTTGTTATGTAAAATTCTCATTTTTTACAAAATACTGTATTTTTCTAAAGTACTCACATGTTGTCTTATCTTTCTTGCCTTATCTTTCTTATTATTTTTTTTTTTATTTTTTGAAGAATACTTAAGTTTTGACAAAAGTAGCGAGTTGTGGCGCTATAACCACGGCAAATAGTGTCCAGGGCATTTGTGGAAATACAATGTCCCATCCCCGAGGGTCCCGGAGCACCAAAACTTCTTAGCATGGTGCTCCCAACGATTTATTGCTTAAACAAACAGGAACGTGAGCGGAGATCCCCACGTTTCTTCCTCCCCTGTAGATTCAGAATTGTGTTGTTGTTTGAACATTCGTGCTCAAACTCAACCCACTTCAACGAATCATCTTTGCGGTAAACTTTACGCAGTTGGCCTGGCCGCTTTAACTTTTGTGATGTTTCAATAGTAGTTTATGCAACAAGTTGCAAAAAGAGGATTTTTTCAGCACGAGTCGTACATTTATCCAACGAGGTTCACCGAGTTGGATAAATACGAAGAGTGCTGAAAAAATCAAGTTTTGCAACGAGTTCCATACAACATTTTTTGCAATTTCGAAAAACACCCATTGAGTGAAATTTTAAGTCGAATTTTCATGTATTTTGTCAATAAATCGTTTAAATCAAAAAAATGTTGAAAAGTGTTACTTTTCGAAACAAGTGCTGAAAAGTTCAACTTTTCAGCACCCATTTCAGTGCTGAAAAGTAGAACTTTTCAGCATTTATTTTGAAAAGTGTTGCTATTCGATTCTGTTATTTTTGGTACAGAAAAGTAGGCTATTTCGTCGTTCAAGAATGACAGGAAAAGTAAGTAGTTTCACGACGGAATTGCAAAAAGCAATTTATTGCATTGGGGCACTGCAATTGTTAATAATGACAAGAGGATGCTAGGCGTTAATCAACCTAAGGCATTTTCCAGGATGCCCTCGAAAGACTGGCTGCGCTAGGGTTAGATTAGATTAGATTAGATTAGAATACTTAAGTTTTGACAAAATATCCTATTTTTTAAATACTCTATTTTCTATAATTTGCAATACGGATATCAAACCATGCGAAATTTGGTATACATTTTCATGGCATTAGATTATTTTCGTAAAATACTAAAATTTTCACAAAATACCGTATTATATTATTTTGAAACTTTTCCGAATCTTCATATAGTCGATTCTGGCCTGTGCTGAAATTATCACAAAAAAAGTAATTTTTCAAAATCATTCAAATTTTGAAAAAAAATATTTAAATTTTTTTGATATTCTGTGTAAATTTGAGTATTTTTCAAAAAAAAATATAATTAAGTGAAAATACATGCAAAATTCGTTTGATAATTATAATGCCTATTATTAAAAAAAAATGCACAAACCGGTAATTTGTAAAAAAACATTAGTAATTAGTGAAAATTTTAGTTTTTTTTTTCAAAAACACTTGAATGAATTGAAAATGCATTCTAGATTTGTCATCGTTTGATACGCATTTTTTTAAAGAAAATTTGAGTATTTTGGTAAATATGATATTTTGTGGAAATTTAAGCAGCATTTCAGCATTTCAATTCCCTGGCGGAATACAGTGCACAATTTTTTCGCTAATTATATTCTTTATTCAATGTTTATCACTTTTCAATGTTTCTTACCATGATACATGTGTTGCCCTAATTTAAGCATTTCACAAAAATATTTTAAAAGTGAAAATGCATATACAATTTTGCTTCGCATCAAACCCGTATTGCACATTTCGAAAATATGAGAATTTTTGAAAATTTTCGGTATTTTGTAAAACTTTTATTATTGTACTAAAAAGATTTTGCTATTCGGAAAATACGGTATTTAAAAAAATAGTATTTTACATGCATAATTATTGCTGAAAATTTTTATTTTCACTGAAATAATCTCGTTAACTATTTTGAAAATTTTGAATTGTCGGACCACAGATCGGAAGAAGACATATTTTCATAGATTTATTGAAATTTTGAAAATTTTCAGGCCTCAGGCCTAAAAGGGGTAGCAAATCTGCTATTTGTTCAAGATCTTAGTGTCTATCGTCGTAGTAAGCTGCCGGTAGGAACTTTTTGTCCGCTTAGTCTCAGTGTGCTGTAAGGCCGTTGGTCATCTAAGAACTCCCTGGAGTTACTACCATCGCAGTAGGCTAGCGTTTGTTGCTTTTCGACAATGGACCATGCCATGCATCAGTGAGGTTCGAGGACTATATTAATGGTATTCTGTTAGGCCGTGCATCATTTCAATATCTGAGTGCCTACCGTAATAGAAAGATAGCGTACCGTAAACCGGGGTGACATTGATAGAATTTCAAATTATTTTTGAAATATTTTCCAACTGGTAAGGTGACTTTGATAGTCATATTTATTCTTGTGAGGGGTGACTTTGATAGTCATATTTATTCTTGTAAAAATCAGACTTAATGTGTTAAAATTTTATGTTCACGTCAAAAGTACCACCCTAAGGTGTCTGATACAGCTTTTAAGAAAAAAAAATCTATGTTTATAAATAGTTAACTAAGTTTATAAGCTTTTTAAAAAAATGCATATAAATGTTAGCTGAAATTGTTAAAAAGTAAAAATTTTGCCTAAAATACATTAAAACTAGTTTTAATGTAAAAAAAAAAATATCGAAGTCATATTACACTCTAAACTGAAATCGAAGCAAGAATTAAGAGTTTTGCCTTTCTTACTAAAGAAAGGTATAGGTTTTACTTTAAGGCTGGACGTCATTTCCAGCTTCGTAAATATGTCGATTCAGCATGAATTTTAATCCGAAAAATCGCTAAAAAATCACACTGCATCGATTTTCGACGCTCTATCGATTCACCTTGACAGAACTCGTCTATCTCGAACCCTCGAATTTTGAGAAAATAAATTCCGTGGAGGTCGAGTGATGTTCGTATGTGGTAAAATTTTGCAAAATTTTGTGTCGCGCCGTTCTCAGCTCCCATATATCCAATTTCGATTCTTCTGAATGCAGATGAAAGCTAGTGTGCTGAACCTGGGCGAGTTGCCGCGCAAATTTCGAAATATCCATCTGTTTTCGGATGCGGCCAGACTTTTCAACAAAATACACAGTTTTCAAATGAAAATATGGTCCAATTTTTTCATTTTCATATCTTTTATTTATCTCAAAAATTGCATTTTTCGAGCTCTACAACCTCCCAAATTTTCATCCAGATTCATAATATGGTTCTGGAGTTAGAGCCGTTTGATTAACCTACCATAAGAAAAAAAATCCCTAAAAAAAGGTAAAAGCCCACCTGGTGACATTCGCCAACATTTTTCATTTCTGATTTTATCCAAAATTTCTTGCTACATTCATAGTACAGACCATGAGTGAGCATCTGAAACAAATTTGACATCGATCGGCAATCCCGATCAATTTATAGAACGATTTACTTTTTGCCTTTCTTACTAAAGAAAGGTATAGGTTTTACTTTAAGGCTGGACGTCATTTCCAGCTTCGTAAATATGTCGATTCAGCATGAATTTTATTCCGAAAAACCGCTAAAAAATCACACTGCATCGATTTTCGACGCTTCGTCGCCAAGTCGATAAGTTGTTAAGTTGAGCTTCGAATACTGGCGCGAGAATGCTGGCGCATATGTTTCGGCTCGACTTATACTCGTTCGTAGTAGTTTGTCTACCGATGTTTCCTTCAACATGTAAGATATCGTAGCTTTTCGGTTTCTTTTGCTCTGTCCGTTTTTGCATAACTGTCCAATGTTTATGCAAAAACTTTTTTGACATAGGACATTCATCCGGGTACAAACAATTTGTTTCCCGTGTGCTCCTAAAATCGCCTTTATGTAGGCTTCATTTTGTTGTGATTTCGTTAGTTTATTTAACAGAGTTCATTGGATTCCAATAGGAGCTTTCTTAGTTTCTAAGCTTTATATCGTTTTCAAAGTTTTCAATGCTCGCGATGCCAAAGGCTGTCTACCTAAGGTATTGCGATTGAGTGTGTAGTGGTGCGGTTGTAAAAATATCTATCTCTGACTCTCTCACTTTCGTAGACGCTGAATGGCAAGCTTCCCACTGTACGGTTAACTCGGTTTTGCTTTGCGCCTGCTTTGTTCGGTTTTTGGGCTCGTACTAAAACTAGAAAACCAAAACCGCGGTGTGTGTCGTCACTTGCGCATTGGAAGCTAGCTTTGCTAGCGTTTGTCATAAACGCTTGTTTGATTAAGAATTTGTACGGTAAAATATATTCTATTGGTGAAAATTGCGTTTTCAATTTCTTTTAGAAAACACATCATTAATAATACCTTGCTTTCATCATAACATTTTTTGTATCAAGTCGATGTTGTGAATTGAAAGAAGTTATATTCTTTAGTAAGAAAGGCTCTATCTCACCCCTGGTGGGATCAAATCGGGGTTTAAATTTTATATATCATTTGTTCTACTGAAAATGCCAATAAATTGGGAGATTTTTGACAAAGAACTTTGTCTTATGGCTCTATACAAGGGTAGCAATCCAGATTTTTCGCGAAGCGAAATGTAACGCGTAGAAGCAAATTTTCGAAAAAAGTGCAAGATTTCAAACGATTGTATCTTTTTTCCCTCTCGACCAATTTGAACGTTTTACCCACCAAACGAAAGGGGAAGACTTACTTAATGATCGTAAAACATGTTTATTACAGTACTTATTTATTTAAGTACTTAAAAGTTAACATAAAACTACTAAAGAATAGCGAACGCTGATTGGTCAAGCGCAACCTTTCCCGAACACATTAATCAGATTCAAGTATCTAGCACTTAGCAAATTTTGCCTTGCCTCCTCCTTCCGTGGAACTGTCACGCGAGAATGTAGCACCATGGTTGCAACATGCCGTGCGATACTATTTAAGTTAGCACTTAGCCTCAGACAAATTCAGTGCCTACCGAGGTTTCATCCGAAGCGGACCTCGCGTTGGTTGTTTAAATGCTCACACATACATTCGCACACTCACACAAAGCACTGTTTAGGTTCCAACTCGGAAGGGTTTGTGTTTAATTTGAAAGGGGGTGTTTTTCGGCAGCTTACTCAAGCAAAAGAAACCAATTTTAATGTTTTTACGTGTATTTATTTGAAAAACATTTTGACAAAGAACGTGGTGTCAATCCAAAATTTTCGCGAAGCGAAAACGTTACGTGACGAATTCCCCTCTCGGCAAATTTCCCCTCTTTTTGGTGCACGCTGGTTGGATGAACGAACGTTTCCCAATCAGTCGATCGAGAGACGTGAGATTGATGTATCTAAAATCTCCCCCACTCCACCTCATAATTTTCGGATCGTCGACGAGCCAACAAAACTCGGCTCGGTCGGTCCCGAAAATTCATTCTATTGCTTGACGACGACGAGGACACATCAGAAGCAGATGGCCTGGTGGCCCGGTAACAGACGGCCTGGAGGTCCGAGAGCAGATGGCTTGGAGGCAAGGACCAGCTAAGACATGCCAGTCGCGGGAGTCGATCATTGGAACTGGCCACCACCTGGACTGGAGTGGCCCCAGGGATGTTCCGATGGGGGGACATTTTCCGGACCGTAAGAGTTGGGGCAATATGGGCATCAAACTTTATGGTTTTTGATACTGGACATGAAATTTGACACTTCGGCAGTAGTGGCCACAATCCGGAGTGGCCGGAGGCCCCGCGGATGTTCCGGTAGGGGGACATTTGCCGGGCCGTAAGAGTTGGGGCAATATGGGTATCAAACTTTATGGTTTTTGATACTGGATATGAAACTTGACATTTCGGCAGTAGTGGCCACAATCCGGAGTGGCCGGAGGCCCCGCGGATGTTCCGGTAGGGGGACATTTGCCGGGCCGTAAGAGTTGGGGCAATATGGGTATCAAACTTTATGGTTTTTGCTACTGGACATGAAATTTGACATTTCGGCAGTAGTGGCCACAATCCGGAGTGGCCGGAGGCCCCGCGGATGTTCCGATGGGGGGACATTTGCCGGACCGTAAGAGTTGGGGCAATATGGGTATCAAACTTTATGGTTTTTGATACTGGATATGAAACTTGACATTTCGGCAGTAGTGGCCACAATCCGGAGTGGCCGGAGGCCCCGCGGATGTTCCGATGGAGGGACATTTGCTGGACCGTAAGAGTTGGGGCAATATGGGTATCAAACTTTATGGTTTTTGCTACTGGACATGAAATTTGACATTTCGGCAGTAGTGGCCACAATCCGGAGTGGCCGGAGGCCCCGCGGATGTTCCGATGGGAGGACATTTGCCGGACCGTAAGAGTTGGGGCAATATGGGTATCAAACTTTATGGTTTTTGCTACTGGACATGAAATTTGACATTTCGGCAGTAGTGGCCACAATCCGGAGTGGCCGGAGGCCCCGCGGATGTTCCGGTAGGGGGACATTTGCCGGGCCGTAAGAGTTGGGGCAATATGGGTATCAAACTTTATGGTTTTTGATACTGGATATGAAACTTGACATTTCGGCAGTAGTGGCCACAATCCGGAGTGGCCGGAGGCCCCGCGGATGTTCCGGTAGGGGGACATTTGCCGGGCCGTAAGAGTTGGGGCAATATGGGTATCAAACTTTATGGTTTTTGCTACTGGACATGAAATTTGACATTTCGGCAGTAGTGGCCACAATCCGGAGTGGCCGGAGGCCCCGCGGATGTTCCGATGGGAGGACATTTGCCGGACCGTAAGAGTTGGGGCAATATGGGTATCAAACTTTATGGTTTTTGATACTGGATATGAAACTTGACATTTCGGCAGTAGTGGCCACAATCCGGAGTGGCCGGAGGCCCCGCGGATGTTCCGGTAGGGGGACATTTGCCGGGCCGTAAGAGTTGGGGCAATATGGGTATCAAACTTTATGGTTTTTGCTACTGGACATGAAATTTGACATTTCGGCAGTAGTGGCCACAATCCGGAGTGGCCGGAGGCCCCGCGGATGTTCCGATGGGAGGACATTTGCCGGACCGTAAGAGTTGGGGCAATATGGGTATCAAACTTTATGGTTTTTGATACTGGATATGAAACTTGACATTTCGGCAGTAGTGGCCACAATCCGGAGTGGCCGGAGGCCCCGCGGATGTTCCGGTAGGGGGACATTTGCCGGGCCGTAAGAGTTGGGGCAATATGGGTATCAAACTTTTTGGTTTTTGCTACTGGACATGAAATTTGACATTTCGGCAGTAGTGGCCACAATCCGGAGTGGCCGGAGGCCCCGCGGATGTTCCGATGGGAGGACATTTGCCGGACCGTAAGAGTTGGGGCAATATGGGTATCAAACTTTATGGTTTTTGATACTGGATATGAAACTTGACATTTCGGCAGTAGTGGCCACAATCCGGAGTGGCCGGAGGCCCCGCGGATGTTCCGATGGGGGGACATTTGCTGGACCGTAAGAGTTGGGGCAATATGGGTATCAAACTTTATGGTTTTTGCTACTGGACATGAAATTTGACATTTCGGCAGTAGTGGCCACAATCCGGAGTGGCCGGAGGCCCCGCGGATGTTCCGATGGGAGGACATTTGCCGGACCGTAAGAGTTGGGGCAATATGGGTATCAAACTTTATGGTTTTTGATACTGGATATGAAACTTGACATTTCGGCAGTAGTGGCCACAATCCGGAGTGGCCGGAGGCCCCGCGGATGTTCCGATGGGGGGACATTTGCTGGACCGTAAGAGTTGGGGCAATATGGGTATCAAACTTTATGGTTTTTGCTACTGGACATGAAATTTGACATTTCGGCAGTAGTGGCCACAATCCGGAGTGGCCGGAGGCCCCGCGGATGTTCCGATGGGGGGACATTTGCTGGACCGTAAGAGTTGGGGCAATATGGGTATCAAACTTTATGGTTTTTGATACTGGATATGAAACTTGACATTTCGGCAGTAGTGGCCACAATCCGGAGTGGCCGGAGGCCCCGCGGATGTTCCGGTAGGGGGACATTTGCCGGGCCGTAAGAGTTGGGGCAATATGGGTATCAAACTTTATGGTTTTTGCTACTGGACATGAAATTTGACATTTCGGCAGTAGTGGCCACAATCCGGAGTGGCCGGAGGCCCCGCGGATGTTCCGATGGGAGGACATTTGCCGGACCGTAAGAGTTGGGGCAATATGGGTATCAAACTTTATGGTTTTTGCTACTGGACATGAAATTTGACATTTCGGCAGTAGTGGCCACAATCCGGAGTGGCCGGAGGCCCCGCGGATGTTCCGATGGGGGGACATTTGCCGGACTATAAGAGTTGGGGTAATATGGGTATCAAACTTTATGGTTTTTGATACTGGATATGAAATTTGACATTTCGGCAGTAGTGGTCACAATCCGGAGTGGCCGGAGGCCCCGGGGATGTTCCGATGGGAGGACATTTGCTGAACCATAAGAGTAGGGGCAATATGGGCACAAACTTTATGGTTTTTGATACTGGATATGAAATTTGACATTTCGGCAGTAGTGGCCACAATCCGGAGTGGCCGGAGGCCCCGCGGATGTTCCGATGGGGGGACATTTGCCGGACTATAAGAGTTGGGGTAATATGGGTATCAAACTTTATGGTTTTTGATACTGGACATGAAATTTGACATTTCGGCAGTAGTGGCCACAATCCGGAGTGGCCGGAGGCCCCGCGGATGTTCCGCTGGGGGGACATTTGCCGGACTATAAGAGTTGGGGTAATATAGGTATCAAACTTTATGGTTTTTGATACTGGATATGAAATTTGACATTTCGGCAGTAGTGGTCACAATCCGGAGTGGCCGGAGGCCCCGGGGATGTTCCGATGGGAGGACATTTGCTGAACCATAAGAGTAGGGGCAATATAGGTATCAAACTTTATGGTTTTTGATACTGGATATGAAATTTGACATTTCGGCAGTAGTGGCCACAATCCGGAGTGGCCGGAGGCCCCGCGGATGTTCCGATGGGAGGACATTTGCCGAACCATAAGAGTAGGGGCAATATGGGTATCAAACTTTATGGTTTTTGATACTGAATATGAAATTTGCCATTTCGGCAGTAGTGGCCGGAGGCCCCGGGGATGTTCCGATGGGGGGACATTTGCCGAACCATAAGAGTAGAGGCAATATGGGTATCAAACTTTATGGTTTTTGATACTGGATATGAAATTTTACATTTCGGCAGTAGTGGCCACAATCCGGAGTGGCCGGAGGCCCGGGGATGTTCCGAGGAGCGGGGGTACATTTGCCGAACCATAAAAGTAGGGGCAATATGGGTATCAAACTTTATGATTTTTGATACTGGATATGAAATTTGACATTTCAGCAGCAGTGGCCACAAACCGAAGTGGCCTGAGGCCCCGGGGATGTTCCGATGGGAGGACATTTGCCGAACCATAAGAGTTGGGGCAATATGGGTATCAAACTTTATGATTTTTGATACTAGATATGAAATTTGACATTTCAGCAGAAGTGGCCACAATCCGGAGTGGCCGGAGGCCCCGCGGATGTTCCGATGGAGGGACATTTGCTGGACCGTAAGAGTTGGGGCAATATGGGTATCAAACTTTATGGTTTTTGCTACTGGACATGAAATTTGACATTTCGGCAGTAGTGGCCACAATCCGGAGTGGCCGGAGGCCCCGCGGATGTTCCGCTGGGGGGACATTTGCCGGACTATAAGAGTTGGGGTAATATAGGTATCAAACTTTATGGTTTTTGATACTGGATATGAAATTTGACATTTCGGCAGTAGTGGTCACAATCCGGAGTGGCCGGAGGCCCCGGGGATGTTCCGATGGGAGGACATTTGCTGAACCATAAGAGTAGGGGCAATATAGGTATCAAACTTTATGGTTTTTGATACTGGATATGAAATTTGACATTTCGGCAGTAGTGGCCACAATCCGGAGTGGCCGGAGGCCCCGCGGATGTTCCGATGGGAGGACATTTGCCGAACCATAAGAGTAGGGGCAATATGGGTATCAAACTTTATGGTTTTTGATACTGAATATGAAATTTGCCATTTCGGCAGTAGTGGCCGGAGGCCCCGGGGATGTTCCGATGGGGGGACATTTGCCGAACCATAAGAGTAGAGGCAATATGGGTATCAAACTTTATGGTTTTTGATACTGGATATGAAATTTTACATTTCGGCAGTAGTGGCCACAATCCGGAGTGGCCGGAGGCCCGGGGATGTTCCGAGGAGCGGGGGTACATTTGCCGAACCATAAAAGTAGGGGCAATATGGGTATCAAACTTTATGATTTTTGATACTGGATATGAAATTTGACATTTCAGCAGCAGTGGCCACAAACCGAAGTGGCCTGAGGCCCCGGGGATGTTCCGATGGGAGGACATTTGCCGAACCATAAGAGTTGGGGCAATATGGGTATCAAACTTTATGATTTTTGATACTAGATATGAAATTTGACATTTCAGCAGAAGTGGCCACAATCCGAAGTGGCCGGAGGCCACGGGGATGTTCCGCTGGGGGGACATTTGCCGAACAATAAGAGTAGGGGCAAAATGGGTATCAAACTTTATGGTAATTATGAATCTAGTGAATCTTGGGAAATTTGGACCAGACAATGTAATCGAAAATTTCAACAACCATCTTGCAAAGTTCTTTGTCATACTGGTCATGTGTAACATAACCACCTGCACCTTTTTGAATTATGTTTCAAAAACACACAATACCAATTATTTACAAACTTATTTTACCTTCTCCTAGAGGAAAATTGTCCAAAGAATCCGAAAGTGCATTCCATTTTTCGATTCGAAATCAAAGTCGCCCCATTTTACGGTATGTGTTTTTAGACTGCGGATCATATCCGCATGGCTTCAGCGAGGTTCGAGGATTAATTCATTTGTATTCTGTAATGCCGTGGGTCAACACATGATGCCCTGAGGTTATGTTTCAGTGTCTACCGCCGTAGTAAGCTAGCGGTAGCTGCTCTTCGACTACAGATCATATCCACATGACTCCGGTGTGGTTCGAGGACTACTTTGTTGGTATTCTGTAATCGTTGCAAGCTTAGAGAAGTACACGTCTTTGGAGTCCAGATCGTTTCTACCGCCAACCAAGCTCCAACTATCCTTTGCGATCGGAAAGGTATTTTTTTTTCACACAAACTTCCCTTGCAGGACTTTGTCGGCGACCTGTCCAAGATCCTGACCGAGTGCGACGACGAGGAGTTCACCGTCGAGTGCTTGGGCATCCTGGGCAACCTGGCGCTGCCCGATCTGGACTACTCGCAGATCATCCACAACTTCAACCTGATTCCGCTGATCAGAAACATGCTCGTGCCGGGTAAGAGTTCTGCCAACAATCATGGATTGAATCTATATGCTGATTTTGGTATCGTGTTTCCTCCAGGAAAATACAAGGACGACATGGTGCTCGAGACGGTCGTCTTTCTGGGCACGTGCGCGTCCGACGAGTCCTGCGCTATGCTGCTGTGCAAAGCGGACGTGATCCTGTCGCTGATCGAGCTGCTGAAGGCGAAGCAAGAGGACGACGAGATGGTTCTGCAGATTGTGTTCGTCTTCCAGCAGGTGCTGCGCAACGAGAGCACCCGGGTGTACATGATCAAGGAGACGGAGTCGCCCGCCTACCTGATCGACCTGATGCACGACAAAAACACCGAGATCCGGAAGGTGTGCGACTTTTGTCTGGACATCATCGCCATCACCGACAACGAGTGGGCCTCGCGGATAAAGGTACGCGCAGCGAAGTCTCACGCCAGAGGTGTTCATTCAAAACCTTTTCATTTTCCCAGCTGGAAAAGTTCCGCAACCACAACTCGCAGTGGCTGAGCATGGTGGAGACGCAGGAGGAAACGGACGACATCCAGGACTACGGCCCGATGGACGACGACGACGGCGATCTGCCGGCGTACCTCACGTCGGACTACCTGGACCAGTGCATGCTGTACCAGTCGTCGGGCGGCGAGTCGGTCAACGGCGGCGGAACGAGGGATGGCGACGGGGACGGGGGCGAGAGCCAGAACCGGTCCACATCTGCCATGTCCAACTACAGCAGGCCGATGAGTCGGTTAGTTATTGAGGCTTTTGGGCTCATTTCATAACATCGTTGCTTGGGTGGCATTTCGACGGATTCTTATTGATTTTCTATTTTTATTGTATTCTTCCAGTTATAGCCGAGATTTGGAGGACTTCGAGGTGATAACCTGAGGAGGAGTTCTGAAACCGGCGAAGAAGAGTCCCCGCATTTGAGACAACATTTACTGTAAATAGCATGGAAATCTTACAGTAGCGGTGAGCTACGGAATAAACTATACGGATGAAACTACAACAGTAATTATGCAACCTCATGACAGAACAAGAAAAGAGATAAACTAATAAAACAAGTCACAAATCTATAAATGGAACAAAAAACCGGTTGGCTGCTAGAATGGAAGTGCTTTTACAATATGCTGAGATTTGTTAGTGTTTTTTGCAACTTGAAGGATTCCTATAAAACCCCGAAAACAAAGAGGTTATTACAATTATAAGAAGTATTTAAACCAAGAATCAAGCTTTAGCGAACTTGGAAGCCATTGGAAATCAGCAAATTCATGACACATCGGTATGACAAAAACACAAATAGGGAAAAAAAAGCTTCGTTCAGAGTCAGTAGTTGTTAGATAACCCCCCTCACTTAAAATCAAGCAAAATGCTATGTTCTAAAACAAAATGAAAACAATTTTAACAGCACCCCACTAAGAACCAAATCTCAAGATCTTTCCCCCCTCCCTCACGCTTGATTGAAGTGCTTTACACCAAAAACCTTTATACGTGGAAACAGCCCGACTAGATAGCGATTAGCTTTGCGACAATTAGATGCAAGTTTAACACAAGAAAAAATAAATATAAACTAAAGAAAGTAACGGAAAGGGAGAGAAATAATATTCCGCGGTATCGTCTAGTCTTTTTTCGTTTGTGATATATGTATTGTATATTTAATGTGAATTTATGAAAACGAAAGTTCATATTTGTTTTTACGTGCAATCGCCGTGTACTATTTTTATTTTGTTACAGTGTTGCAAGAGTTTAGGTTGAAGTTTTACTACTGCTGTTCTACTCAGTTTGGATTAGGTCGTGCGCGGATTCGATTAGCAACCACGAAACGTGCTCATCACAAAGCAAGATGTATTATGAATCATTTTAACAACAACACACGCTATGTTTAAGTCCCTTCTTGTAAAAGTTAAAAAAAAAACTACAAACAGAAACCAAAAATATTTGCGCAAAAAACAGTGTAATAAACGGTAATTTTAGGAAACAGTGCTTCTAGATTTGTTTTTTTTTTTATCACAATCACAGAAGTACTCCTCTCTTTTAAATTACACCTCGACAAGTTTTGAAATAAGACAATCCGAAACTTTAACTGGATTAAGTCGCACAATTTCCATGCAAAACAAAAAAAAATCGAAAAAATATCAAAAGTGCATTAAAAATTGAGTTGAAAATTCGGATGTCATTTTAGATTAAAAGTGAGCAAATTGCGTCAAGCAAACGTCACGCCCTTGTGGATCAATCGGACCGCGCACTGGACTCACAATCCAGAGGTTGCTGGTTAGAATTTCACGGCGGGCGCATGCACATCACCTTCGTCAAAAAAGACACTTAATATCACACACACTGCACGTACAATTCTCGGAAACACAAAAAAATTTGCAACTGACGGGATTCAAACCCAGCACCATTAGTGATGACTGGCGCCTTAGCCCGCTCGGCCATCAGACCGATGAAGAAAGGGAAGGATAAACGCATATATGAGCTTGACATTTCAAGTAGGTTTCCGATACTGATGGGCTACATATATCAGGGTGTTATATTACATAGAATTTCATGAAATAATGCAAAATTTATTTTACACTCAGGCCTTTATACGCAGCTGGATTACTACGAGTTTACCCGCAAACAAGTTTGAAAGTTTGACAAACTGTCAAACGCGAAAAGTGCGAGTTTGTTTGTTTGTTTGCCAAAGTGTTTATAGCTCCTTTACTTTAATTGTTATTTAAGTTTACCATTTTTAAGTGTTAGTGCAACTACATTATACAAATCAGTGCTGTTAAACGTTTAAATTAACGACGTTTAACTTAACGGAATCGTTAAAAGTTAACCTAAACGTGAACGCGAACGGAGCCTACGTTGATCTTAACGAGAACGTGAACGGAGCACGTTAATTAACGTCGTTAATCAACGCGTTAATCCTTCTGAGGCCCCGACTTTGAGGGCCTGTATCTCCCAAACGGTAACATCTAGCGGGTTACTTCCAGTTGCATTTTACGGGCATTAACAGTGACTATGAGTTCCCGGTGAGTTTATTTGTCCAAAGTTACCACCGGTTTCGGCAACCCGGAACATCCTTCAAGCATGTTTTTAAGGCTTTTGTCATTCAATCGACATTTGAGCCAATGTTATGAAACGTTGTTTGTAGTACATAGGTACACTGACTACCTTGGGTCAGTTCAGGGCATCTGTGGCCACTCCGGAACCGATTCCATGGTACCACGCAAATGGTTCCGATGATTGTGATATTCAAAAGTCGACATGTTGCTTATCAAACTGGAGTTTAAGTTATCGCACTGGAGTTTAAGTTGAAGAGTTGAATAAAATAAAAAATCTACATATTGAATCATAAGGCATCGACATGCATCTAAGTGGACATAATTTTCAATTTCATGAAGTTTGATATGTCGCATGAAAGGACTTTTCCTATACTCACTACACTTCCTCCGGTCACCGGTAACCGGTTCCGGATTGGTCCGATCGGGTCAAAGGACACCGGCATGATAATAGCTGATTAATGAGTTCCATTTCACTAAATTTGATAAGCAACATGTCGACTTTTGAATATCACAATCATCGGAACCATTTGCGTGGTACCATGGAATCGGTTCCGGAGTGGCCAAGGTAGTCAGTGTACCTATGTATTACAAACAACGTTTCATAACATTGGCTCAAATGTCGATTGAATGACAAAAGTCTTAAAAAACATGCTTGACGGATGTTCCGGGTTGCCGGAACCGGTGGTAACTTTGGACAAATAACCTCACCGGGAACTCATAGTCACTGTTAATGCCCGTAAAATGCAACTGGAAGTAACCCGCTAGATGTTACCGTTTGGGAGATAAAAGGGCCCTCAAAGTCGGGGCCTCAGAAGGATTAACGCGTTGATTAACGACGTTAATTAACGTGCTCCGTTCACGTTCTCGTTAAGATCAACGTAGGCTCCGTTCGCGTTTTCGTTAATTTTAACGATTAACGGACGCGTTAACGTTAATTAACGTTTAACAGCACTGATACAAATGCATAAAAATTGAGATTTTAAATTCTTTGCAAAAAATGGCATTGAAACTGTCTTTAAAGTCAATTAAAAAATTACGTCATTAACTATGGCAAAAGTAAGTTTGATCCACGAGAACAAAAATTACGAAATTCCATACATTTTTGGCAGGTTGCTCAAACGAAACCATAACAACGTTTTTGCTTAGGTATTTAAAAACGTGGGTTTTATAGAAAACCTGGATGTATGGGTATCAAAAGATCGGAAATGTTATGCCCTTTCCGATGCCACATAGGTTGACTTGTGAATTGTGGACCGGTTCGGATGCTGGTGGATTTTCCGACGACGTAATTCCGGGTTGGTACGAAATTCCAACGAAAAATCTATTCTATCGATACAAATACCCCCAAAACGGTGTTATACCCACTTCAAAATGTTTATTTAGCAATTCTACGGTAATATATTGACATTTATTCGAATTAAAAGTTTGCAAAATTAAGTTAAGATAAGTTTCATATAGAATTTCCAGAGTTATATAAACTTTTATACTAAGTAGTTAGTAAACTTTATATTCAATCCAAATTATTTTTTTAATCAGTCAAGAATGCCTATTTGGAGTTGGGAGACTGGATTTATGGTGATTTGTCAACAAATAACATTATTTATGTTAATTTTTCGAAAGGTGTACAAACATTTTTTGCACCTTTTTTATTTTCGTAATAGTATTTGTTATATAACTTTTTATAGAAATCATCTTTTCATGATCTTTTTGTAGCAAAATGATTGGCATGAATTTCTGAACAAAACGTAGTACTAGGTTCCTGTCAAACGTTAAATTTTTTACATGTTTCATCACAAAATGTGCATAGTGCCCAAGGGGTGTAAATACTTTTTTACATACTGTATATTTATCCATTTCCAAAGGCTTTCTAAAACTTGTGAAAACATTTGAACATTTGAATTAACAAATCTATGTCCTATAAACTGTTGTGTTTCACATGTTAGGGACCATCCATAAACCACGTGGACACTTTTTTGGGAATGTTTTACCCCCCCCCCCCCCTTCGTGGACAAATGTCCATACAAAAAAAAACTTTTTTGTATGGATCGTGGACAATCGCCATACCCCCCCCCCCCCCCTAAAGTGTCCACGTGGTTTATGGATGGTCCCTTATAGGACCATTTCAATAAAAAAAAATCTGGAAAAGTGTTCGTGAAAACACTAAGAACGATATTATTCGTAAAAGCAAACTTGACATTTCGTAAACTTTTACCAAAAAAAATTAATGAACATAATGATTTGATTCAAATCACGGTTTATTTTATGAATACTTTTAAACGTGCAAGTCATAAGCACTCTGATAGCATTTTGTGAAATTTGTTAGCTGTAAAAACGACACAGTTTTGTATTTTTAATTCTCAAATTAATTAAATTTAATTTATCTAAATAATTCTTTGACAGTTTTTGTTACATCATGATGTCATATCGGCAAAGTGTACGAATTTTTGCTCAGCAAGAGTTGGTAGCCTTAGGTATGTCCAAAGAAGCCATTTTTCATCATTAGTTTGTCCATATAATTTTCCATACAAATTTGGCAGCTGTCCATACAATAATGATATATTCTGATAAATGATAATTCTGTATCTTTTGAAGGAATTTTTTGATCGATTTGGTGTCTTCAGCAAAGTTGTAGGTCTACACTGAATGAAAATGATACGCGGTCAAAAAATTTTGGTGATTTTTAATTTAACTTTTTGTCACTAAAACGTGATTTGCAAAAAAACACTATTTTTATTTTTTGATATGTTTTGAGGGACATCAAATGTAAACTGTTCAGAAATTTCCAGAACGTGCAAAAAAAATCTTTCCAGAATGTGCAAAAAATCTTTGACCGAGTTATTAATTTTTGAATCAATACTGTTTTTTTTCAATAAAAAACGAAATATTGGTCGCAAAAATATTTCAACTTCATTTTTTCCATGTAAAATCAAATTTGCAATCAAAAAGTACTTTAGTGAAATTTTGATAAAATACACCCTTTTTCAAGTTATAGCCATTTTTAGTTAACTGAGAAAATTCTTTATATTTTGTTTTTTTTTTTAACTTTGTTGATACGACTTTCAGTTGCTGATATATTGCCATGCAAAGATTTAAAAACAGCAAAATTGATGTTTTCTTAGTCTCACCCAAACAACCCATCGTTTTCTAATGTCGATATCTCAACAACTAATAGGCCGATTTTCAATGGTCAAATATGAAACATTCGTGAAATTTTCCGATCTATTCAAAAACAATATTTTTCATTTTTTTTTTTTTTTTAAATCGAAACTAACATTATAAAGGAAGTAATATTGAATGTTATTCTCGCAAGTTTTTGTTTGGACTTTTTGAAGAAACTATTAAAACATTCAGATCAGTTTAGGTTTTGTTAGCTTTGCATAACTTTTCTACAGGACCCTATACAAAAAGTGGGACTCTAACAGTTTTCTATTCAGTTTCTTATTGATTAGTTTTTAAATGGGACAAAATAAACAATTCAAATTTAACCAAACATTTCAAACGAGTAAGTGACATGTGATATTCCACCAACAGAAAAGAAATCTCCCCTCCTAGCTGCAATCTACGAGTGTGTACATTTATTCTCAACAATATATATGCATCGGATAGACGAGTGGTTCTTGTTTTTTTTTTGTATCTCTTATTTTCGTATTTTTTTCATCGCCTTCTCTCTCACTTTTAAGTAACGACATCTTCTCACAATATTATTTGTTTTTACTTTTACTTAGCCTCTAAACACCCATTCATCGATTTTGTTTCCTGTTTTTCTTGTTCTGTTTGTTATTGTTTTAATTGCAGGTATTTTAAGTACCGTTTGAAAATAGTGTGTTCCTCATAGGTGTGGTTAGTACGGTTATTATTTGGTAGTTTTGGTAGGTATTAGTTGCTAGAAAACCATTCTACCATGTGTTTGTCGGTGTATGTGTCGGGGGAAGAGTGGTTACATTTTCCTAAGACGGGGAGATTGTAAATAAAATGTTTGTTTGTTCAATTAGTTGTACTACGTTAAGTTTTTCTACTAGACTCTAGGGTATTTCTCCTTTTGATTAGAACCGTGTTTGAAAGTATATCTCAATTCCCTACGTAAGCTTGTAATTGAACCCAACCACGTGGTGGTACGCCGTAACGACTACCTCGGGGTTTAGCTTGTTGCGCCGTTCAACAGCGAATGAGTGTGGTGGTGGTGGGTTAGCTTCTAAGGTTAATTGAACGCGACAAATCATCGCAACGCAACGCAACTCAACGCACGCTTCTTACATGTCGGTCGGCAGAATGTCCGGTATAAGGTACTTGCAGAGATCCTCCTCGCCGGACACAAACACCACCTTGCCGGCGGTGTTCTCGTCCAGCCAGGCCTTGATGACGGGCCAGATCGTGGAGAAGACCATCGGGGCGTTCAGCACCAGGCACGCTCCGAGCCGCTCCGGGAAGTGCTTGCTGAGCAGCCAAATCAGGTTCTTGATCAGCTGGTAGTCCATGCAGGACGTGCTGAACCCGGCCAGGTCGAACACGATGCACAGGTTGTCGGTGACCTCCTCGAAGCACTTTTTGCACGCCTCGTCCAGGCAGTGCACGATGAACTTGGTCAGCTCGTCGATGTCCCGCTCGGAGGAGTGGTTTTTGGCTGGAATGTAGATGACGGGTCGGCCGGTGCAGTCCCGGTGCCGAAGGACGCGCGCCTTGTTGGCGTTGGCCGCGATGGCCGGTTGGTCGGCGAGCCGATCGACGCCGTACTCCTCGCGCCACTTGTTCGTCTTCAGGATGGCCTGTTTGTTGTGTGCAGGTGGAGGACAATTGTGTGTTCAGAAGGTGGACGCTTCTTCAATTAGGTTTTATGCGGCGACGTCGTTTCAAAGCTCGTATGCAAATCGAGTCGGCGTAAAAACTAATTATTTTTTTAACTTAAATGACTTGGATGAATGGAAACATAAAATTGTATTTAAAAGGCACGCTGAACTAGTTGAAAATTTCCAGGATACTAGATCGTGGGCCGTTTTTTTACATTCGTCGACACTGCTGGCCGCTTCTACGTCGTTGTCAATTGCATATAGTCAATGTCCTTCCTAAAAACCGTCCAAGTCCAAGCGAAACTTATTTGGGCATTCCGTGGAGATTTTCCCTTGTCCTCTTAAAATAGTTGAGCATCAACACTTCTTGTCTTCAAATTTTTTCCCTTGTCCCAAGTCTGCGGTGGAAACGCCCGGCTACGTCTCTATCCAAGTTCGCTTCTGAATATCCGAAATTCTGGCCACGTGACAGCCCAATTCAGCCTGTCGTGATTGATGACTTTTACGATATCAGCGTGTTTGCAGTCAACCACACAGTTGCCGTCGAAGGTTGAACGCAACGCAACCTCTCTAGAAGATCCCCAGCGTTCTCTGGTCGGCTTCCTTTAGCGTCGACGTCTCGCGACCGTAAAGAACCACAGGGAGTATCAAGGTCTGTACAGCATTATTTTTGTAGACGTTCTTAGGCTGTGGAACTTAAGTTGACTACGGAGACCGTAGAAAGCCCTGTTTACAGCTCCAATACGCTGTTTCACTTCGCAGCTCAAATCGTTGTCGCACGTTACGAGTGTACCAAGATAAACAAATTCATCAACTACCTCGAATCTTTCCCCATCTATTTCCACCTCCGAATACCTTTACCTGCACTGCCACTTGTTCTTGCCAGTGTTTATGGTTGACGGTTGAGACGACCATGCGATTTGGTGGTAAGTGTTACGTTTCATTGCTCGCCTGATCACTAGCACCAACCTCCAACGCTATGATGAACAGTAAGTTCGAGAGAGTATCACCCTGCTTCAAACCATCCAAAATTACGAATGATTCAGATGTCTCAACAGCTATTCGCACTATTCTTTTGACTAAATCGTACACCGCCTTTAAGTGGATAAACAAATGGTATGTTTACAGAGCATCCTGACAGAATGGGCCTCGTCCAAACCTGAGCCTCCCGATTCTCGCCAGGGTGACGATGGTCGGTTCTCCCAGCAGCGCTATTCCCCCTGAGCTGTACGTACTCCACCGTAGATCGTTCGCAGCACCTTCCGTTCGAAAACTCCAAAGGCTCGTTCGTCATCTTGCCGCAGCGTCCAGGTCTCGAGGCCATAGAGGGCAACCAATCTAATCAGTGTCTTGTACAGGATCAGCTTCGTGGCGCGTTGCATTCGATCAGATGTCAGGGTGTTCCGTAATCCAAAGGCGCGATTCGCAGAGTGGATACGAGTCCGAATCTCTAAGCTGGTGTCGTTGTCGGCCGTTACCAGCGATCACAAGTACACGAATTTGCTCACCTCCTCCAGCACATCGCCATCCACAGCTAAAGGGGTTAGACTTGGGGGGCAAACGTCCTTTGAGCCCTTCCCTCTCATGTACTTTGTTTTGTAAACCCTTTTCACCGTCTTTAGGTCTCTCGCTATAATATCAATGTCGTCCGCATAAGCTAGCAGTTGGACTGTCCTGTTGCATACCGTGCTTCTCGTGTCTATACCCGCTTTTTGCACAACTCCCTCAAGTCCGATGTTAAATAGCGCATTGGATAAGCCGTCACCCTACGTGCGACCGGGTTGGCTTCGGCAGGATGTTGATGGCACGTAAGGTAGCCTTGATCAGTCGAGTCTGTTTCCGTGTCGTTGCACAACACAGGGGAAGATTCGCAAAATTATAGCTGGCAAGAGCTAGCGAATCCCTACAAGTTTGCTTACCAAATGTTGCTTTAGGTTCACCCTTTCCATTGAAAGATCCAAATTTAGAACACCCAGATTGATGACCTAATGCTCACAAACTCAGCTGAAATAAACCCAAACAAATTTCCCTACTCTGCGACTGCTGCTCGCTAATGGAAAGTGCACACAACACACGACCTCAATTGAGGAGGGGCCTCCGCTATCAAGCAGTCTTTCGTCGGTCGTATGATGTTCTTGGGCGCAAAACGATAAGGCAAAACAAATTGATGATGTGATGGAAGTGTTCGGAGGACATTGCCCCGTCCCCACCAAAAAATTACTCACCTGAAATGCCGCGTCCACGGTTTTAAACGCCCTCAGGTAGCGCTTCAGGGAGAACTCGTTGTGGTACTGTTTGGGGTCTGCGTCCGCGATGAGCTTCATGCGTTCCTTGAGCGCGGCCAAATCGGCCGGATTCACCGGAGCAGCTTCCATTTCCATATGGTACGCGAGGGGTGGTGGTGCGCTGCCTCGAAATCGATCTGCTTGCTGGCGTAGGCGTCGTTTGCCCTCGTCTCAGGAATGTGTTAAAACTTTACTTCAAATTCACCAACTTTTAAAGCTGGAGCGCTGAACGATTCACTGTTGAGTCATTGCGGGCCAGGCGCGGACACGGATAGGGAATTGTGATTTCAGCGCTGCGTTCGCGTCCGTTTCTTTATCTTATCAGCACTTCAAGCTGGTCGAGTTGATAAGACGAGGAAAAATCCTGCTTGTTTTGAAATTGGTTGGATTCCTTTCTCCTGGCCAGTTTTTGTTTGTTTTTGACGCGCAAGTTTGACGGAACGGAAAGGGCTCGCAGGGTTGGGCACAATAATTTGGGCAGAATGTTCAGCAACTATTACACCGAGGAAAGCACGAAACCAAACCTATTCAGATATGAGTAAATTAGGCACCTGTCAGGATTGAGTGAATTTAACTGAAAATTCAACAAAAAATAGAGATTTCATTAGGATCTGACAGGAATCGTATGGAAAAGTGCGATAATAAACTTAGCAAAGTGTTATTTTTTGGTTCTGAATCGTCTAGTTTTATTGAGGTTTCCAAGTAGCATCAAAGTACGGAATTCGGAAGGAAAGCATTCAGAAATTGCAAAATTATAGATTAAATTTTCAAAAGGGTTATCTGAGTAGGAAACCCATGAGGTATAGGTTGTTTTGAAAATGTAATCTAGAATTCTGAAATTAAAAAAACTACTTAAATTTTTTTAAATTAAATATTTTAAAATAAAAAAAAATGACAAAATCTTAAATTCTTTCATATTAAAGGTTCAAAAATTTCATATTCAAAAATTTAAAATAAAAAAAGGAACAACATTTTTAAAAAATTCAAAACATAAAAATGGCGACAAAAATTAAAATATAAAAAATATCAGAATTTCAAAACAACCAATAATTGATAGATTAAAACACAGTGCTCGATCGTAAAACTTTCGTTGGGAAAAACGACATTTTCATTTTAAGAATTTAAGAATTTAAGGGGTTACATACATGTAAATCGGCAAAAATGTCAGAGGTTGATTGAGATAATTGGCAAAGGGAGCGCGTGGTCGTAAAAAAAAAATTCGGTGTGAAAAGTGATTTTTTTTTGTGTGCCTTTTGTTTCGCATTTTTGTCTTGAATTGTGCGCTGCGAGGAGAAGATTACCCTCTGAAAATGCAGCGTCATCAGTGCATAATTGGCAAAGGGAGCGCGTGGTCGTAAAAAAATATTCGGAGTGAAAAGTGATTTTTTTTTTGTGTGTGCCTTTTGTTTCGCATTTTTGTCGTGAATTGTGCGCTGCGAGGAGAAGATTACCCTCTGAAAATGCAGCGTCATCAGTGCATAATTGGCAAAGGGAGCGCGTGGTCGTAAAAAAATATTCGGAGTGAAAAAATTTTTTTTTTTGGGTGTGCCTTTTGTTTCGCATTTTTGTCGTGAATTGTGCGTTGCGAGGAGAAGATTACCCTCTGAAAATGCAGCGTCATCAGTGCATAATTGGCAAAGGGAGCGCGTGGTCGTAAAAAAATATTCGGAGTGAAAAGTGATTTTTTTTTGTGTGTGCCTTTTGTTTCGCATTTTTGTCGTGAATTGTGCGCTGCGAGGAGAAGATTACCCTCTGAAAATGCAGCGTCATCAGTGCATAATTGGCAAAGGGAGCGCGTGGTCGTAAAAAAAATATTCGGAGTGAAAAGTGATTTTTTTTGTGTGTGCCTTTTGTTTCGCATTTTTTGTCTTGAATTGTGCGCTGCGAGGAGAAGATTACCCTCTGAAAATGCAGCGTCATCAGTGCATAATTGGCAAAGGGAGCGCGTGGTCGTAAAAAAAATATTCGGAGTGAAAAGTGATTTTTTTTTTGTGTGTGCCTTTTGTTTCGCATTTTTGTCGTGAATTGTGCGCTGCGAGGAGAAGATTACCCTCTGAAAATGCAGCGTCATCAGTGCATAATTGGCAAAGGGAGCGCGTGGTCGTAAAAAAATATTCGGAGTGAAAAGTGATTTTTTTTTGTGTGTGCCTTTTGTTTCGCCTTTTTGTCGTGAATTGTGATATAGTTTTCGATAAAAACGATCCGAGTTCGTTAGGTTTATCGCGTAACAAAATTATTTTGATTCATCAAGAACGTCGTGTGGTGCGCTAGTCTTTTTTTGTGTTGAAAAGACCTTCCCATAGCTCCGTAGCTCGGAGGGCTCGACGTCAGTTGTTTGTGTGTTAAGCCCTCTCCATAGCATCGTAGCTCGAGAGGCAACGAAAATCAATACCTTATCTAGCTAATAGAAAGAAGATAGGAAAGCACTTGATGATTGAGTTCTTCGCGTCTATTCCGTAACAAATTCATGAACTAAATGATTATATAATTAAAAATCAGACTACGCTATCATTGCAGCATTGCGTTTAACACCTCATACTATAAACAAATATTATTTGGTTTTATCTTTCCACAGCCGGCTGTCTAAGATTGAACCATTTCATTAAAAATTTAACAACAGTTAATCGGGAAATGTCTCATCCGCAGCAACCGATTGTTTGCCTTGAGAATAAAATATAATACCTTTCAACAAACACTATGATTTTGGGTCGCATCATCATCTTCTATGATGAATCCTGACCAAACACCCTATCCTACTAACCAATTTTCAGGTTCCTGGCGCTTGTGGGGTGTAAGCACAGAGTAAATCAGCTGCCCTAGTAGCAACCTGCGCTAACTAACATTCCCGTCACTTAAAATCGAGGTCTACAAACTGACATGGCGGGCGCCGTTGGTGGCCAATGACTGTTACCTATTCGCAACTGATCTTGCTTTAGCAATCATGGTGTTTTATCTTTTCAGCGCATTCATACATGCTGTTGATAAGGGAAACACCACTAGATCGTCGAAGCCTATGATCAGTAGTGCTGAAAGGATATTACGGTTCTGTTCAGCAACGGAGGGGCAACCATGGGTGATCTCTCATGCTCATGCTCATGCTCAAAAATGTCAGAGGTTGATTGAGCACACATTTGAACTTTTTTTTTTTTTAATATGTTTGCAGGGAATTAAAATACCTATACATTTTCATCTACTAACAAAACAAATGTGAAGCCATTTGGTTGTACCGTTGCCGAGTTATAGCTATGTGAAATTAGCAGTTTCAAAAAACGGGTGCCACGATATCTCAACACTGCTCTGACCAAATCGGCTCAAAATTTTGGTGAAGACTCGTCAAACTATTCCCGTGTGCATGACGAAGGCCGATTTTCAAAAAGTTTATTTAAAAAAAAGATAAAAATAATTTTTTTTTCATATAAAAAATCGTCAGTATTTGATTTTTGTATTTTTTACAAAAGCAAAATTTAAAAATCGGGCTTCGTCATGCACACAGGATATGTCTTGGGAGTCTTCACCTCAAATTTCAGCCAACCTGGTTCATCCCATCTCGAGATATCGTGGCACCGGTAAATCAACTCGGTGTTTTGAGAAAAACGCTCACAAAGTTTGACAGGCCGCTTTGCGCATGGCAAAATTTTGATCTTAAATCGTCTCTTACTCAGTTTAATCATCTAATATCTTCATAAAACCTTCAGGTGTGATTGAAAATCATCTTTTTAGTGGATTGAATAAATTTTCTGTAACATGAAATTTGGTGATTTTCTACATGTATTTAACCCCTTAAGAATTTAAGAATTTATGAATTTAAGAATTCAAGAATTAAGAAAACATTTTTAATTATTTGTACCAGTCCTTTTTATTGTTTACCTATTTCCAAATTTCCTAACTTCCTAATTTTCAAATTTCCTTATTCCTTTATTTCCTGATTTCCTAATTTATAAAAATCCTTGCATTAAAATTTCCTATTTTCTTAATTTCCTAATTACTAAATTTCCTAGCTTCCTAATTTCCTTATTTCCTAATTTTCTAACATCCTTATTTACGAATTTTCTAATTTCCTAATTACCAAATTTTCTGCTTTCCTTACATCCTTATTTCCTTATTTCCTAACTTCCGTATTTCTTAATTTCCGTATTTCCTTATTTCCTAATTTCCTAACATCCTAATTTCTTAATTTTCAAATTCTCTAATTTCTTAATTTTTTAATTTCCTGATTATTACCAAATTTCCCTCGAAATTTCCTAATTACCTAATTTCATAAGTTTCTGATTTCCTTATTTCCTCATATCCTAATTTCTTAAATTTCCTAAATTTCTCAATTTCCGAATTTCTTTATTTTCCTAATTTCTTTACATCCTTATTTCATAATTTCCTAACTTCCTTATTTCTTAATTTGCTAAAATCCCTATTTCCTAACTTCCTAATTTCTGTGTTTCTTTATTTCCTAATTGACTAACATCCTTATTTACTAATTTCAAAATTGTCTTATTTCTTAATTCCTCAATTTTCTTGACATCCTAATTTCTGAATTTGTTAATTTCCTTATTTAATTATTGCATTATTACATAATTCATAATTTTATAATTTTAGTTTGTCTAGCTTTAGAATTTATAAATTTCTAATTTTCTTATTTTATTAAGAAATTTTAAAGTATTGATTTCTCAATAATTCATTTTTGTTTATAACTTTTCTGTCAAGAAGGACCGTGAGGTTAATTTTTCCAAGTTGATTTAAAAATCCATTTTAAACTCTATGTGGTCTATAAAGGGTCATTGTCATTCACGCAACATTTCTTGACCGCGTTCCTTCCGATCTGCATACCGTACTTTAAGAAGGTAGTGTAAACCCACCCGAACCCCCATTCAAACCCACCCCTGTTTGACAGTTCTCTGATTCTCTTTCCCTTTCTAGCATGCGCCTTCCTGTCATTAGCCAGAACAGAGCAGCAACAGAGAGAGAGCTCGCGCGAATCTGCCTGCGCTGCGCGCCGCCCGCGAAAAGTCAAACACTTCTGTCAGTGTCAAACTCGAACTCGTCGTCGACTCGCAGTGAAAAGAGAAAAAGCTCGCCCTTTCATTACAGTTTCTGTGAGCAAAGTTTACCACCATCGCGATGTCGTCAGGTAATTTTCGCATTTTTTGGTGATTTTGGTGCGTCGAAAGTGGCTGAAATTCGGTGTCGGGTGTGGTGGGAGTTGTGGGGGACGCGATTTCGGTGAAATTTGGCCTTGGTGGTGTGGGGACGGGGTCGAAAAGTGGGCCCGAAAGTGCCGTTCCTCGGCCGAATAATGGAAGTAAAAGTGACAAAATAACCGCGTGGCGAAATCTTTTTCCAAGATGCCCCTCCTCGCTCGCTCCCCGGCAAATGGCTGCGCGCCAGAGCGGGATGGGTTTTGTTCGTGGAGGGTGTTGGTTGGCTCGCTCTCACCGCCGGAGCCAAGTCAAGGAAATGATTCATAATCCGTAATCTTGGCGGAACTTTCTTTATGATTTTACTGGGAATCTTGTCTGGATTGCCTTTTTGTGTGACGTGCGACTGATTGCAACAGCAGCTCACACAAAAGGCGACCCTGAATGCACTTGGGATGCACTTACAAGAAATCGAGGGGGGCCGACCTCAATTTCAAGGAGGAGGCCACAGCAAAAAAAATGCCATCCAAAAAGGCGCGCGCAGTCGCCAAGCGCCTACTACGAGAGCGTTTCTTCCTCTTGTACTTGATGCGTGCCTTCTTCTCGATTCCTTTATCAATCACGTCACTCTCTCTCTCTTTCTCACTCCTTTTTTTTAAATCCCCTTTCCGTCTCATTCACTGGTATGATTTTGTACCACGCAGCCACATCGTGGCGAAGATGGGAAAAAGAGGGAGAACGAAAAAAAAAAGGATAGAAGTGGTGCCAGATTTGTAGAGAGACTAATGGTGGCTTCTCTCACCCCAGCAACTCGGCACACACACGAACCAATCGATAAAGTTTTATGAATGGAGTATGGATTACCTGCGGTGCGTGACGGACGCGGCGTGTAACACCGGTGGCCTAGTTAAAGGGCCAACCTATCATGGCATCATTTTCGGTAGCTAACAGTATCGGGAAAATTTGGGGCAAATTAGGGAGGGAAAACGATTTTTAATTCGAATTTAATTTATTTATGATGTCTGCCATAAGCCATCATAACTGAGAAATTCGAATTGTACCAATGTGAATGTTTCTCCAACTGTATGGAACAATCCAAGAAATCCTTGGAAAATTGTCTTAAAGTAGCAACAATCGATTGATTCAAAATAAAAAGCTCACTTCTTGGCAAACGATGGCAGAAATTATGTCAAACAGTCAATTGATTTTAAAATGTGTGCTTTTCAGAAATCTATAGAATAACGATGAAAAGGTGACAAAGTCATCGGATAGTATTGTGACTGCTGCAAGATAATAAAGAAACATGTAAATCTCTCTCCATACTCCATTTTAAATAATTTGTTCTTGAGTTAAAACCACAGACTGACCGAAAAGTAACAACAATTGTGCACGAGATAGTGACAGAACAGACAGATAGTGACGAACGATTGCAGAAAGGATGTCGAACGGTGATAGATACTCTCAATTGATTTTAAGATGGCTTTTAGAATAATCAAATCGTCGTTCATATAAAGTTGAAACCACTTTAATGCAATGATATGGTGAAAAACGTCAATGTTTGCAGTTTGAATGACACTTCTATAGACTATTTCGAGAACATCCTGCTTTCACATCATGTGAGTGATATGCCGAAATCTATACGATACTATACGAAACTCCAATAATGGTTGATTTCTCTAGAATATGAATATAGAACATGTAAGCTCGTTTACGTCGTTAACAAGACAAGATTTTAAAGCCAAGTTAGGGAGGGATTTTTAGGTGTTACGTGAAGTCCGTACTAGAAGTGACCAAATAAAGCTACCTCAGTAAAATAAACGAACATTTTTCTTTACAACTTGTCAGGAAAAAAAGGGAAGAAGACTTCCAAGAAGAGCACGATCTCGCTCGGGGAGTTCTTGACCGATGGAAACGCGGCGCTGGCCTCGCAGGTGCAGGTCGCCGTGCCGGTCAAGCCCCGCGACTGGGCTGACGAGTGCGACGATGACGACGACGATCGCCCGATGCGCACGCAGATGATTGCGCTGCCGACGGCACCGCGCGCCACCCGGCTGTTGAACGACGACACCGTGCCGCAAAATGGGCCCTTCCAGGCGTACATGTCCAACCTGCCATACGATCTGAACGAAGAGGACGTGTACGTGTTTTTCGATGGAATGGAGATTGTGTCGCTGCGGCTACCCCGCGACGATAGCGAATCCGGCCGGTTGAGAGGATTCGGCTACGTGGAGTTTGGCAAACGTCAGGATCTGATCGACGCGCTGTCCATTCCGGAACCGATGCTGAACGGACGTCGCATTCGGATTGACTTCTCGAGCGAGGGTGACCGCAACCGGAACCAGCGCAACAACCGGTACAACAATGACAACTACGGCGGAGATTCGGACCGGCCGATGGGCAACTGGCGCGACGCACCACGTATTGAGCGTGACCAGGGACAACGCCGGCCGTACAACAGCTACAACCGAGACCGTGGAGATCGCGATGGCGGCGAACGCGGTGGTGACTCGGAACGGGGAAGCCGATACGGATCATCGGAAGGTGGTGCCGGCGGCAACTGGCGACTCGGAGATCGTCCTGCACAAGCGGCGCCCTCGTCACCACCGTCCAGCCGGCGAGGCTTCGACCGTGGAGGTGCGGAGCGCGTTGGAGATCGCGGAGGTTTCCGTCGGGGACCTGACCGTTCGGGCGAACGTGGAGGTCGTCGCGAGATGGAACCCCCCATGGAACGCCCCAAGCTGGTCCTCCAGCCACGCACGCTGCCCCTGCCAGAGAAACCCAAGCCCGAGTCGGAGCCGGAAGGTTCCGAGCGGGACGTTAGCCCGGACCCCAAGTCCCAGGAAGACAAAGAAAACGAAGAACAGGCCGAGCCCCGCCCCAAGCCAACCCCCGTACCCGCAGCAAAACTGTTTGGCGACGCCAAGCCCGTAGACACCGCAGCCAAACTGCGCGAAATCGAGGAGCGTCTGCAGGAGAAGGAACGGCAACGTAAGGCCGCGGCCGCAGAGGCTGCCGCCGCCGCTGCTGCCAGCGCTGCCGAAGAGGACGAAGGCAAGGAAAAGTCCGACCCCAGCAAGGACGAGGCCGGCGATGAACATTCCGAGGGAACGACCACAGCCAAGAAGGAGGAAGTCATCTCAAACTGGCGGGTGCGCAGCGAACCCAGCGACCAGAAGGACCGCGCACAGTCGCCCTCGCGGAGGTACACCAAGCGAAACGGTGAGTTGGGGAGAGGTTTGTTTGCTATGACTTAAAACTAAATCGAACAACGCTTCCAGATGATTACTCCAACTTCTCAGACAACCGCGATCGTGACAACCGAGATCGCCGGGACAATCGTAACATGAGAGACAACAGACGTGACTTTAACCGGTGAGTTTTCCCATTGTCAATCTGCTTCCACAGAACTTAACATAAAGTGATTTATCCTCCCCTTCTAGACCAAACGATCGCGGTGACCGTGGTGGCGATCGTGGCGGCTTCCGGGCCGGAGACCGCGATCAGCGTGACCGCCGGCCAGATGGGCCCCGGGCGGACGATCGCGAGCACGCGGCAAAGCCGAGCGAGGCGAAACCGATCGAGGAGCGTATGCCAAAATTCCAGGAACCGACTGGACCGGTAAGTGTTTGCTAGAATGGAGTTTGATGTTGTTTTTACTTTTGTGTTTGTTGACGATCTTTGGGGGGACTCTTTTTTGGACGGAGCCGGTCGAACTGATGCTCTAAAAACTTTGTATAGAATTGATGAAGCGTACATTTCAGACTGTGAAGAATGTGGAATTTTTTCTTTTTTTTATATGTAGCCAAATAATAAATAAATCCATGCATTGTAATGATAGTTTTAGCAATCAAATCCGAAAAAAGCGAATGCTTTAAAAACGTCTTCTAAGCAGATATCTTTTCTTCTGAACTGAAATCCATTTCCAGATTTAAATCTCAATTATTTAGTCAACAAAAAAAAGTCATTGTTTGGTCATGGTTATCCCAGTAATCTTTTTATTTTTATTTTTTGTTGGCTAGAAAAACTGATAGTGAAATCCGGCAAATGATTTCTAGCCTGAAGAAAGCATGTCAAGTCGTCCATCAAAACATGTCAAAGCATAGGAGAAAATCATTAAGATTAAACATCTATAAAAAATCTAGTGAATAACTGCTTGCTAACCAAAATCACATCAATGCAATGGTATGGACAATAAATTTGTAAATCGCCGCTAACTGGGCTGCGCTTTACTCAATGTAATTGAAATTTTAGTGTAGAATTTGTGCTAACATGTGTTTCAGTGATGTGTCTTACACAGAAAAAAAAAAATCAATTCTCGAAATCGTGAATTAAATTCACAAGTGCGAGAACCACGAAGGAATATATTCACGTTTATAGTGCAAATGCACCATACTCATGAATAAATTCCTTCGTGGTTCTCGCACTTGTGAATTTAATTCACGATTTCGAGAATTGTTTTTTTTTCTGTGTAGATTCCATAAACTTTATACGCATTGTAAGTACTTTAAGTTCACGTCCGTGTTAGAGAAGCGCTTTTTCGGTGACCAATTTTATGCATTCTATGTACTTGAAGTTAACGCCAGCGTTAGGGAAGCGCAAAGTAAGTTTGCTAGTTCACAGCATTTTCAACACCTCTTCCAGACCTGTGCCAGACCTATGCTGTCCGATTACTCTCACAAAATTCACCCCAGCGAATCTCAGTTAGCTTGCAGTATAGAGCTTAATCAGTTTTCAGTTGTGAGGACCATTGCTTTTTGCTAAGCTTATTTCCAACAGAAATGCATCCGAGATCAAAATTGTGTTTAATCGTCAAGGTATGTAGATTAGTAAGTAAGGTAAGGCAAGTTTGAAAGCTGTCAAAATAGTTAGGTAGTTAGCACGAAACCCGGATTTCATATGGAGAATTTCAGAAAAGTGAAAATTTGACCATTTTCCAGCCAAATTTCACTGGATATTTTTTCTGTGGGGTTGTTAAGCATGCCAAACTGAACTGAAATACGCAATTAAAACAAAAATATAAATATAAATAAATTCTACTGAACGCGTTTTTCGGTTCAGTTTGGCATGCTTACAATACATAGAAAAAATACGGAGAAATTTGGCCGGAAAATGGTCAAATTTTCAGTTTTCTGAAATTCTCCATATGAAATCCGGGTTTCGTGCTAACTATTTTGACAGCTGCGAATTCCCGCCTTACCTTTTCTAATCTACATACCTTGTTTAATCGTAAAACAATGTTTCTCAACCGGTGAGGAATTTCCCCTTGGGGGGGATCTGGCCATTCTTGGGGAGGATTGAAGATGTAATAGAAATCCAATGTGTTTTTGTAGAAATATAAATCTTTGTTGGGGCGATGCCTTTTCGTTGGGTCGCAATTTTTTTGCGTCCGTTGTCGGTGTGCAACAACAACAAACCCCTATCATACCATTTCAGCTCGATAAACATTGTAACTCGTCGTTCGCAACGTTAACCAGTACCTCACTAAACATCAATCATTTAAAACTCGTAAAATCATAAGTTAAAAATTGCACTGTTCAATCCTTCATTCATTAATTTCAAATGATTTTGGTTCTATCTTTCCACAGCCGGCTGTCTAAGACTAAACCATTTCATTTAAAATTTAACAACAGATAAACGGGAAATGTCTCATCCGCAGCATCCGATTGCTTGCCTTGAGAATAATACAAAATACCGTTCAACAAACACTATGATTTTGGGTCGCATCATCATCTTCTATGATGAATCCTGACCAAACACCCTGTCCTTCTAACAAATTTTCAGGTTCCTGGCGCTTGTGGGGTGTAAGCACAGAGTAAATCAGCTGCCCTAGTAGCAACCTGCGCTAACTAACATTCCCGTCCCTTAAAATCGAGGTCTACAAACTGACATGGCGGGCGCCGTTGGTGGCCAATGACTGTTACCTATTCGCAACTGATCTAGCTTTAGCAATCATGGTGTTTTATCTTTTCAGCGCATTCATACATGCTGTTGATAAGGGAAACACCACTAGATCGTCGAAGCCTATAATCAGTAGTGCTGAAAGGATATTACGGTTCTGTTCAGCAACGGAGGGGCAACCATGGGTGATCTCTCATGCTCATGCTCATGCTCAAATATAAATCTTTGTTGGTATTTTTCAGTGATCCCCGTGCACCGCGTTCAACCGCGTTCTCTGTTTTCTCAAGTTTAAACCGAACCTTGCACCTCGGGTACAAACCCCGTGCAGGCCGACGACGCAAAAAAGAGACAAAAATATTTCCCTCACGCTCCCTCTGCTGTAAAGTGGTGTTTCATTCTCCGCTGCAGTCACACTACAGTGTTTGCCACAGAGAGAGTGAGAAGCAGTCATTTTTTCGTCTCTTTATACGCTCTTCGCTCGCACGGCATTGTACCCGAGGTGTGCACCCCGTGTTTACACCGCGTGTAAACTTGAGTGCGCCGTGCGGGGAGAACTCGAACATGGTAGTCTGGTGTGTTTGAGGTTAATCTGCACTGAAAACGGCGTGCGTGCGTTTCGGGAAGACTGGTATTTTTATAACTTTTGAAGTTCACCGCCATATATTTGAATTATATGGGAATGTCTGTGATAAGATATAATAGCAATTTTCATTTCTTTAGATTCTTGCAGGATCTTTGCAGGTGTTTCAAAAATATAGCTGACAAAAACTTAAATTCAAAAAAGTTTATCGAAAATAATAGAAAACTCCCTGAAATTGTTCTGAATAATACCATCATTTTTTTTTATATTGTGGATTTTTTGGCATCTTCTCACGGTCATTGGAAACGGTCGTGGATAGACTTAGGGTTTCTCAATTGGAGTGAAAAAGTTCAAGTTATAGAAATAATATGGATTGAAATTTAGATTTTTAATCACTTTTCCGACATCAGCAATGATTGTTGAACATGCTCGCAATTTTTTTATTCAGTCGAAAAAATATTATTTTTCTTGAAAAAAAAGTTTCATTTTTAACCACATGATCACCCCTAATTCTGGCTGGATGCCGCCATCACGCAACCGCGTGCTCCGTTTGTTTGTCAACAAAGCTGCAGCTGGATGGTGAGACGAAGTGAGAGGGAGAGATTTTTTGACATTTTTATGCCCGCATCTGGCCCGCCGCCTATTTCGTCGGTCGTTGAGCCGACAGTCATTTCCAACGACCGAGTCCAGCAAGGTACTGATCGTACAATATTTGCATTCTCTCAAACATGAGCAATTTTTGGAGAATGGAATTTCATAAATATTTTTTGTGAATTTTCACATTATTTTAAACATGAGCATATTTTGTTATAAATTTCAAAAATCAGCTTTAGTACAGTTGACTCTTTGGTTGTCAATAGAGTTATCTACGTGCGCATGTATTGCGTATACGTACACGAAAAAGATTGAGGTTAAATTTTGTACCGACCAGCAAAACAAATGGTGCACTAGTGTGTGTGAGGTTGGGCTTAGATAACTCAATATCCAAGGGACCGTCGAGGAAGAGAATCATCAGTTTACAGAACGATGCAAAATGAAGACTCGATTGAAATTTTTTTTTCTTGATATCCAGCTATGGGAGAGAATCATGGCAACGTCCATCAAACAAAAACAAACTAGTGTCAAACACCCTTCAAAGCTTCGTTTCGCCAAGAAAAATGTCTATCCAAGCCATGAGAAAGTGAAATTATTGACAACCGGAAGAGATTTTTAAAGCAAACAGAATCCAAGGGGCCGTCGAGGAAGAGATCCTTCAAGCAAGGGAAAATATCGAGGAATGAAGATAATTGGGTCCTAAAGTGAAGCTTAGATTGCTGATATTATTGTTTACAGCAATAAAGCTTATTCTTCTGAGTGCAATGACCCTTTGTACGACCACAAAGAGTTTAAAATGGATTTTTAAATAAATTTTGAAAAATTAACCTCGCGGCCCTTCTTGACAGAAAAGCTCCTATTTGACAGCTTGTTCCAAGGGGACCATAGTTGATCCATCGAAAAAATTTTGTCTTGTCAAAATTTTTATTTTACATTAAAATGAAAAAAGTGATTAGAAATGGTTTTTAATCGTGTTTTTTACCGTTATACATAAAAATTAACATAGGGCTTTAGTACCCAATTGAAGTATGCAGATTGAAGGGACTGAAGAATTCATCGATAGATGGAGAATTATTGATATCGAGAAGATCGACAGCCAGAGAGTCAAATGTAATAGTTTTTAAATAAATTCAAGCTAATTTTTATTTCCTTTCAAAATGAGAATTTTTTGAAAATATTTTTATTTTATGTAAAATTTGCTCTGTTTTTATTCAGTTTAGGTATTTTTTAAACTGGGAAGCTTTTGATAAAATATATTTGTGAAGTTTTGCGTTTATTAGTTTTTTTTTTTTGCAAACATTATTTAAATTATTTTCTGGGAGTTTTTGCATCTTTTTGGGCAAAATCCTATTACTTTAAAAAATAATCGAGCATCAAATATTAGTTTTTGTAAAAATTATTTGACGTCTTTTTGGTCTTTTTCAGTCAATATCAGTCATGATTTCTGCCTGTGATTGATAAAAAATAAAACTGTTAGTGTCTGCAATATTGCAACATACAGGAACATTTCTGGAGTTTTTTTTTTAAAGGTCCAATAAACCAAATTTTGAGTTTTTGCTTTTTTGGTGTTTTTCAACACCCCTGACTCAAGGCGGTTTCAAAAACACCCAAAAAGCAAAAACTGGAAATTTGGTTTATTGGACCTTTTCAAAAAAAAAAACTCCAGATTTATAAAAAGATTATTAAAAAAAGCTTTTGCATTCCATTAGACATAGAAATGCTGCAAGTACGTGTAAATTGTTGCGAGTGAAGAAAAAATGTAATGTTGTGAAAAATGTAAAGTTCTCTCAAACATTAATACCAAAATTATGACATTTGTGCAATGATACCCATTAGTTGGGGGGAATGTTGTTCCTGTAATTCAGCCAAGGGGGAAATGGATCAACAAAGGTTGAGAACCACTGATGTAAAATCATATTCATGTATCCTATAACAGACAGTTTTGGCTTGTACTCCGTCCGACATCTATTACATTCACTCCATCCGGCCTTGTAACCGGATATCCGGGTCATTCGAAAAAGAATGTCTTTGATCTTTGATTGGGTTCCAAGATTGTCAAATACATTCGATGTGCTTGAATGAGTACACCAATCAAGATTCGGTGGATCGACAAACCTGGGGGATGATTTTGCACCTGTAAAATCAGCTTCCACCATATGTTGTAATAAGTCAGTGTGTGTGTGTGTGCAACCAACCAAACGGGACCACGCGGTCACTTCTTACAAATTGAGTTGTTTCCATGTATTTTAGATTTCACATTCCATACATGCAAATAACTCGCATAGGCATTTGGCAAGTGTTAGCTCTGCCGAGCTTCGGTGACCCATTTCTACGCAGGCTAGCCGTGCGCGAGGTACCTCAGCTTGAATCGACAAGCCCCGCTCTAAAGAACGTTTGCGTCAATCGGATTCAAACGTTATTTAGAACTTCCGAGTCCTTGTCAAATGGACAAAGACTCAGCACGTATTTAGTTTGTAGTAATAGTATTCCTAATTCTACCAATCCAAAGGACGGGGGATCGAACCCCGACTTTATTTTTTTGTTCATGTTTAGTGTTTCAAAAATTCATATTTCCTGAATTTTCTCGTTTGGAGCAGATGGGAATCGAACCCAGGATCATTCGCTTACAAAGCGAACACCGTAACCAGTCAGCTACGGCTGCTCCATATTTCCAATTGGAAGTTTCTCACCCGAAAAGCAGAATCATCCGTCAAACCGGCACCGATTACAGTCGCATTGGACTTGACCAAAACGATAAGGGCGTTGTAGCTTGAAGATGTCAACCGCAATTGATGACTCCCGTCGGATGTTACAGGTCATCATAAAATCTGCAAGAACATCGCAGGAACCCACCACAACCGTACCGAAATCTAGCACTATCGTTCATTCGAAGAACACAACAACACGAACATTTTTTCAAAATTTTCGAACCGCGTATTCTCGGACACCGGAGTTGACACCCATTTCAAAACAAAAAAAAAAAAAAACTTCTTCAAGCAGCTTGACAAAAGATCTGCCATCGTAATCCACTTTGGTCGGTTTATCGCCCGACAACTTGAAATCTCAGCAGGCGTTGTAATCACTATAACCATCCAGCAAAAGCTGACCAAGTTACATCACCCCAGGCAACGTTCTTCCGTGGACTTCGCTCACTCAGCTTAGACAACTTACTCCACTATTTATCTTTTTTATGATTTTTTTTCACAAATTATCACACAAATGCACGAATTTGCTCCCTCTTCTAAAATTCAATAACACACCAAAAGCACACCTCACAGCAGCTACATGCAAAATTAGTCATGTCCACAGAACTTGGGCAATAAGAAACCGGATTTCCAACCGGAACAGTCCGTAAAACGGCAAGACACCGTGAGCACTACAACAAATCACTCACAAAACGTAAAGGCCGACCAAACTAATGAACTATAGTTAACTAAAATTCCATTTGAAAAAATATTTTTCAAATTCTTAAAGAATAAACGAAAAAACGCGGAGCAAAAACATAAAACGTCACGACGCGCGCACGGCTTCCCATATGTTGTAATAAGTCAGTATGCCGTAAGTCTCCCTCCTCGTTGAAATCCTACCATTTGGGTTCCGTAGAAGGTCATGATATCCACGTTGTCTGCCGTAACGTGCAAAATTTTGGAGCTGTCTGTTGAAAAAGGTTACCAACTTTCGAGACCTTTTTTTCCTGCTTTGAAACTCAAATCTTGAAGATCCGAACAAAGTGGGTCGTAAATTGCATTCTCATTTTCTTTATCATTTCCTTCACCACACTCAAAACTGCTTTCATTCGGTGTTGGATAGTCGTTGATTTGCAAGACCTCTCCCAATAATACTCCAGAGCAAATGTAGTGATTCCGGGATAGTCCTGGTCGCGTCGTTACTCGAAATGTGCAAATCGGTGAGCGCTATCTTTGCAAGCATCTGACCACGTATGTACAGAGCTGTGTGATTCAGAGAAGTTTCATTACTTTCAGGCTCCTGCTTCAAAATAGGGGTTTCTTTGCTCGTACCAAGAGGTTTCCAGCATCAAGGATTACTGACTAGTCTGAATGGTATTACCAGGATTACTGGCAATATGTTACGGATTACCTCTGATTTCCCAGAACTGCTTGGGATTTCTGCCTAGATTTCAGTATAGTAACAAAAGTCTTTTGAATTGGATCGACTGACAGCTGTCAAAAGCACAAAAACCACGTGCTTGGAAATCAGCGAACAATGGAGTTAAATATCAACATCAGTGTGTCAACTGGTTTTGACGTTTGAGTGTTTTTAAATTCGAATACGCTCTATATTTTTTACAACCATAAAAGCAAAATGCATTCTGCAGATTTCTCTTATAAGAATTACCAGTATTTACTTGAATAAATGGGACATAGTGCGCTAGTGTGCGTGAGATCGGGCTTAGATAACTCTATTACTTGGATCAAATCGCAACAGATGGCCTAAGGATTCTGACGTATGATGTCCGGCCAGACCTACTGCTTAGTAGTTACCGCAGGGATGATTCGTTGAAGGGTTGCACAAATGTTGTTTGTTTAAGCATATAGCTATTAACATGTTTTGATCATATTCCGGCACAAAATTGTAAATATTTTCTTTCCTATTCCCCCAAAACCCCAGAATCTATCGATGCAGAACACATTTGAGGGACTGTCTGCGGACGAGGTTGATGATTAAACAAGGACGCGGGCGTTTCGAACTCATCAAGCAGCAGCAGCAGCAGCAAGAAGCAACAAGTTATTATAAAAGAAAAAGAAAACAAACACAACGGGAAGAGCTCTCAGCGCACGAAATTTTCAAAGGGACACGGCGTGAACCCATTCTTAACGAGAACGTTACGCCGGAGGCGACTACTAACCAATCAAATTCCAACCAACAAGCGACGACGAAATATTTATCGGAAGTGAACACTAAGCGCCCAAGTTCAGTTCTCTCCTGGTTAGAGTGTTGGTGCGGTGTGTGAAATACAGACATAAAAGTGTGAGGTTAACGGTGGAGTTGTGGTGAACGTGGCAGGGCCGGGCCGCCTACCGGGGGGCCGTGGCGGACGGACACGGACACACGCACACACACACACACATACGATGACGATACGGTGGCTGCCCTCGCCGGGACGGAGCCGAGCACGCGGGCGGTGAAGGTCGGGCCGGTCTTCACCGCCCGGAGCAAATCTTCGATCTGCGCGAATTTAACAACAGTTTAAAAAAAAACTAAGGTAAGAGGGAGAGCGACTGAGCCGAGATACTAACCTGTAACCTTTAGGAGATAACTAGGCGCGACTTAGGGAGAAAAGTCTGTAGGATATTCTAATCGATGTGTATTGATTGTGTACTAATGTGTAATGTGGGACTTTGTGGCCGTGCGAAGGACTCCACGATGATGACGGAATGAATGCGGTGAATGTAGGACACTTTTTTAAGGTAAATTATAAACAAAATGGAGTTTGATTCTTGGCGCCGGAGAACCGGCGCAAGAGGGAGAGCGTAGAAGAGGGAGAAAGGGAAAGAGTGATGACGACGTTTTAGATGGCATTCACTTTTTGATAAGACAATTTTACACGGACACACACACACACACAAATTAATGAATTGCAAGCAAAGAGAGATAAGAAATCCAGCTTGATAGCAAAACAATACTCGATTATTAAGAGGAAACTTGAAACTGACCCTAACACTTATATTGCAAAAATTACGAGAAAAATCCCTTTGAAAGCGTGGCGTGCAGGCGTCCTGACGTGTGACAATTATACACACATAAATTAAACTATGAATGTTTCAGTTTTTCGACGTTGATTTACTTCAGTGTGTTCGTTTCGGTGTAAGCTAGACTATACTACAAACGGAAAATTAACTAACTAGAATCGTGTGCGACTAGAAGAGAGTGGGCGTCAGTATCTTTTAAAACCATATGACGCGAAACAGAAACCCTAAAATGATTCCAAATGTGCTGACTAAGTTACGTTTTCACCCCTCCTTTTTGGTATTGTTTTTTTTCTACTATTGTTTGTTTAGAATTGTTTTCCTCTGTAGCGAGATTTATATATATTTGCCGTAATTGTATGATTTTTCTTCAACCTAGTTGATTTGCTCCAAACATTGCTGCGAAACGTTGATGAATTAAGAGTAAGAAAGCAGAAATCCACAAGGCTTAGTTATTATTATAATTTTTACAATTGCTGGAGCTCACATCTTGCAAATATTACATTTATACACATGCAACATAAATAAAAACAAACGCCAAGTTTCTTTATATACACATTTATTTCATAGATAATCAAACAAGTGGCAAGTGAAATAAAGCAAACAAAAATAGTTAATTTAACCCCCTCATTGTCTCGTCGCTGAGACTGGCGGAAGCCCGGCGACAACAAGTAATATCTCCCGCGCTTCATTTACGGTACGGTACCACGGTATATAGGACAATTTTTCTTTTCCTGGAAAGGGTGCGCGCGGTGCAGCAGAATGGAATTTATGTAATGAATCAATCCTACTATTCGCGTGTATTCATACTATATACTATAAATAGGATAAACGATGTGCAACCGGCATCGGCAGCAACAACAACAACCACAACAGAAAAGCAAGACAGAAATATAAACTAATTAAAAGGCTAACGGAGAATATGCAAGGGGGTTCAGATTATTGCAGACTAATATCACAATATCCCATAAGTTTACCTCTGGATAGACTGTTTGCACACCGTTTCTGCCTCTTCATCTGATGACAACGCACTCTCCACCACTCCTGTACCAAAAACTAGTACCCTTCCAAGGTTGAGGCGATTTCGCTTTTTGTAAGGGGTGTGGCAAACTGGAACATGCACAAGCTACACGAAGAGTGACATAGGGATAACCCCTTGTGTACCCGAGACTCCAGGATTTACACCACACCGAGACGAGAAAAGACGTGCTGACAACTAGAAGTACGACACGACCCAAAATGGGCAATACGCCTCGTGACCAATTTAGTCTACTGGATTAATGAACCAACAACAACGATTCCGGGTAATTGAAAGGCCAATTAGCCTACAAGAATGCTACGGTTTCCCGAGGCAGCGTGCGCCTCTGGATTGGCAAAAACAATGGGACGACGAAACCAAGGGACGACCTAAGGTGCAAAGAAAAGCCTGGTTCAAGGGAATGGACTTGACGCGTGGATTCATCAGAACGACGTCCCGCCTTAAGTCGAACCATTACTTGTCCAAGGCTCATCTTTACCGTATCAACATGAGTGATACGAACTTATGCGACTATGGGCAGTGTTATCAGGACATCGACTATCTCGTATGGGCGTGTCCGGATCACCATGTTCACAGAATTAAGTTGACCCGAGGAAGACCACCAGAAATCCCGATGCGAGACGCGTTATCTCAACTAGACCTTGATGTTCTCTATCCGATCTATCAGTTCCTCTTAGATTCAATAAAATATCCATTTAGTTTTTCTTCAGTTAGTTTTCCTCCAGTAAGTTTTCCTTCAGTTAGTATAACACGACTTCACACAAAGCCGTCGTTTCTGGTTTGCACCGGAAGCAAAGCAAGATTGCCCCAGCAGCTGGACACCGAGTTGCGGCTGAGGACAAAAGCAAATGGGGTCGTAGAACTCAAATTTGATGTTTAAAACAAGAAAAAGAAAAAAATGTGTTCGTGATTCGATTATCTGAAGTCCCGTCCAAACCTTCGGATAATCGAGTCTGGACTGTATTTTTATTTTTTTAGAAATTCCCATGTACAGTATCGCAATAAGTTTTTTCTCGCGAAATAAAAATAATAATTTCGTCAATTAGATAGGTTAGGTATTTTGAAAACTAATGATTGCAAATCAGTTTCACTGCGGAAGGGTGCAAAATGCATTTTAAATTACTTTTTTCATCCAAAAAATTGCTTGTATTTTTTTAAGTGAACATTATATTTTTAACCAGGAACCGTGGTTGCCTCTCACCCAGTCGGCTTGGGTTCGATCCCAGACGGTCCCGAAGGCATCAGACCATGCCTTCCGTCGGACGGGGAAGTAAATGTTGGCCCCGGTCTAACCTAGAGGGTTAGTTCGTTAGCTCAATCCAGGTGTAGGAGTCGTCTCCTTGGGTACTGCCTGGAGTCGATGGTAGGCAGTTGGACTAGCAGTCCAAAGGTCGTCAGTTCGAATCCCGGGTGGATGGAAGCTCAGGTGTAAAAAGAGGTTTGCAATTGCCTCAACAATCAAGCCTTTGAACACCTAGTTTCGAGTAGGAATCTCGCAATCGAGAACAGGCATGCCAGAATTTGAAGATTTTCGGGCACATCACAAAAACGCAAATGAGTTTAACTTGATGGCAAAATAATATTTTACAAATCTGTCTTTGACAAAAAAAGCAGAACATTGTTATCTTTTTCATGAGTAATTCATTTAATTAAAAATCATCGAATAACATGGCAAAACAATACGTTTGAGCATTGAGCCTGTGCTCGAAAATCTTCAAATGTGGCATCCCTGATCGAGAATGCCAAGGCAATGCTGTAGAGCGAATAATTTGATTTGATTGTGTTTTTTTTAATGCAGGAAGGATAATGTAAAACTAGATTTCAAGCATAATCTGAAAAATAATATGCAAAAAGTATCTTAAAATAGATGACATAGTTGCATAAAGCATTTAAGCGACTGTGTTAGTTTTTTTTTTTTGTAGAATTGTAATTTTTTTTTAATATAAATTAAAATGATTTGCTCCATGACTTTTCGAGAAAATTTTGAAGGTTCGGGGACAAAAACTTCAAATAAAATGAACAGATTCAGCATTTTTGTAAATGTAAACCTGCCAAAAAATTACCATTTAAAAAAACCAACCAAACACTTATTTTCTTAAACTTGATAGGTGCTATCGAAAAAGTACATTGGTTTTGTTTTTTGAAACATTGCACGAAAGGTAATCTTGAGTGCAAATCCTTAAAATCTATGTTGACGATATTTTCCCTCAAAATCATTTCTAGAGTATTTTTAAAGGTTTTAAAAGCTATTGTCTGTAATATGTTTATCCAAGTATCCACCCAGCACTAAAAGAAATCGTTAATTGGCTGCTAAACAGCATATAAATGCACTACCCATGATCGCATAAATGTCCCATATGCATTTTCATCGTTTTTGAGTTATTGATGCAGTTACGTAGGGTTTGATGTAAGTATAAGCGCCTAACCATTTATAGTGTGCCTATCAATATTTATTAAAGCAAAAACTGTTTTATTTTTAGTTTGAATTCAAAAACTAATTGTTATTTACTGTGTTTTGTTTTCTCCTGAAATCTTTCCTAGTGTTGAGTCGTGTTTATATGTTGCTATTTCTTTTGTCGCGGTGTTTTGTTACAATTGTTGGTCCTAAGCATTTTATAAAAGTTTTTCAAAAGTACAATAGTGTTGAGTAAGGGCTCGAACCTCATTTGTTTGAAGAAAAGGGTGAAGATTGAAGAACAATGGACAGTGAAAGAAATATACTATTTGAAGAATCAATAGTAAAAGAATGATAGTAATTTATGAAGTAGATAAATAAATTAACAATAGTTAATAAAAAGAGGTAACAAACAAGATAGATACATAAAGATAAACAAAATTGACATCGCTGCCAATTTAAGGGAAAACAGACAGTTTGTTACAGTAGCATCAATTAGTAAATAGAATGGAAAAACGTTGAGAAATAAGAGAATCAAGAAAATAAAATCGAAAACAAATGGACGATAATAAACAGAAGGCGTGTTAGAGAATCAGTGGAACAAAATGAACAGAATATAGATGGTAGATAAAAAAGAAGAGAAGAGAAACCCCAGTTAATTCAACATACTGCGAATCAAAACAATACCGTCTACAATCACAAATTACTTCTCTGTCCCACATTGGCGTGCCCCTTTCTTTTAGCTGTCTCGATTCTGACCCGCGGCGGTCAAAGGTTTACGAGCCGTTTCCACAGGCCAACAGCAAGGTCACACTTTGTCATCAGAATCAATGCCCCTTGTCCCAATAAAGGCCCTAAAAATAACAGGGTCGACAGAAAAGATGCATTTTGCATCCTGTCCACAAATTAAAACATAATTGTTCCGAGTTTGTGGGTGTTCCGAATATGAGGGATATGGGCAGAGCTGTAGTATTGATCCAGGTTTAAAATTTTGGCTGTTCGGATTATTGAAAAGGCTGACTTGTTTTTTTCCGTAGGGTTTATTTGATCAATAATTGTGAAAAAGAGAATAATTCACAGTAAATTAATTACAGTTTATTTCTACTTGTTACAGTAACTTTCCTCGTTTTGTGATTTTTTTATGTTTCATTTTCAAACTGCCAAGAATATTTGTTTTTTTTTGTTATTTTATGTTTTATATATTTTTTTTTTGATCTTTTTCAAGTATTTTTGTTATTGTTACGTTCTATTAAAATAATTGGTTTGCAATAAAAATAAACATCTGCATGTTAACTAATAATAACTATAAGCGAGAGAGATAACATTGTTGATGGTTGGAGGTGGGAGCCCACAAAACGGTCCCATTTACAGTAGCGCTAACCGCATAACCGCCTTCCGCCACCGGGCGCACTCCCGGATCAGCTCGCGCTCCTTCCCCTCCAGCACCTCGTACTTTTCAATCAGCTCGGAAGCTTCCTCCTCCAGCTTGGACTCGCGATCCTTGCGGTTGATGCGCGACTTCCGGGACGCCTCGTTGTTCTTGTCCCGCTGCTCGCGGTACCGCATGTCCGCCTCGCTCAGGTGCTCGTACTCGGACCGGTCGCGGACCGAGGCGACCGGCTTCGGCGGACGGCCGCGCCGCTTGGTCGGCTTAGTCGATGCGGACGCCTCCGAGCCGTTGTCCCCGCACACGGACGAAGCCGTGGACGAGGAGGCGGCGCTGCTGCGGAAGCGTTTGCCGGCGTTCGTCGACGCGGTCAGCTCGTCCAGGCTCTCGATCGTGATGGTCGGGAGCTTGCGCTTGGCCGGGTTGAACAGGTCACTGAGTGTGGGGCCGCAGAGTTTACTGCTGGTTGTATTGGTGGAGGTGGAGGATGCTGGAGCGGGTTCCGTAAAGTTGATGACCGGTTTCTCCTCCTTCGGGGAATGGATGACATCGTAACCCTGGAAGAAATGTTGAAAAGTGGGTTTGATTAGTTTGGATGTTACGTAAACAATGTTTGAAGTGTAATCAAAACTGAAAAGAGGGGGTTCCAAAATAAGCGTGTAGCGAAAATTTTGACAGGACACCAAAAATAAAACAATAAGGTTCAACTCAGTGACGGTAAGTACAGGGAGAGAAATAAATCAGTCTTGTTGTACGTTTTGGAGGTCAAAAGAACGAATTTCTAAAACTATTCGAAAGTTGGGAAACCTACCGTTGCCGAATCGATGTACTCGAGTAGATCGAAGTTGTCCTCCTTGATCAAGAACTCGTCCTCGAGGTCGAGCAGATTCTCGGTCAGATCCGGCGTGTTGAGCACCACCTGGGTGGTGGTCAGCAGACCCGCCGAATCGTCTACGACGCGCGCCTCTCCGGCGTTCATAATCTTCAGCTTAAGGTTGGGCACCTTGCGGACGGGGGCCGCTAGGACCGCCGCCGATGACGCCGCCATTCGGCTTTTCATTCGCTGCAAAAGCTGACGTTTGACCGATTGCTGGCTGATTGGTGGCCGCCTGTATTGCTGCTGCTGCTGCAGGAGGACGTTGGTTTGGGGCTTCAGTGTCTCTCTCGCCTTTGCTAGTAGTGCTAGATTTTCTTCCTTCACCGTAGTTGTTTGTTTCTTAAAAGCGGCAGCCGGGTTCGTGCCCTCGCCGCTTGGTAGCTGAATAGTGTAGTTGTGTTCAAGTTGCGTTTGCGTTTTCACATCGAGGGTTTCGTCGTCTGCGACTACTTCCACTGTCTGCTTGCGTTCTACATGCTGCTGCTGCTGCTCATCTTCACCGTCGTTGGTGGCATCACTGAAGTAGGAGTTGGCGGCAACGGAAGGTTGGCTTGGGGGTTGCTGTTGTTGTTGTTGCAACGGTGCTGCTGTCAGAGGTTGATCTTCCTCCTGTAGCAACCGGATTAAACTGGGCGATACGTCGTCGATGGCGGTGGTGAGGGCGGCGCTGTGCACCGACACCAGGCTGTTCGACGTGCAATAGAATGAACTCGAAAGTTGTTCGATTTCCTCGTGCAGGTTTCCCGCGCACAGGTCGTCCTCTTCGCTTGCTTCCACGATCGGAGAGCTGGGCGAAAATAGGATGCTGTTGAAATCGACGCAAGTTTCGGATTCCTGGAGCGATCTCCGATGGTTTGGAGAGTACGTATCGCCCGAGCTGCTGCCGGGAGACGCCACACCGGTGCTGTGGTGTGGCGTAGCCACGTAACTGATAGGGCTTAGCAGTGTCTCCTCCAGGCAGGGTTCGAACTCCCACGAGTCGAACCCGGCCGTAATGACGGACTCTTTGTGGTTGGAAAAGAGCGGCTCCATCAAGCCACTCTGCTGTAAGCTGCTGCTATCGTTACCCTTCCCGTTGTTGCCGCTGTTGTTGTTGAAGTCCTCTCCCTCGTTCTTCGTGATGCCGTTGATGTCGTGTTTAGAAAATACGTTGGTTAGATTAACTTTCGCCGCTCGCTGCTGGGACGTTTCTGGCCGTCCGCTGTCGCCGCCGAAAACGCTTTCAAAATCAAATCCACCGATGTCGCCGTTCGCCGGCTGTGGTGTGTTGAGCTGTTCACCTGTTGTAACGCTTCTGCTGCTGGTGCCACTCGGCCAGGGCTCCGTGGCGACCATGAACATGCTGCAGTTTGGCCACAGTTCCAGCGGAGGTGGCGACGGCGAAGCGTTCTCCATCGTGATCGTGTCGAACCACTGTGACTCGCCGAACCCACCACTGCTGGGATGGTTGACGGCCGAAAACTCCGACGCGTGCGGATGCTGCTGCAGTTGGTACGCGCTTGACGCCACGAAGCTGTTGAACTGTTGCTGGCTGTTGTTGTCTCCTTGAGGCAGGCCTCCGTAAGAGCGGCGGAATTGTTCCAGGTTTAGTGTTGATGCCGGATAGTTGCTGGTTCTCTCGCCATGAACGGCTCTCGCTTGCGAATCCAGTTGCCTGTGCCATTTTGATAGAGACTGCCGGGGAGAGAGGTGAGGTTGAGCGTTAGTTGAGTCCGGATGATCTGCCTCGGCGAGGCCGCACTCATGATACTTACTATGAATTCTCCGTTGACTTGTAATGAAATTTTAACGCCTTAGGCTTCACCAATGGATGAGTTGAGAGTTTTGGGCCCCCAACCTGCAAAAAGAAAGAGAGAAAAAATGCTTGTTTAGTACGAGGTGATCTCTCCGAGTCACGTGGTTCAGGACACAGGTTCGTTTCAAGAGAGCGAGAGAGCAACGACTTTGCTGCGTCATCGTGACATGCTCAAAATGGCGAACATTTGTGCTGCGTCATTGTGACTGCTGATCATCGTGATCAAAAGTTAACGAGCAAAGCATGATCTGCAAAGGTGTGGAATTCGGGGAAATTGCGCTAAATAAACAGCGACTTCTTGATGATCTTGGTATTTTGAAGTGGAAACGAACGCGTTGCAACTTGTTGGAACGTGAGTCACCGAATCGAAAAAAGTGCAGTCATGTGATTGCCGTTCAGAGATATATCTATAAAGAGAGGAGCTCTTGTTTTCTTTCTCTCTTGATTTACTGATGTATAAATTACCGATTCGTATAAAAACATTCTCCAAATTAGGATATCAAAAACTGAGATTAAAGAAGTTTTTTATTTTATTTTTTAAACGTTAAAAAAGCAGATGAAAAAAAGTGTTTTATTCAAGCAGAAGAATTAATTACAGTTCAATCTTCTGCCCTCTGATATCTTTTGGAATCTTTTTTTCTCAGTAACTGGGTGACAAATTTAAAATTTCTGAAAATATTACTTTCCATTGGAATCGTTTTTAAATATCAAATGGATCACATTATATAACGTGGCTTTTCAATCTTATTTATATTTTTCATGTTTTACCACCACAGATCTTTTCGATATTTCCTATATTTTTATAAATTCATCGATATTTTACAAATTTGTGAAAATCCGATCCATTCCAAAATTGGTCTGGAAGTTTCATGTCTGGAAGTTTCATGTCGGAAATAATTAGACTCGTATTTTTCATTAGGGTAACCTACGCCATATTAGGGTGGTCCAGTAATTGCTATTTTTGTTAATTTTCCTTGAAAAAAATCTTGTAAATGTATAGGACAAAGCACGTATCATTGGCAGGTTAATAATTATAACCCAATTCAATCCAATTTTGATATTGATTGTTTGATTTCAGTCAAAAACTTAAAAATTAGGCAAGCCGATGATAAAAAATCCCTATTAAGCCTCATCTACAATCAAAATTACGTAAACTCTTTCGAAAACAATCATCAGTCTAGTATCAACTATTGGTTGCTGCCATCTCTATCTGACAAAGTAAACAGGGGTAGTAAACAAATCTGGAAAGAAAACTTTGACAAGGTTGTCAATAGTCAAATTTGGGAATTTCTTAAAAATGCTTTCTTGAATTCTGGTTAAAATTTCAATTTAAAATGTTCTGTTTTAATTGATTTTTGATTATTTTTTTTAAACATATATCAAGTGGAAACATTCGAAATATTTTGCATGAATCTTAAAATTCTTAATGTTGCCTCAGTTTATGATATCCGGAAAGCACGATTTTTACGCAGATTTTCCAATAACTTTCCGATTACAACTGAGTTTAGTGGCCGAGGTTTTCCAAGCCCAAGAGGAATGTGTGGGCTGTGCTGTATTTTTTCGTTTGTCCGCGTTTCACCAGTTTTTCCGCGTTCGAACGCGTTCAAACGTGTTCCAACAGGTTTGGTCAGGTGGTTCGCCTCTTCGAACTCTTCCGCATTGCGTTTGGGATTTAGAACATTCAGGTGAAGATTTCATTGAACAAACTTGTTCAAATGAATGGTTGAAAACCAAATGAAAAATAAACTAAAAAGTGACTTCAACGTCCAGCCACGTCACGTGACATTTTCAAATTTGAAAACCCGTTTCGGAATCGATTTCATACTGTTGACGTGGAAGGAATCGCAATCAGCAATTCAGATGTCATGTAAACAACAGAGAGAGCCCACAGGAAAATGCTTCTAAATGGTTGACGTCACTTGACTGTTGTCAAGTGCGTAAAAGCCCATTTAGGGACGTTTAAACGTGGCGGGGGATTTATTATTAGACCGCACGACAATGATAAGCGATTTTATTACGTATTGTCAGTGTGATAAGGGAGCGTTCTTTTATTACGTAACGCAGTAGGGGGGGAGGGGGGGTCGGAGGCCGTGTTACGCTCCATACAAAATTTTTAAAATTTGTATGGAAATTTTGTTACGAGGGGGGGGAGGGGGTCTAAAAATCCGATTTTTCGCGTTACGTAATAAAAGAACGCTCCCTAAGAACGAAGGTGCCATTTTGTCGACCAAGTGCTTATCAGGGCTGGCTTCCGTTCTGTTGTGGGCTTTTAAAATGACCTAAGCCATTAGGGGTATGGGTCATTATCGATAAGTGGAACGGGGAAGTACACTCTTGTCTGTGGGTAGTTTGACAATATCCACTCATTAGGGAATAGCCAGGTAGATTCAATCTAATTGCGTTGTTACAACACAACTCACTTAGTTCGTAACTACGTTCTTGAAACGGTCAAAGCTCCAAATCGGCTGACATTTCCGAAAATGATTTCCTTCTCGACGCTTCCAAACCCCGAAAATTCCTCAACTTTAGTGCTTTCGTGTTAATTTAATTACCATCTTCGTCGAGGGTTGCCCATTAAAACCAAGCCTCCTACTAACTTGGCATCCCCCCCTCTTCCATCAAAGAGCTCGTGAAAATAGGAGCTTCTCGAAGCTTCCGAAATAAAAAGAGTCGCCGCTACGCGTGCGTGTGAAGCGTTCGTCGACCTTGGAACCGTTCGCTGCGTGGCACATCTCTGGGAAACGGGAGAGTGGAAAGAGGACACGGGAACCTTCTCGAACTTTTTCCCTGATTTGGCGGGTAGACACAGGTCGAAAAGTGCCGGGTAGGCGGTCATGTGAACGGGGAAAATCCGCGCTCGAACGTGTTTGAACGTGTTCAGACATGTACTTTCCCCCTTGTCTGTATTACGTCACAGTTGTTTAAGGAATCGCGTTGGCGGCTTGACCTTTGCCCTTAACGGGGGTAATTGAGGGATTCCGCGGTGCAAGTTTAAATTTAGACACTAATTAAGGGGGGTTTTAATAATAGCGAAGAGAGAGTGCTCAAAAGAGTGGTACGTACTCTAGAAAAGGTTCCTTCCTGGGATCAGTCGGCCTTGGGTGGTGGCTGGTCCCTATCCGAAAGTGTCCGTTTGTTTCCGGTTCCGGTCGAAACGGGTCAAGTGACCCACTGAAAAGTGTCCTTGCGGGTTGGGAAAGTTTTGGCCAAAAACCACTTTTTTTCATCCACCGAATGAATCACTCTCTTTTTTTCCTTTGACTTGGGAAAATCTGAACCACCGAGAAAAAAAACACGTCCACTCGCGTCGAAAGCTCCACTGTAAATGGTGGTGTGGAACCGTGAATGAAGGCCAATACCAACATGGCGTTCTAGTACCGCACCGCGGTTCCATGAACCAATTTTTGTTGTGCAACCACTACGCACGCTGATTGGCTGCCGAAGACGTCATCTCGCTTGACAGCGGGCGCCATATTGGAAATTTTCTGTCGAAAGCGCGCGCCTCGCGCAATCTAGTACTACAGTTCAAATAACGATTCTACCACAGCAACGTGAAGTTACTTAACTAACTGGAATCAGCTGTTTTCTAAACATTACTAATAAAAACCTTTGTTTACTCACCCTCGATTGATGACGCCGACGACGTTAACGTCACGATGCTGCTGCAAACGACCCATCATGGTGCCCTTAATCGAACTCTTTTTAGTCACTCTTCTACTCTTGGTCGTCGTCGTTCCACAGCGAAAAGTGTTACAATTACAGCCCATAAACTTCGTAAACATAGGCTTGTTGCTAAACTTTCGAATGTTCTTACACTTGCCGATCGTGGACTTGATGATGATGACGTTGCTGGTTGTGCCGCTAATCTTCGAGATTGCTTGCATGATAAGCGCTTAGTCAGTGGCTTAGTATCTGGTTTAGCGAACCCCTTTCTTTTTACGACTTCACGCTTGGTCAGTCTTTTGAGCGTTTGCAGTCTTATTTTTGATTTAACACCTCACTTTTTTCAGTCTTTTTAACGTTTGGACTTTGTCTCTCTTTTGCGGTTTTTTCTGTTTTTTTAAACTTTGCAAATTTACCCACAAAATCACGTGTCACCTTAACACCTCACTTTTTCAGTCTTTTCAAAAGTCACCTTAACAAAATAGTCGACCCCAAACGGTCCTCACGTAATACTCTTTCTTAAAAAATAGCTATTTGTTGGATTTGTGCGTCTCGTTTCACCTTAAAAATTTTTTACGATTCACTTTAGTACCTTTTGTAAGCTTCTGAATTTTCTTCCATAGTTTCCACAATTTGACACACTTTTTCAGAAATTTAGTAAAATTTCAATCACGATTCGATTTACGATTTGAGCTGCCTTGTCGCAAAAATACTTTACGTAAACTTTTTAGGTGCGCTTTTTGTGACAACTTTCACCTTAACACAAATATCTCGCAGATAGGTTAAAACTTTCAGAAAAAAATCAATCTCGGAAGGACTCGGGAAATATCTAATATGACTGTGCTCGTTCGTGGTTGGAATAAAAGTGATGCAATTCAGGACCTAGTGGAAATCATACAGCCTCGCTGAAACTGCCAAACGAGAGTTGTTGGGGTTGTTGGATTACGGCGATTACATGCTTGGGGCTCTCGAGTGGTGTTGGTTGGAAGTGTGAATGTGGTGGGATTTGACAGAACGTTTTTCGAGCTGTTCTGCGATCAGGGGGTGTGAATGGGGCATGGAAAGTTTGTGCGCAATGGAGAAAGACGGGTTTTATAAAAAATCCGCTATGAAACTCAAAATTTAAAAAAAATTGTTTAACAATATTCGAAAATTAGACCCCTACACAATCTCCCTTCCCTTCCCACGCCTTGTCTTTTAACATCAATCCCTTCCCAACTAACCCCGAGTAGGCCGCGGGTAACCGGCTCCCCTCCCACTAACATTTACACACAAGATCCTCTGTAATTACTCTTAGCTTTAAGAAAAATGTAATTTCAAAAGCCGACTCGGTCCTAACCAGGTCCCAGTACAGAATAGGACCTAATAAAAATAATTTTAAGAAATTCGAAAAATTTCTTTGATGAATACGCTTAGTTCTTTCAATATCTTAGGATGAGTCGGCATTCTGACCCACCATGCGTCTCCATCAAAAATCACTGGGAACTAATTTCTATGGCGAAGCATGGTTCATATACTAAAATCAATTATTTACAAAAAATCATATCTCAAACCTCTGTTAGTGACAAACAATTTTAGGATACGAGTAGTAATACATTCGGAAAAAGTAAGCTGGGGATATTTTATAGGGTTTGTGAAACATTCTTTAAGAAGAGGTAGAAAGTGCCCATTTCCCATGTTAACTTCAGGTCAATAGAGGACCTACTAAACATTAACCAAATCAAATGCGCTCAAAATTTCCGGCTAACTTCTGGGGCCATAGTTTTTTGAAAATTCCGGTTGATGCACTCGACAATAAAACTTGAGTATTTTTTTTAAATAAATTTGTGAACCACGCTATTTACTGTACGGCTAAATATTTCGGGTTGTGCCTAATTTTAGCAAAATCGGAGCACTTTTCATTTGGGCCCTGCTGGTTCGACTTGGAATGGAATGACAGCCAAACTTTTTGTTTATCCATTGTTAGTACCACTGCGCGATTTTGACATTTCGGGCGTGCGTTATTTGTAACGCCATTTTCGCTTAAAAATCTGGATAGGACACACTCTCCGGGCTAAAGCAAAAAATCCGATGGTTAAATCGCATGCAAAAGCATGCACATCACCTTTGTGAGAAAAAGCATGTAATATTGTATGAGAAAACGTGTACACAAAAAGCAAGTACCTAAGAAAAAAAATCAGGTCTGCTCACCTAAAAAATAACATCAAACTGGCGAAAGTCATATTCAGATTACCAAATCCGCACCCCAACCCTCTCGACTATCTCGCCGCTGTGAAAATGGTCGGATCAATGCCAATGTAACAATAGGGACGTGGCGTTACATCGTGCTGCCACGTGGTTTTTTTAAGCGCAAGAGTGTAAAAGTGCTGAGTCATCGTCTAAAAATAGACGGCGTCCTATCTCGCCCAGCAAAATGAAGTCGATAAAGTAGTCGGTTTCGATGAGCAAAAGTGGAAAACGTGGTCTAAAAATAGCGACGCCATCCCCCTATAGGGACGTGGCGTTACATCGTGCTGCCATCTGGTTTTTTTAAGTGCAAGAGTGGAAAAGTGCTGAGTCATCGTCTAAAAATAGACGGCGTCCTATCTCACTCAGCAAAATGAAGTCGATAAAGTAGTCGGTTTCGATGAGAAAATGTGGTCTAAAAATAGCGACGCCATCCCCCTATAGGTTTTCCGTACTGCGTATACTGTGTTAACTACAGCTACATCGGTGAAGATCGAACTAGAGACATAGCGGCGAGATAGCAGAGAGGGTTGGGGCGCGGATTTGGTAATCTGAATATGACTTTCGCTAGTTTGATGTTATTTTTGAGAAGAGCAGCCCTATTTTTTTTCTTATGTACTTGCTTTTTGTGTACACGTTTTCTCATACAATATTACATGCTTTTTCTCACAAAGGTGATGTGAATGCTTTTGCATGCGATTTTACCATCGGATTTTTTGCTGTGTAGTATACCAGCGGAGAAATTTTAAAACTTGATTTAATGGCAAAATAGATGTTGTGATTGGATTCTGTATAGTTTAATATACTCGATATATACTCGACTTTTGACGCAAGTGAAGTATAAAATGAAATTAACCGAAATATCGTGTGCACCTCAATCAGCAAAAAAGCACCTCAAAACCACCTCCAAAAACCCGAAATTTCTCCGGTGGTCAGGAACCATTTTTCCAAAGCTGACCATATCCTGAAAATAGCATGAATTTCCCGTCGAATGTAACTGGGTAGATCGAAATCTGTCAATTTTTTGCAAAGATACAGCATTGAGAATTCCCGTGACGTTACAACGCAAGCAAAATACCCTTTTTGTAAAAGTCTGCGTGGTAACGTCACGAAAAGTACAGCGGCTGCAAACAAATTTCTTAACTTGCTTCAGTAGTCAATTTTACGTTAAAAACATAAAAAGTCTAGTTTATGTTGATTATCAGAGCAGAATCACAGCCTTTTTTTTTTTAAAAAAATATTGATGGAACGAAATTCTCTACCGTTGTAATGGCTAATGGTTGTATTCGCTCGTAGAACTGCAACCGAAACGTTAAATCCTTATCCTTGATTCATAGTGCAAATTTAACGTTCTTTCAGAATCTGTAAAAATATTGAGGTGCTTTCCGAGTTATAGCAAAAAACCTGAAAAAAGAAACGTCAAACCGTTGTAACGTCACGGCAGAATGTGTCATAGAGAGATTCAGCAAGAAAGTTATCTTCGTGCGCATGTATTGCGTGTACGTATACGAAAAAAGTGAGGTTAAATTTTGTCCGGCCAGCAAAATCAAATGGTGCGCAAGTGTGCATACGCGAAACGTCATAAAGCTCTATCCGGTGCTCCATTAAATGCTAAATGTTTCATATGAAAAAACGGTATTTGAAAAATATGTATCTAAAATCTAAAATGTGTGCAAAATGTCAGAAATTGATTGAAATCGAAAATATGCGGTTGATTGGTTGAGACAGGACCTGGCGCTTCTAATTTGTATTTCAAATGGGATTTTACCCGTAAAATAGGTTAATTTATTGTTTTGCACTATTTGACCTCCTTATCGATTTTCAGATTTTTTGAAAACCTGATTAGATAATAGGTCGTGTTCCACAGAATTCAAGCAAAACAATGTAAATGGACCAATCTCGAAGTGTAAACAAAGAGTCTATCCTGCTCACGTCATTTGTTTTTAATAAAGTTTTTTTCAGTTTTTATTAAATATTTCATGCCTGAAATCGAATTTTGGGGATCTGTGAAGGTCAGAAGGAGAGGCATTGTGTGCTGCACAAAATGGCTTTCTTAATTCAATTTGGCTCAAAATGCACGTGCGACAAGATAGCACGACAACGATGAAATGATTTAAATTTTTAAGTATTTTTTTGCATTTTTTCTTGCCAAAACCTCCCAAAAAATTTAAAATATTGTCCAAAAACATGGTTAAACGGCTGTCCCAATTCGCCCTATGTGTCCCGATTCACCCCAGATGGTAGTATTTGTAATTTGGTGCACACTTCATTTAGTACAGTCCAAACTCGATTGTTTGAAGTCCTCGGAAAAAAATTGGACATTGGATTCATCGCCAAAATTCGATAAAGTTCGCTAAAACTAGCCAAAAAAGTTGCTATTTTCACAGCCTACAGAAAAATTATCTAGAATCGCTATTTTTTTTCGCTGGTTTGGAAGCTGGTCAAATGTGATCAAACTAGTACAAAAATTCAATGGTTAAGTAAAAATTTTCAATGTCTGAAAGTTTCGCCAGAATCCGTGTTTTTTCGCCACAATGACAGTGAACCGAATTTATTTTGTACGTTTACAAACTATTGTCAAAGCTATTTTCATTGATCATCCGATAACCGATTTATCAATGAAAGCAAGCAAAAAATGGCAATTTCCATTCATTGAATTCATCAAAGTCTGTGTAAAATTACACACTATCACTCTCGGTATTAAGCAAACATGGTAACTGATAGAACAAAACGAAAGTTCCTTTGAGTAAGTATTTAAAAGACCATGCGTCTCCTCGAAATTTCCATGAAAGTAATCTTTTCATGTTTTGTACTGATAAGTGTACTGATGGTGACTTTCGATTCAATTGCCATGTGGACATATCTGGGAAGCATTTAAATTAAACATGTTCGAAACACTAGCAACTTCAAAGATATTCAAATAATATTTAGACAAGTGCTCGAATCTCGGAACCTCGAATATCATCTACCAATACGCAACGTATCTTTCGCTACCTATTTGTACTGAAATCTGAGTTAAATGTTCTACGCTACGCTGTTTCGATTACCAACCTGACGATCGGTTCGTACATATATGAGTGAGTGTAGATATTTTTACCGTATGACAGCCACGAAATCTTCGACTCAGATTCCAGTGGACAATTTAGAAGTTTAAATTTGTCGCAGACTAACAGTTTTGTGGTGTTTGGTTACATTAGCACATATAGTGCGAGGTAGTGTTTCTAAAGTATACAATTAAGCGTGACAAAGCTGCCAAATTTAAGTGCAAACCTGACCAAGTCGCGAATCTAAACATCATTTTGTACCAGAAAGGTCACACCAACACCACCACCAACCGAACGAGGATTGTCTGGCCGTCTGTCTGGCTCCAATGTTTCGAGCAGCGGCAGGCAGCAGTTCGACGAACATTTCTTTCATGTCTGGCCGTAGCAGCTCCAGTGCGTTCCAAGTGTTGCAACAAAACAGGCCTTAAAACGGCGTTCGGAGTGTTGTGTTACGAACCGGCAGCGCGCCAACCCGGATGTTGAGGCGTATTGCGTACGCGGTTCAAGTCCAAGAAGTGGTGTCCAATTTCGATTGAAGAATCAGTCAGTATGATGCGTTCATAAGGCTTGCCTGAAAAGGAATCGGAGTTGTGGCCGCAGCTGTGTTGAAAAGGGGCCTGGAAGCTACCTCCGGAACCGGCTGGTATGACCTGCGGTGCAGAACGGGCCTCGGAGTGACGCGACAAACGGAAGTTTCGGGCCGATTTCCGAGTGGCGGAGCAAGTAATAGCAAGAATGCGTACCATTCTATTCATAGCAGCCAGTCTCGCGATATGTAAGTGTGTGGAGAGCAGTGCAGTATGTTGTATGTTTTATTTTGTTTCGATCTGCGGCGCCGTTTTGCTTTGGATGTGTTGTCGGAAGGAGGTCCATAGAGATACTCGAATTGTCAAATGTTTGTCCAAATTTTTTCCATTGATATGAGAAAAATGGACTCAAATTGACCATATTTAGGGCGAGTTGGACCAACTGTGGTCTTAGCTTCACCCCCCCCCCCCCCAAAGATAAAAACCATATTTAATTTTTAATAAAACTCCAAACATAACCAGGACTGTTTTGAGAGAAATTGTTTTTTTAAGCATGAAAGTTTCACAGAAAAAAAATCATGGTAATATTACATCTGGGAAGGAGTACATCTTTTATGTCAGAAAAAGGTGTAATTTTACCTCTGGAAATGTGTAATTTTACCACTTTTCTGGTGCAATGTCACTTATTCAGTCTAAATTGAGGTAAAATTACATCATAAAAGAGGTAATATTCATCCTTCCAAAATTACAGCTTTCAAATTAACATTATTTTTTTCTGTGTTGTTAATTTAATTAAGTTCAATTTAAGCATGTTTACAATAGCTCTCTATGAAAAAGGGAATTTGAAGGTCCAAAAACAACATCCTAAAATTGTTTGCATTTTCGTTTAACTTGATGATATCCAATTCTCTTTGTTGAAATATCTGCTGAACTACTTTGAACTGCGCCATCATGACCCTAACATGATCTTACTTGTTTGCACAGGTTTTGCAAACTTGAAACTTATGACTTTGGTCAGTTATCAAGGACGGCTAGCTCAGTCCTTTCCAGGACAAAAGACCATCAACTCAAAGGTAGTCGTAGACCAAAGCTACTGACTACTCATCACTCAGGGTCGGCACGAACTACTAGGCGGATTCAGGTAAATACGGAAGGAAATAAAAATCACGGAACCACACTTTTCTAAATAAAACGTGTAATTATGTATTTCGTGTATTTGTGTGTGGGGGTGTTAGTGTAAAGCACTTCTGGAACCAACGTACCGATCTGCTGCAGCTGGTTCTCTCGGATGAACGCCGTCGCGTAATCCTCTCACGATGGCCGGTCACAGGAGCGCCCTCGACTGTGCCGCCGTAAACCCAAGGGGGGGGGGGGTTCGTTGCAGCCAAATGACGGTTGATGGCTGGTGCTGCTGAACCGGAACTCTTGAGCTGCTGGGCTGGGTTACGCAGAGGTAGGCCAAGCGGGCGTTGCTGGTCCTACTTACGTCAGACGTCTTCCCTCAGTGGCGTATTCGGCGGACCCGGCACCTGGCCGATCTGGTCCCACCGAGAGGGGAAATCTCCTTGGTGGTTATGGCGCCCCGCGCCAGAGATGCTGATGGTCCTATTACTGTTAGGTGCAGGCAACGGCTCCTCCGCGCTTATAGGCCTGGACCGACCGAAACCCGTACGTCGTCGAGTCGAGCGAACTGTTGACTTCCGCCAAGCACTTCCACTTCCGGAAGGCCAAGGTGTGAACAGCGCAAGGAACGGCACTGTCACTTTTCGACCTCGACTGATCGCACGGACGTCTGTATAAGAAAAGAGGCCGATCTTCGGGATCGGCGAGCCAGGTAGACTTCTCCCTCCTATTTTCCCTGGAGGGAAAACCACCATTTTCCATCCCACCCATTGTGTGCCGTCTCGACGCGACGCCGCCAAGAACGGTCTTATTCGCAGCGGTACGAAAATCCCTTCGCTGCTTTGTAGGGTGTGATGTTGTATGTTGGGGAATTAAATTAAAAAGTGAAGGTTCGTTCAAGAATTGTAACCAACGGTTACAAACTACTTTAAAAAACGGATATTTTCAAAACAATAACAGCTACCTACACCTAAACTCCTATAGTTCAAATAATAGGGAAATTTGTGACGATTTTTCTGTAGTAAATTTTGAATTGGATCTCATCAAGTTTTACGAAAATGCCAACAATTTTGTTTGTTGGATCTTAAAGTTTATGTTTTTTGTCTGGCCACTGTATTGGCAATGGTTCTTAAGAATTATTCTTTGCATATATATATTTTGGGGATTTCAAAACTTCGCGAATGTATAAATAGTTTGTAAGATAAAATAATAATGAAATATTGAGGTATTTGAAGGATTTACTAAATTTAAGTTTTGCTTGAGAAAACATAAATCAAACGCAATTTTAGTTCTTTATAGTTTTGCCAAGAAAGGCCATCTCCCAAAGTGAATTTCCTCTAACTGCGATGGTTTTTTTGAAGTATTTTTTTTGTTTTCTGTTCTTTCAAACTTGAAAAAATAGAACAATACAGAAAGAATTTTCTTACAACATCAAATTTGGATATACTTACGCAGTAGAACAAAATTCAATGACAATTTGATAATCAAATAATCCCTCTTTTTTATGTAATTTTACCAAAAATTATGTTGCATGTGTAAAATTACATACTGAAGGATGTTTAAGTAAAAGCCAAGTTGAATTTTCTAAAATTGTCATTTGACAAATTGTCTACATGACTTCGAAAAATAAGGCCGTTGCAAATATTTTTTGAAGTTTATGTCCCTCGACTCTGACCAAAAAATAAAAAAGTATACTAAACTGTTATAATGTGCACAACATTTTGTTTTATCGTAATAATACTGTGATTTCATATATTGATTGTATCTAACTGATTGATTAGTCAAATTGACCAAAAGTAAAGTTACTTTTTGTGTTTCATTAAAAATACACGTTTAAGTGTTTGCTAAACAAAGTTAATAAAACTTTTATTAAAATTACATTGATATCTATCAATTTGAGATTAGGATGAATTATTAGATAAGTTTGATCAAAATTCATTCCAAATTGATTTTGCGTGAAAATATGAATTTTTATTGCCACCAAAAACCATTTTTCTACCACGAAATTTTTCCAAATTTACTAAGAAACTTGTTCTATTGAAAATGTCTATCGAGATGTCAAATCTGCAACATGGAGTTAAACTTTCTGTACGGTAGCTATGAAGTTTATCAAGGCACTTCGGAAACTTCAACGACATGTTTCATTCACACACTCTCACTTTCAATTTCTCGATAAGTTTGAAGATATTTTTGAAATTGTTACAACAACACCATGTAGCGTTGAAAGTGATATTAACTGTTCATAGTGTAAAATTGTCCAAAGAATCTGATTGAAGAATCATTGAGAGAAACATACACTGAAATTAAAAAAAAGTTCAAAATTCCTATATTCTAGGAATATTGGCTCAGTGCGGAATATTGGAGCAGTGCGTGGCCGAATGGTTACGCTGTCCGCTTTGTAAGCGGATGATTCTGGGTTCGATTCCCATCTGCTCCAACCTTCCATCGGATGAGGAAGTAAAATGTCGGTCCCGGCCTTGGTTGTTAGGCCGTTAAGTCAACAACACACCAAACCAAGCCTACTCCGGTGGAATCGCTGGCGGCGGTTGGACTCGCAATCCAAAGGTCGTCAGTTCAAACACTGGGGTGGAAGGTTCCTTGGAGTAGAAAGAGGTTTGGGTGCTCTCCCCATTCAAGCCTTCGGACTCCTAGGTTCGAGCAGAAACTTGCAATAGAGACCACAAAAGACCCGGGGGTCGTTAATGTGGATGGTTTGATTTTTTTGGCTCCTTTCCTTATTTAGTCATCCGAAAACCCCAATTACCAATTATGAAAAGGAGGCAAAATTCCCAAAATAAATGATTTTTTTACTTTTTTTAATTTCAATGCAGCAATTTGTGGGATTTTTTTAATAATCTTATCAATATTTTCATAATTATAGTCTACTAAATTTTGAAACTTTAAAAAATTTGTGGAAAAGTAATTCTTTATTTGTTAATACCTAATCGTTCTTTCTTGTGACAGATTTTTAAATTAAAAATTTAATAAACACCGAATTATGCTCAACAACAACACCCCTAAACTTCTACAAACACAACCCCACTCCGTGTTGTACAACATAAAATCGAGCGCATAAATATGTTTTCTACCCACTCTTGTTGCCTCTCTTGGTTGTTTTCGACGATTCCGTCTGGCGACGGCAGCCGTCGATCGAAGATTTTGCCTCCCTCCTTTCTTCTTTCCTGCACACTTCCTTCCTCACCTCGAGCGGTCTCTTGAATGTGTGAAAAGAGAGTAGGTATCGTTTCACTTTTCAACGCCTCTTCTTCTCCCCGGTCCATGCTTCTGCTGCTGGTTTCCCACATGTGCGTGTACCCGTTTAAAAGTATGCATTTTTGAAGAAATGCATTCGTGAGGGCGTTTGCGATGCACGGCAGTGATTCACGTGCACGACATACTTTGGGGCGGTTAGGGGTGAGGGACCTATTTCAGGCCATTTTCGAATTACACAAATTACTCAAGTTTTAGAATAAATTTAATAATGATTGAAATAATCGAAATAGGCAATCGAAAATGTTATTTTGCAGTTAAATAATTGGTATTAAATTATCAATAAAATACATTGAATACAATTTTGTTAAATTTTAATCAGACTTTATTGGCACATTTACTTTGCTTTTTTTTGCAATATTGATTTTTCAAGTACAAATAAGAATGTAGTATTTTTTATTCATCCTGGCATATTTTTTACGCAATTTGCTGTAACTTAAAATGATTGATTTTTATAGCACAGCAAGCAATAAACAAGCAAAAATTGTAAAACCGACTGGAAAATACAAAAAAAAACAAGACAGACAAAAAATAATGTTTGGAGATTGTAGATTATGCTTCATACTCTTGACAAAAATAATGGTCCTATCCAATTCCTCGGAATTCCCATCCTTAGAATTACATATCCCGAGCAGGTGGAAATAACTGTAAAAGTTCAAGATCTGTTATTTTCACAAGCTCAGGACTTGTTATTAAAACACCCAGATTAGTTGTTATAATACAACAAAATAATAACAGAGACTTGTTCGAAAAATAACTCCTTATGTTTTCAAAAAATATTACAGGAAAATCCGACAACAGAGAAAAAATGTTCTCGATACCTCATTTTGGTATTGGGGAGATATGTTTTTTTGCTGTATCATAAATTATTGTAATTTTTCTATATTTTCTTCCAATTAAATATAACATACACTGAAACCCCGATGGTATGACACCAATTGATGTTAAACGAACGGGTTCACTTTTTAGTTTGACACCCTTTCTACACAGAGCTCATATAGTTTGGTTTGATAGTATGTGTGAGTCCCGTGATAAAAGTGACAGTTCAAACCAACCTAACCTACCCAACTAAAAAGTGTCAAACGAAAAAGTGACCAAACTACAGGGGGTTGAGTGTATTTTCAAATGCTATATAATTATATTTATTTCTGAATAAAAAAAATCTTATTTCATTTTTTTTACTTTTATAAGCATGGTATAAAGATTACATTTTACGGACATATTAGTGACCTTTACAAAATTGGTTGAAAGAGAGTTTTAGCCATACTTAGCAAAATTAAAATTAATAACAAATTGGGTTATTGACACTTAGAGAATTTTCGAACATATTGTTGATTTCATTTGGGGGTTATATCAATAATTTAAAAAATCTACTTTCATATTTTTTAGTTTTTATAAAGGTCAATTTTTTCCCATAGTTCAAGCCATATTAAACAAAATAAAAAAATAATAACAAATTGGGTTATAGAAACTTTTTTCGAACAATTTGTAATTTTTTTTTAAATTTTTATTCAAGTTTTGATATAAAGACTAAATTTGGACATATTTAGCTAAATGAAAAATTAATAACAAATTGGGTTATGGAAAATTGGTAAAGTTATATTCAACAATAAAAAATGAAAACAAATTTGGTTATGACGGCTGATTGTTTTTTAAAAGATGGAATATAACATGACTAACGCGATCAATGATTGAATAATTTTTCATGTGCCTCATCTTGAATTTGTTATTGTTTGGAATTCTGTCATAAGATCTGATCAATAACAATTTTTAACTCAAGTTTTGGGGATGTTATTATTTCTAGATTAAATTCTCAATAATTCCTATCTGCATAGGAAACATAGCACATAGGTTGTTTTGTAAATGTATTGTAGATTTTTCTTCAAGATTTTCATGATTTTCTGATATCAAAATCAGATATTTTAAAAAGTCTTGTTATTGAGTTGACCTCTGTTTTGTTACTCCATCCTGCCCGGGATTAGCAAATTAATTTCCTTAGATCTCAGTAAATTAAGATAGCTGAATCGTAAATTTGGCAGATTAAAATACAACTTTTTTTTTGCAATGAATATTTTTTGTCAAAGGGTTATGTTTTATATCTTGAACTACTGCTAACTAGTTCAGTTAGTATCCTGTCCACAATTACAATAAAATAACACATTTTGCGTGAATTTGAGGCTGATATTAGAGTACCGCGCAATTGCTGTGAAATTCCAGTTTACAAGCCCTAGTTATGTGCATTGTCACGAAGTTTGGATGAATGAATTTGGTTGCTAGAATCTCAGGTAATATTTGAAAATGTTTACAGCATTCGGGCAAGTACGTGTGACAAACCGTCCTCTAACTAAATCCCTTTTTGGCCAATTGTCGCACTTGCAGCGAACTGCAGGGTGTGTTAAGATAGCACGATCAGATCGAAATTTCTTTCATATGAAAGGTGGCAACAATGCACGAAGTTTCTCCGGTTTTTGTTGAATATATCATGATTGAAATCGAATTTTGGGAATCTGTGAAGGTGAGGCATTGATAACTTCTCAAAATGGCGTCCTGAACATTATTTGGCTTAAAATCGACGTGCGACAAAATAGCACAAACACGAAGATTTACTAGGAATTTGATGTGAGTTGATTGAAGTTTTTCCGCTAGGTTCACTGTTGTTCCAGCGGTGTACAGTTTGAGCAGTTTTAAGGGAAAAAATGCGTATGTAATGAAAAATCAAACGTTTTCAGAAATGTGGGGTAATGCAAACTGTGGCAATCAGTGCTGAAAATGTCAGGGGTCATGACTCGAAAATCGGCGACGCTGACACGAATTTTTGAGTTCCATTCACTGAACCGCAAAACCGTGACATAAACAAACCCGGCGCAGTCGTGAGTGCCCTAGCTCATTGAGCAGCTGCAATGCGAGGCAGTAGTCGACCAACGCTCAGTTCGTATTTATGCGTGGAAATATAATTTTGAATATAAGTTATGGTTGTTTTAAGTGTTTTGCACAGTCTACAACCATTCAACTGTTTGAAAATAGTCAAAATAGTGTTTAAAGAGGATTTTACGAGTCAGTCATATGACACGAATTGAGTGAGTGTAGCTCATTTTTTCACGTCTCTCATTCTCCAGCAGCCGACCGGCACAAGTCAGGCGGCAGTGGTTGAATAGACACAGTAGGCTTGCAGTCACATGCTAGCAGAAAACAGACATTTTGGTTTGCTTCATGTTTACGCTGGGTTGGAAACTTTTTGCAGGCCTGGTGGCAATTTTACTAACGATCATAATGCACTTTACAAAAACTTTCATCGATGATATTTGAATGAAATAAAAACCAAAAACTGCTAAAAATTTTAATATTTCCAAGCATTCCGAACATCGTCTCGTAGTGCTTCTACTCGCCACCAGGATGCGTGAACGTTTCTGTCAAATCACTCAATACGTTGAGGTGGGTCTAAGAGGCTCATTTTTCGAGTGATTTTTTAGTTGGTACTTCCTTAGTGTAGTGAGGAAGGCAAAAAAGTTGAAGTTTATATTAGGTGAATTCAACAAACTTACAAATATTAAATGTCCCAGATTGAAAATAGGTACGTTCCCCATAGATTTAAATTTTCAACCATAGCAAAACGCCGGAAATGAGAATTTTCTTTTTTGGGTTAAAAATATCCTCAACGCTTTAGAAGAGACTTTCCATACATTTTGCAATCATAATTACGTTATTTTAATAGAATGTTGCCCTTTTTCAACCTGCTTTCCTTCTATTTTTCCCACACAGTCACGGTCCAGCTGGATGCGGCGCTCAGCCGGAGCAGCAACCCCGAAGCGGTGCCGAACGGGGCCAGCGGGCTGGTTTGCGAGTCGTACGCGTGCAAGGATGGCGACTGTACGGTCGGCGTGGAGACCTGCGATTCGGACGGCGAGCCGGACAAACCGGTCGGCTGTTTCGTCGTGTGGAGCACCAACAATGTGACGAGTGCGTAATATTTGATTTTTTTTATTTTTGAGGTATTTAAGAATGATTTCCTCTCGACAGACGAGGTCAAAGTGACGATGAAGGGTTGCTTCACCAACCCGAGCGAGTGCAACAACACCGAGTGCATCGACACGACGCTCGGCACCAAGAACCTCAACTACTGCTGCTGTCGGGCCAACATGTGCAACCGGGAGCACAAGTGGATCCCGGAGGCGACCAAGCCGCCCGAGCAGATTACGAACAACGTGCCGCACGAGGCGACCTTTAACTTTGTGTGGCTCACGATGTCCGTTTCGTTGGCCATTCTGGTGGTGTTCGGGGCGTACATGTTCTTCCGCCACCGGAAGCCGTCCATGTTTAATGAGATTCCTACGGTGGGTTTTGGGTTTTGAGGTTAGGTGACACTGTGATTTGAATGTTTGAATTCCGCAGATTGAACCGGAGATTACGAGTTCCTCGCCAAATCTAGCCCAGCGGCCGATTCAGTTGATTGACCTGAAGGCCCGCGGTCGGTTCGGAGTGGTGTGGAAGGGCCAACTTCACGCCCAGGAGGTGGCCGTTAAGATTTTTCCCATGCAGGAGAAGCAGTCCTGGATTACGGAGCAGGAGATTTTCAAAGTAAGTCGCTGGGTTTAAGAAAAAATTGAGCTAACCAGCTTATCCTTCTCCCACCAGCTACCTCGTATGAACCACCCTAACATTCTGCAGTTCATCGACTGCGAGAAGCGCGTCGAGCTGAACAACACCGACTTTTGGCTGATCACGGCCTACTGCAACCACGGGTCGCTGTGCGATTACCTCAAGTCGCACACCGTTACGTGGCAGGAGTTGTGCCGGATCGCGGAGAGCATGTCCCGCGGGTTGATGCACCTGCACGAGGAGATCCAGAGCAGCAAGACGGAAGGGCTGAAGCCGTCGATCGCCCACCGGGACTTTAAGAGCAAGAACGTGCTGCTGAAGGACGACTTGACGGCGTGCATCGCCGATTTTGGACTGGCGCTGATATTTACACCGGGTAAGATGAAATCCAAATCCCTTTCGAACCAGCCCCTAAACTGCATACTTCACCCCCTTCAGGAAAACCCTGCGGCGACACCCACGGCCAGGTCGGCACGCGCCGCTACATGGCGCCGGAGATCCTGGAGGGGGCGATCAACTTTACGCGCGACGCGTTCCTCCGCATCGACGTGTACGCGTGCGGGCTCGTGCTCTGGGAGCTGGTGTCCCGCTGTACGGTGCACGGCGGACCGGTCGAGGAGTACCGGTTGCCGTTCGAGGCCGAGCTGGGGTCGCACCCGACGCTGGAGGAGATGCAGGAGAACGTGGTCACGAAGAAGCTGCGACCGCGCATCTACGACCACTGGCGGAATCATAATGTGAGTAGCCCTTTTTTGTTTTGTGTAATCTAGAAATTTGAATTTGGAGAATTTCTTCCACCTGTGTTGGTGTGTGGCCCAATCCAATACCCGCCGGCCGGCAGCGAAATTATGGGAAAGTATAGTTTGTAGACTTGGGGTATGCTGATACAGCTTACCTCAGTTCCAAGTATCAGGTGGAGATAGCCCTCGTCCTCGCGCAGCTTCCAAAACCCTCATTTCGGAATGAAAGTGAACCGTTGACGTTTTAAGGCTTTGTTGTCTTCGGCAAAGTTGCAATGCAAAAAACATAAAAGTTTGCTATTTTCGCAAAAATTCTAGAATATAGCATTTTTTTTTTGCATAATTGGTTTCTCCGTAGAAATTTGGGGGCAGTCCATCCAGATTTTAAAGCGAAGATGGCGTTACAAATGGTGAATGCCCGAAATGTCAAAATCACGCAAGTGTGCCATGGCATGACAAACACACTTTTTGTGTTATGTTGGTACCAATGTAATGTTGGTACCACTGCGCGATTTTGACGTTTGGGGCGTGTACCATTCGCAACGTCATTTTCGCTTAAAAATCTGGATAGAACAGTGCTTTGCAATGATTCAAAATTCTATATCTTGAGAAGGGATTTCCCTTTATTTAAATTAGCTTTTTACACTAAAACCCCGATGGTTTGACACCAACTGTTGTCAAACGAACGGGGTCACTTTTTAGTTTGACACCCCTTTTACACGGAGTTCACTCACACTATCAAACGTTTGTTTTGATAGTGTGCGTGAGCGCCGTGAAAAAAGTGACAGTTCGAAACTTTTTAGTTTGACTTTGATCAACAAACTAAAAAAGTGTCAAACGAAAAAGTGACCAACCACCGGGGGTTGAGTGTATTACAAAAATAAGATTTCGACAAACTTTACCCCCTTCGTTTTTTTCAGCAAAAATGTTCAGAGAAATCGCCCTTATTACTTTTTAAAATAAAATGTATCTGAAAAAATATATTTTCATAAATCTGAGAATATTCTCTACAACTTTCATTTATGGACATTGCTGATCCGACCTTCGGTTGCTTTATAAAGAATTAAAATTACCGAAAATTATTTTGTCCATATCAGAGGTTCCCAACCTTTTGGCCCTGCCGGCCAGATCTCATTTTTGTGAAGCAGTGGCGGGCCGAGACATACGTTTGATAAAAAGTTGAAAAAGTCAACAATTTTTTTCATAAAATTATTTTTACTAGGATCTTCTAAAAGTGTAGTAAAATATATACTGAATAGTTTCGAATTTTACTTTACTTCGATTTTCTTTAAACTATTGAAGTTAAGAATTTGTTGACTTACTGTTCGAGTTACTTGGTATGGTTTTGTAATAAGTCCTCAACTATGTGTTTCTAACAATAAATTATTAATAAATAGTTCTCCCTGAAGAAGGCGCCAGTTAGCGCCGAAACGTCGGACTCAGCATAAACAGCGTTTCACTTTGCCCAGACTGAGTAGCCGATTAAACTCAAACATAATCACAACAGTCGAACTCTCATCAATTAAAAAAAAAACAATTTTAATCAAGTTTCTCAAAAAAGATCAACTTTAATTTTGATTACATATCGTGAAATCTATATGAAATTTACGTTTAGTGACTTTTAGTACATTTTTAAAACAATGGATAATTTAGTTTTCTTGTGCCATTTTCCAGTTTAATAATTGATTCTGAAATTATCAATATAGAAATAATAAGAATCAAATTTAAACATAAAGAATTATTGAAAGTGAAGCAAAAACATATAATAAAAATTCAATGGCAAAATCCAAATAATACGTTTAATTGGAAACATTTGATGGCAAAAGCAAAAAAAAAAAAAACAACTAAATATTCCTTATTTTATTTTGTTATAATTTGTAAAAAAATGATCTAAAGCTTATTTTATCAATTTAGAAACTGAATTTATTACTGAATGTTTCATGAACAGCCTTAAGGACCGGTCATAGTACTATTTTGAAAAGCCGTCGCAGGCTGGATGAAATGGATTCACGGGCCGGACGTTGGGCAGGCCTGGTCTATTTGATATCCATCCAGCCCTCAATTTTCACTGAATTCTGTAAACTTTTGATCTAATTTTTGATGTTAAAAAGTCAAACCCGTGTGAATTTTTCTCAGTCTTTTGATTTTTTTCAGATTTTAAAAATGGCTTACATTTTAATTAGATTTAAGCTCTTTCGAAATGTTTGTCGTGATTTGTAACATTTTTTCTGGCATTTTAACTTGTAAAAGGTTTCAACTCGAAAACGGTGCATTTTATCAATAAATCACAAAATTCGAATTCAATGATTTTTTATTTTTTTTTTAGAAATTTATGATAGTTTGCAACAATTACTATTTTTTTTAAATTATAGCTTGGCTAAAAAATCGCTCCAACAATGCAATCTAATGCAACGGGGCATTGCAAATGTTAAGAATGACAAGAAGATGCTAGGCGGTAATCAACCTAAGTCATTTTCCAGGATGCCCTCGAAAGACTGGCTACGCGAGGATTAGATTAGATTAAATTAGATTAGTATAATAACAAAAGTTGCCACTTTTTGTGCACCAGAGTTTATGACGATTCGACATTTTTAGTGATAAATGACTGAGCGCTTCGATCGCCATCAACTTACAATTTTGGTGGATTTCTTTGAAACGTTTCATCAATTCACGCACACAGCCCTTTGACTTCACATGACTGCATTCAAATGATTGCTGTCATCACGCAGCACCGCACGGGCGAGTAAGAGCGAAAGAGAGAGGGAAAGAGAAAGCGCATGCGGCTTCGGGTCAGGCGATTGCTTGAGTTAGCTCGGTTTTTGTTCGTTCCAACTTCGTGTGCGTTCACGGACGGACGCTTCACAGGCGCACGATCACGATAGGCGCGGGGTGTGAGCATTCAAATAGCGTTGTCGATGATGAATGCTGATTCAAATGTCTTTCAAATTTTGTTCAATCACTGTCAGTGGCCGTTTCTGTTTTAAGCCTTGTTGTCCACTAAAACATATTAGGAAAATCTAAAAAAAAACCTTAAGTTTTTCAGAATCGAGTTTAAAAAAGTTATTTCACGCTGGTTATTTTTTTTTCATTTACGTATTTTTCCGAATAGTTTGCTTCAACTTTGCCGAATACACCAAATTGATCAAAAAATGCTTTCTCAAGATACAGATTATCGAATATTTGCATTGCACTTCTCTATGAACAGCCCCCAAATTTGTGTGGAGAAACCAATGATGAAAAAATAGCTTATTTGAACATAAAGAATCGAAATCGATCAAATAAATATTTTAAACTAAACTTAAATTAATGTTCCAACCCACTTCCAATTCCAGGGCCTGAACGCGCTGTGCGACACGATGGAGGAGTGCTGGGACCACGACGCCGAGGCCCGGCTCTCGTCGTCCTGCGTGATGGAGCGGGTGTCCCAGCACGGCCGCTACCAGGCCCACACGCCGCTGCTCATCGAGACGAACACGACGAACGACCTGCCGCCCAAGGTCGCGGTGGAGAGTGTTTAAGGGGATGGCTTAAAAGAAGAAGAAAAAGAAGTATAGTTTACGTGTCTGAGAGAGTCTGTTTTAATTATGAGAGAGAGATTTTAAGTTGGTCCTCTTGGCTAAGATTTTTTATAAGATTAAAAATAATGCGGAAAAGTATATCAAAAAAGGAAGAACGGATAGCTCGTAGTGGACAAATTTGACGATATTGAGTGACGAAGCAGAGCAGTGGATAAACCTTTATTTCATGTTAAAATAATAAAACAATAAAAACAAAGCAAGAAAGCAATATCACAGGAAACGACTTGTTGCATTTGAAAAGAGAACAGATCTCTAAGATTGTCGGCATGGAACGTTCAAAGTTCCAATATGATTGGTGAGGCCTTTCCGCAGAGTGCGAAATCAACAAAGAGAAAGAAGATTAGTGAACTGCTACAAAGTGGAAACAAACAAAAACAAATCAATAAACATTGTTGTTGTATAACAAAAACGGAAATCGTCTCAGTGATCTTTATTCTCGGGCCGCATGACCGGGGAAGAGTTTTTAAATACTTTTACATTTATTGTGAACATTTAATCATCTATATCCAGAAGAAGAGTTAAACAAAAAATATAAAGAAGTACATAACGCATACGGAAGATATAATTAGGGGTTGCGCATTTCGTAAGACTAAGAAAGTTTCGAGGAATGCACTCTGTGGCGCACCGCAGCAGAGCTTGTGGCAGCATATAAATTGCATAAATAAGATATATTTTTGTAAGAATTTTCCTCCAATATAGTACTTGTATGCCATGATTAGATCAATAAAGATTATTCTAATAGCGTTAGTACACCTCACTTGACTGAGTTTCTGTTTTATTTCTACTTCGAATGACAAATTTTTATACTCTACCGCACAAATTCTTTTTCGAATTTTTGTTTCCGTTGTTTAGGATAGTGGTGGGAAAAACCGCTCATTTCTGTGAGCCGCTCTTTTTCGTTCGCTCATTTAAATGAGCGGCTCGTTTAGACGACACCGGTCACGATTTTTTATTTCTTATGTGTGTGTTGGATATACGAGAGAAATTGGCGTCGTGTGTAAGGCGCCCTGACACAGGCTAGCAATAAGCGCGCCATAACATTGGAACATGAGGCGACCGCACTATGGGCCATCTCCATACAAACAGGCGGCCAAATTATTTTTTTGCTTTTTAAATGTTTTTTCATACAAATTTGGGTAATTGTATGGTATTGAAATGATATACGTCGATTTTTATGACTTTTCATGTTTTTCAATAGTTGATTGTTTATAATAAATAGTCTTTTCATACATTTGCAAGTGCAAAAGAATTGCGTATATATTGTTTTGCAAGTTTATGTTATTAAATTATGGATAAGCTAATACATCCCCACTTTAAGGACACAACCCCTTCCTCCACTTTCTTTCACCCCCCCCCCCCTCTCCTCCTCCCCTCCAACAAAATTTTGGTAAGCGTAATAAATCCATTTTAAGTCAAATATTTATTATTTACTGCTGTGTGTTTCTTTTTGTGAGTACATGCCATATAACTTGAGACCCACCCCCACCCCCCACCTACCCTTACGGGCATAAATTGCGAAAATTTTAATTGTTAAATCAAATAACAGAAAAATCAATTTTATTCAAAATATTTATTATGAAGTAAAACGATAAAATACAAAACATATTCTTACTAATCCTAATGTTGTTGTTCATGAAAATTCATTTGATTATAGAGTTTCTGACGGCTTAAGGATATGTTAAAGGTACTTTTTATGATGTTTTGTACTAACCAACATAGAACTTAAATGTGGATCAGTTTCATGGATTGATCGCAGAAATTCATCATGCTATGTCAATATTTTGCTGAATACTTTTTCGGTATCAAACTGAGATTCTCCAATTTCGCTTGAGAAACTTCGGTACGTATGCCTTATTTTGACTAAGGTACTCAATTTTAAATGTAGGCAAAAGAAAATTCCAATAAAGTCATTTCGAACTTCTTGAAACCAGGTATTGATTTTTGAAGCGACGATGCCCACAAAGTAGGTAGCAAAGCAAGTGAAATAAACGGGCGCATATGTAGATTGCAGCAAATGTTGATAAAACGTAAATGTTCAAAATGGCATATCTCCGAAAACGAAAAAAATCGCAGGCTGGAAATGTCAGCAATGTTAGATTATGATCCAATCTTTCAAGTGATCTAAGTTTCATGTTTAGCATCGGTTAGCAAAAAAGTACTCGATTAACAAACACAAAAAAAAATGTTTTGTCAAAAAAATGCTCCAGTTATTCGATGAAAACTTCAGTTTTTGGTTTGGAAATAACATTTTATCTGTTAATAGTTTCAAAGCTTATCTCATTACCTTTCCAACGATGTATAATTGTCCTAATAAAATATTTAAAATGGCTGAGCTGTGTTAAAATTGAACAATCAGCCTTTTTTACGAAAAACGCTAGTTTTTTACTCCATTTTTTGACTTTCAGCTTGCGTATCTCCGTAACGAACAAACTTAGAGCTTTGAAAATTTGGATTTTTCTTAGTTAGAATGTTTAATTTCGAGAAAAAAATACCAAAAAATATTTGGAGAAGGTCACTTTTTTGAAACTTGGCCACCCAATGTACCATAGTGCGACCGGTGAGAACCTAGTTTTCCCTCTTTTCACCACACCACCACAACGAAATAAAAGAACGAGCATAAAAACGAACCGAATGAACGGAAGAACGAACCGAACGAGAGCGAATGAACGAAAGAGTGAGCGAAAACGACGCCGTTCGAAGACGTCGACGACGGCGCGAGCGACGCAAATCAAGCGCTCCGTTCGTTCTTTCCGTTCATTCGTGCTCGCTTATTTACTCTCATTCGGTTCGTTCTTCCACTTGCTCTTTGATTTCACGGTTCTTTGAAAAGAACCGGTTTACAAAATAAACTGCCGCTCATTTTAAATGAGCGGTCGCTCATTCGTTCTTTTGCTTGAGCCGGTTCATATGAACGGTTCGCTCAATTCAGCTCATTTCTAGTTTACACTGAAAGAAACCAACACAGAAATTTCACGTGAGCATATCTGAAAATCACCACGTTAAACTAACGTGAATTTCCCATGACTTCAATATGTTTTGTATCTCAAATGTATGTGACCATCACTTGAATACCAGCCATAGTTACACCATTATGCTTTCATGTGATGTTCATGCTTGATTCATATGAATTACACTTGGATTGGCCCCATTCGTCTTTTCTGTTGCTTTTCAAGTGAAAACCACGTTAGACTCGCATGTTTTGTTCTGTGATGGCGAATGAAGAGAACTGGTCAGAAATCAAAATGGCGAGTTGCAGAAAGTCGAGTTTGTGTGCTCGTTCTTTTAAAAATGAATTAGGGTCATTAAAAGTTTTTATTTTGAGCAGCAAGTAGCTAAAAAAATGTAAGTATAGTAGAATAAATATATTAACTAAAGGCAATCAATTAAAAACATGCTTTTTGTCACTTTTCTAGCAAATTAAAATCGGGTGCATGACCTTTGGACGAAAATGTGCCGGCGTCACAAAAAAAAAATATCACCGGCCTTTGGAGGCACAAAGCTGTCCAGTGACCAGGAATATATGCGAATAACCCGACAGTTGGAGCGGTGCCGGAAGCGTTCGCGGTGGAATTTTGAGGATTGTCAGTCAGAACTCATCGCCATTGCCGTCAAAAACCTCGGTTCAAAAAGTGTTTTACTGTGATTTAAAAAAATAAATAGTGCAAAATAAATTTTATTTTAAAGAGATTTTCTGAATAATATTTTTTTAAAGAATGAAAGAAGGAGCGGTCGTGGCTGAATGGTTACGATGTTCGCTTTATAAGCGAATGGTTCTGGGTTCGATACCCATCTGCTCCCAACGAGAAAGTTCTGGACTCATTGAATTTGGAATTAATGAAAAAACTTCAGCTCACGGCGGGGTTCGATCCCCTGTCCATAGGATTGGCAAGCAAAATGCTTTCCACTTTACCGTGGAGCATTAGTAGCTTTAGTAGGACTTAGACTGATATAGTTGAATCCAAGAAACGGACGAGAATAAAGTTGAATGCAAGTTGAATATCAGAACATACAAGAATGCATTGCATTGCATGCATGCAGGCGCATTTGAAATGAACCTACATTACCTCGCTATAAAAATAGCCTGGGCGACTGCTAGAATTCATCCAATAAGAGATGAGAAGAATTGAAAGCATTCCCATTAGAAACGAGAACACACGAAGAATTCGAACAACAATGCAAATGGTCGTTACCACTCGCCTAGGGTGGCTCCTCAGACCATTCACCTTCCCAAAAACCGTCCAACTCCAAGCGAAATTTACTTGAGGATACCGTGGAGATTTTCCCTTAATACTCTTAAAAAAGTGGAGCATCAACACTTCCCGTCTTCCAATTCCCTTTCCTTGTCCCTGGTGCGCGGTGGAGATGGGAGCGGCCGGCAATGGACGGCTGCCATGGTGGTGAGAATCGGGTTCAGGTGGAATTGGTTCTATTCCCAATTATCGATTCCTAGGCAACTTGGGCTTAGACAATCATCACATCACATGGCGAAAATCCAGTCTGCAATCCGCTAAAATCACCGTCTCCTAGCGAAGCGAATATTTTTTTAAAGAATGAAAGAAGAAATTCATTGAAATCATACGTGCAATCCATTTTATTCTTATAAAAAATCCACGTGATAGTCATGTGTGATGACATGTCAGTTTTATGGGAATTTCACTTGAATTGGGTCCTAAAATTAAGCTTAGATTGCGGATTTTGTTGTTTACAGCGGAGCAACTCTCTACGAAATCGGCCGATTTTGACCATTTTTTTTGTATTTTTTTATTTGACTCAAACTTTGTGGGGGCCTTCCCTATGACCAAATAAGCTATTTTGCGTCCTTGGTTCACCCATACAAGTCTCCATACAATTTTGGCAGCTGTCCATACAAAATTGGTTTGTAAATATTCAAACAGCTGTAACTTTTGAGTGAATTTTCTGATCAATTTGGTGTCTTCGATTAAGTTGTAGGTATTGTTGAGGACTATTGAGAAAAAAAAAGGTACACGAAAAAAAAAATTGAGGATTTTTTTATCAACTTTTTTTTTTCACTAAAACTCAATTTCCCAAAATACGTATTTTTTGATTTTCGAGATTTTTTTATATGTTTTAGGGGACAAAAATCCGCAACTTTTGAGCCATAGAGAAACATGGTCAAAAAATCTGCCGCCGAGTTATGAATTTTTGAAAAAATAGTGATTTTTGGAAAAATCGAAGTTTTATGCAAAAACAAGTTTGACATTATTTTTTAATGCAAAATTGAATTTGCAATCGAAAAGTACTTTACAGATTTTTTGATAAAGGGCTCCGTTTTCAAGATATAGTCACCGAAAGTTTGATTTTAGCGAAATATTTGCAGTTTTTCAATTTTTAAAAATAGTGACCATGAGTGACCATTTCTAAAAATATTTTTTTTGAAAAGTTCAGAAAATTTGCTATAAAATTGTCTAAGAGACATTGAAGATTGGACCTCGGGTTGCTGAGATAGAGCCGCTTTAAGAAAAAGAAACACGAAAATTGAAGTTTTCTTAATATCACCAAAAAAAAAACACACCATTTTCTAATGACGATATCTCAGCAACTAATGGTCCGATTTTCAATGTTAATACATGAAACATTCGTGAAATTTTCCGATTTTTTCGAAAAAAATATTATAAAATTTTTTAAATCAAGACTAGCATTTTAAATGGGCGTAATATTCAATTTTTGGCCCTTTTAAATTGTTAGTCTTGATTTAAAAATATTTTTTTCGAAAGGATCGGAAAATTTCACGATTGTTTCATGTATTAACATTGAAAATCGGACCATTAATTGCTGAGATATCGTCAATAGAAAATGGTGGGCTGTTAAGGTGAGACTTAGAAAACTTCAATTTTCGTGTTTCTTTTTCTTTAAGCCGCTGTATCTCAGCAACCAGAGGTCCAATCTTCAATTCCTCTTAGACAATTTTATAGTAAATTTTCTGAACTTTTCAAAAAAATTTTTTAGAAATGGTCACTCATGGTCACTATTTTTAAAAATTGAAAAACTGCAAACATTTCGCTAAAATCAAACTTTCGGTGGCTATATCTTGAAAACGGAGCCCTTTATCAAAAAATCTGTAAAGTACTTTTCGATTGCAAATTCAATTTTGCATTAAAAAATAATGTCAAACTTGTTTTTGCATAAAACTTCGATTTTTTCCAAAAATCACTATTTTTTCAAAAATTCATAACTCGGCGGCAGATTTTTTGACCATGTTTCTCTATGGCTCAAAAGTTTCGGATTTTTGTCCCCTAAAACATATAAAAAAATCTCGAAAATAAAAAATACGTATTTTGGGAAATTGAGTTTTAGTGAAAAAAAAGTTGATAAAAAAATCCTCAATTTTTTTTCCGTGTACCTATTTTTTTCTCAATAGTCTTCAACAATACCTACAACTTTGCCGAAGACACCAAATTGATCAAAAAATTCACTCAAAAGTTACAGCTGTTTGAATATTTACATACCATTTTTGTATGGACAGCTGCCAAAATTGTATGGAGACTTGTATGGGTGAACCAATGACACAAAATAGCATATTTGGTCATAGGGAAGGCCCCCACAAAGTTTGAGCCAAATCAAAAAATACAAATAAAATCAATTTCCGGTTTTGGTAGAGAATTGCTCAGCGATAAAGCTTATTTTTCTGAGTACAATGACCGTTTGTAAAACCACAAAGAGTTTAAAATGGATTTTTAAATCAATTTTGAAAAATTAACCTCGCGGTCCTTCTTGACAGAAAAGTTCCTACTTGACAGCTCGTTCCAAGGGGACCATAGTTGATCCATCGAAAAAATGTTGTCTTGTCAATTTTTTTTTTGCATTAAAATGAAAAAAAGTGATCAGAAATGGTTTTTGATCGTGTTTTTTACCGTTGTACATAAAAATTGACATAGGGCTTTAGTACCCAATTTACTACTTCGCAGATTGAACTTTTTTGATGTGATTTGCACATGATATTCGCATGCTAGGTCGTATGGGGCGGATTCATGTGTAAAACATGTGATGTTGCTATGCGCCATTCTTTCAGTGTAGGGGGTCACTTTGAGCAACTTTTATTCTAAAAAACTTTACTTCTCTTGTTTTATGTTTGTCTTGTTTCATTTTCAAGTAATTAGCATTTATCTTGTATAGTTTATGTTTATTTTTGATAGTATTTATCCTCTTCTACCATTTCTTATAATTTCCTTTTGCATTTTTAGTGTTATTTAACCAAAGGTGTGGGATTTTGGTTTTTGCGGTGCTGAACTTTGTAATTTTATAAAAGTTCAAACTATTTTTAAACGAGCCCAATATAAATATGATAATCAATGCAGAAAAAATCATTTTAAATTGTTTTGAGTTGATTAGACTTCTATTTCAATTAAATTTTCCAGTTTTATTTTTTTTGCCTCCTGATTTTTCGAACCAATTTTGATTTTTTGTATTTTTTAATTTGGCTCAAACTTTGTGGAGGCTTTCCCTATCACCAAAGAAGCCATTTTGTGTCATTGGTTCACCCATACATATCTCCATACAAAGCTGTTCATGCAGCTGTTGATACAAAACCATAAATGTACCATAAATATTCGAAAATCTGTTACTTTTCAAGGATTTTTTTGATTGATTTTGGTGTATTCGGCAAAGTTGTAGGTATTGATGAGAACTAGTCAGAAAAAATAGGTATCTTAATTAAACCTTAGGAGGGCGGGGGGGGGGGGGGTGTTTCGATTGTCGACGCTTCATATAAAAAAGATTTTATTTGTTTGGAAATTGTCCACGATGGGGGGGGGGGGGGTGAGGGTTTGAGATTTTCAAAAAAGTGTCCACGTGGTTTATGGATGGTCCTTACACAAAAATGAAATTTCCCAAAATCCGTTTTTTTATATTTTTTTTTTATATTTTCAGGGGACAAAACCCCGCATCTTTTAAGCCACATAGAAGTAGGGACCAAAATGTTGTCGACGAGTAATGTTTTTTTTAAATAGTGATTTTCAAAAAAACTGAAATCTTGTATTTATCAATTTTTGATCTCATTTTTTATGTAAAAGGGCCAAACATTCAACATTACCCCCTTTTGAAATGTATGTCTTGATTAAAAAAAAAAAATTTCGAAAAGATCGGAAAATTTCACCAATGTTTCATGTTTAAACATTGAAAATCGGACCATTAGTTGGTGAGATATCGACATTAGAAAATGGAGGGTTGTTTGTGTGAGACTTAACAAAATCAATTGTCATGTTTTTTTTCTTTTATCCGCTGCAACCGGTGGTCCAATCTTCAATGTTTCTTAAACGAAATTGTAGGAAATTTTCTAAACCTTTAGAATTTTTTTTCAGGAATGGACAATCATAGTCACTATTTCTAAAAATCGTAAAACTTCAAATATTTCACTGAAACCAATCTTTCGGTGGCTGTACCTTGAAACCGGGCCCTATATCAACAAATCTGTAAAATACTTTTCGATTGCATTTAAAAAAAACTTAACTTGGCAAACAAACCTCTCTATGGCTGTAAAAATGCGGGTTTTTGTTCCCTTAAACATGGGGAGACTTGATCCCCTTTTTTTGTATCGCACATAACTCTGTCAATTTCTCACAAAACTATAAACTTTTTGCATGAATTGAAAGCTTAAACATTCATCTATGTTTGGCTAATAAGGGTATTTCATCAGATGAACTCTTCGAATCATGCCAAGCGCTTTAAAAAAATATTTTAAACCGGCATTTTAAAAATGTTAGGGGTAACTTGATCCCCCTTTCAACATTTTGAAGAAATCTTAAGCAAAATGTTTCTTATTCATCCAAACTTTTAATTTTCTATAAGTTACAGCAATTTCACATAAAACCTGTACGTTTGTGTTCAAAATATAACAAGTTTATTATGTTAAATATTTAAAAACTTAAAATATTATTTTTTAGACCAAAATTAAACATGTTTACAAAAGCTTTGTTTACGTTTTGTTTTGTTTACGAAACTTTTGAAAAATGGTTCAAACTGCAGTAAGTTATGTACAACTATACTAAAGGAAACTATGTATGAAAACCCAGCTCAATGAATTAATCTTGAGACTGATTCCAGTGACTGTAAAAATGCAGGGATCAAGTCTCCCTAAACGCACTTTTTTAAACAATTGATTGTAAAAATAGTATGACGATAAATTTAACATCAAATGCGTAAGGGTTTTGGAGTTGATAAGTTTATCAAACAATTTATGCATAAAAAATATTTTTTGAATAATTTTTGAGTGTTTTCTATACATATCAATACAAAGAAAAAAAGATCTCTTGGAAGTTTTTTGCAGCTCGTTTTAGAAAAATGTGTGTAACTGAATCTAAACATTTTTTAATTTTTTTCTTTGTTTTCTACAATGAGTTTTAGTTAATTTCGCACAACTTTCTAGAACAGAGCTAATTGTTTTACCCACATGCTGACGAGATACAGGCTTGGGATCAAGTGTCCCCGGGGATCAAGTCTCCCCACTCTCCCCTACAGCTATCAATTGATTATCTCTGCACCAAAAACATCAGAGAGTATCTCTTATTTTTTTTTCTTTTTTTTTTTCTTTTCAAAAGCCTCAACGTTATCCACCTCATCCAATTTAGTCAACTCTTCCAACGAATGCAAAGCTGAAAAATTTAATCAGTTTAACTAAACATATTATTTTTATTCAATCTTTTGTCATAAGAAATGTAGTTCTTAAATGATTTATTCAATAGAAAATGTAAATCTTTACATTTCAGATTAGATAAGATCAATAGAATGTAAATCTCAAATTCAAACTGAAATTCGATTTCTATAAGAACACAGTTTGAATGACTTCTTTCTATCATGGAGACGCACCATACTCTATAACTTCATTCTAGTACTCTCTTCCATCTCATGAAAAATTCACTTCATTCGCGCCGGTGCCAGGAGGAAAAACCAAAACAAACCCCCTGTGCACCCGAATGTTCACGCGTCCTTCTCTGTGTTGGTGTGATGTCCTTTTCCCGTGTCGGTGGAAAAGCTCTCCGTGGTTGTTTTGCTTCGACTTTTCCACCATCACAGAGCAGTCCCAACCAGTCAACCAGCAGAAACGTCCCGTCGTCGTCGTCGTTGTCATCGCCTACTTTTTGCACGCAGTTCTATCGCAATTTTTCAGTGCTCAATCATAGGTTTTCTAGTGTTTAAAAAAACGTAAATTTGTAAGGCTTTTTTTTTCTAAAGGGAAGGACTTGAAAGTGCGTGCTTAGTTTGAGTGTCGCGATAGCTTGACGTGAACAAAAGTGCAGCAAAAATTGGCCCCGAAAAGTGTAGGATTTTTCTTGGAAAAAGACAAATTACAACAAAAATATTCTAAATTGGTTACCCACAATTTCGCCTGCACAGCCTCAGCCAGTTCGTAGCTTTTCTCTGTTTTTGCCCCCTCGAAAACGCTTTTCCACGGCTTTTCATTTTGCACCTGCCGCAGCAGCAGCCTAAATATAGACAGCCTTGTATGGTTTTGATAAAAAAAAAGTAATACAAATAAAAAACCACACTGAAAAGTCTAGTGTAAGGCGCTGAATGTACAGAAGCAATCGCCCCTGCTGGTAGGCAAACAGTAATACACACAACTCACCAGGCGTAAAAAAAAGAGGGCCGTCAAACACCGCTCAATGTCGAGGCTCTTCATGACTTCTTCCACGGTAAATGTTTGTGTTTGCTAGACGACCGCCCGATTCCGTGTGTGTGCATACATTTAGGGGGTTTGGCGTTGCATGGAAGCTCTGTTGTATACTTTTAGGGAGTTTTTTTTGAAATTTATTTTACGAGCAAAAAACTGCATGATGAAACCTTGGAAACCCCCACCGAGAGTGTGTTTATGAGTTATTTAGTGCCCCTGATGGGTTGCATTTTGCTTGGGTGACATTTTCACCCCGTAAATCAAACCCGGCTGACCGTTCGGAGAAGGTTTTCCGCATCATTAGAGACCTGCTGCTGAGATTTTGTGTTGGTCCTTCTGTAACAGGGCCGTGCACAGGATTTTCGAAAGGGGAGGGTTTTCTCGAAAGGGGCGCATGGGGTGCTTGTTTAGATTGCGAAAGGGCGCTAACAGTCAATCTTTAAACTCAATAAATAATACTTTGGTATATTTTACATATATTTTGCTGGTTCGAATCCCGCGGCGGACGCTCTAAAATTCTAAGTGTAAATATGGGTATCCGGCGCCGTCGCTCTGTGCCTTACTCAAATAGGGCGGCGAAGTCCTTGTAGTTAAAAGGAAGACAGTGGTTGGTCTAGTACCGGCCGACAGATATAAAGTCAACTTCGTTTTTATATATTTTACATTGGTGCAACAGGAGACTACACTTCTTGAATTGGTGCTGCAAATCGTGTTGAATAGCACCATGAAGGGGGGGGCGTTAATTCGGAGTTTGAGCGAATTTGAGATTTTTGCGCAAATGAGAGTTTTGGCGTAAATCGGAAGAGGCATGGGCCGTTCACTTGTGGAGCGTTAGTGAAGAAGTGTAGCGGTAATTGCTCAAAACAAGTTTTCATAAGTTTTTTTTTTTAAATATAAAGAGTAGTTCTCAACGATTTCGCAAATTTTTTTCACGATTTTTAGCTTTTCATTTTTTTGATTTGGATGAAACTTTGCCATGCACCATGCATTCCATATGTCAAAAGAAGCACAATTGCATAATTCGTTTTTCTATACAAATGTCCATACAATTCTGGGGCCGGTCATATTATTCATCTGGTTTAGGAGATATGATTTTTTTGAAGAAAAAAAACGTAAAAGTGGACAAAAATTGTTGAAGCAATTTTGTTAACAAAATGTACCGTTTTCAGGTGAAAGCTAATTTTAGGACTGCATTTTCAATTTATTTTGGTTTCTTTTCAAGAAAATTTTGTACAATTTTCTCTCTGAAACTTTCAAATCGAGCAATTTGTTTCTGAGATACACAATCTCAAAGAAATCAAATCGATGAACTTGATTTTTTCTAAGAGTTAACCCTTTGCTGCCCAATTTTTTTTCGATTTTTTTTTAAATTTTTCCCTTGACATTTTGAGCAACTTTTGTTCTACGAAAAAGTTTACGTCTCTTGTTTTTTGTTGTTTTTGTTTCATTTATAGTTTTAATATTTGCATTTATCTTGTTTAGTTGATATTTGTTTTTGGTAGTATTTGGCCTATTCTAGCACCTAATTTGTCATGTTTTTACAGCCAATTTTTCATTATTTTTTTGTATGTTTTTAATTTTTTTGCTCTAGAACAAACCATTATCATTTAAATTGTTAAAAAATGCTTAGAGGTATAGTCTGAAACAATAGAAAAAAAAGTACAGAAAATATTAGTGAAACACACAGCCAAGAAAAATTTACATTGGTAAAGTCAAATAAAACAAGTCACACGTTCAACCCTAAAAAAAAAACAAATTTTAAGAGTTCACCTTTCCAATGCTTTTTAAAGGTCGAAAATTGGTAAAAAAAAAGATTTTTGGCTAATTATTAGATCGAACCCGCCTAGAGGTGGGGTTGGGTTGTAGCTGGATAAACTGAAAGTGTTCAACTGATCATAACTCGGAAACTACTGGTTTTCAAGCGACTTTTCTTTGCATTCCCTATGTCAAAAGAAGCAATTTTGCATCATTTGTTTTTTCATGCAAGTCTCCATACAATTTTGAGGGCTGGAATGGGTATGTAAACGTATGAAATTTTGTATCTTTGGACGGAATTTTCTGAAAATCTGAAAAATTAGATAAGAAACTTCATTTTTGGGTCAAACATTTGTAACTGATTTTTTGATTATAAAAAATTAAAAAAGATAATTTTGAATATATTTCTATCGATTCCTTGACTTTTCTGAAGAAACGTCCTAGAAAATCGATAAAAAGTAACAAAGTTGCTACAGGAAACAAAGATATATTTTGAATTACCCCAGAAAATGTTCCGAAAAGGCACCTCTCTCATATACAAAATTTAAAAAATGATAAAATAATTAACATATTTAAAAAAAATACTATCAACGCCTGAATAGCACCATAGAAATGATGAAAATATTTTGAAAATTAGATTTCAAAGAAAGTTTCACAACACGTAAAATAAATAATCAAAAAAAAGTTAGCTTAAGCAACATAAAAATGATAAAAAGTTGCGCCTTGTGATGAAATATTTTTTTTAAATAAAACAATTTGACTACCTTTTTGAAAATAAAATTTCACTAGAGGTGGCCTCATGACAAAATAAAAAAATGAAAAAGTAGAGCAACATAAAAAAAGATCAAAGATAAAGATAAATAGGATTTTACCAGCGGCGTTTTGTTGATAAAATTATTTGACTATCGGCGCTCCTCAAGCTATAAAGACTATTCAAAATTAGTCAAACAAAGTTTGCCAACCGGCGCAAAAAGTTGTTGTAGCTAGAACGCTAAACAGAATTTTTATTTTTTTATGTTACCGTACGCCAAACTTTGTTTTGCTCTTATTAAACAGTCTTTATGTTGCTAGAGGGGCGTCGATAGTCAAACTTTTTTTTGTTGAATGTTTTAATTTTGTCATAATAGCGGTTCCAGTAAAATCTTATGTTTAAAATATTTTTATCATTTTTAAGCTGATTTGGGCACTGATTATTCAACTTTTTTTTTTCAATATTTTTACCAATTTTTTCCCCACTCATAAGGGCGCCTCCAGTAAAACTTACATATTGAGAATTTACATAAAAATGTTTACGTCATAGGGGGCGCATTCCATTTTCCATATCGAGAATTTGCATGATTTTTTTAAGTCGTAGGGGCGCCTCAAATCAAAATGTTCATATCGAGAATTTGCATGATTTTTTTTTTGTCATAAGAGCGCCTCCAGTCAAATTTTCATAAAAAATTTGTATGATTTTTTAAAAGTCGTAGTGGCGCCTCCAATTAAATTTTCATAATTTTCATAAAAAAGTTTTAGTCATAGGGGCGCCTCCAGTCAATTTTCATAATAAGAAATTGTATGATTTTTTTAAAGTCGTAGTCACGCATCCATTAAATTTTTCATAGCGAAAATCATCATGATTCATGATGAAGTCGTAGGGGCGCCTTCTGTCAAATTTTTGGTATTGAAGATTTGTTCTAAAAAATTTAAGTCACAAGTTGAATTTTCATAATAAGAATTTGTATGATTTTTTTTAAGTCATAAGGGCGCCTCAGTCCAAGTTGCCATATCGAGAATGTGCCTTTAAAGTCGTAGAGGCGTCTTCAGTCATATTTTTTACATTAACATTATTATGATATTTTTAAGTCGTAGGGGCGCCTCTAGTCAAATTTTTAATGTTGAGAATATGTTTAAAAAAAATTAGGTCGTAGTGGCGCCTCCAGTTAAATTTTCGTATTGAGAATTTTCATAAAAATGTTTCATTCATAATTATCATAGGTCACATTTTCATAAAAAGAATTTGTATGATTTTTTTTGAGTCAAAAGAGAGCCTCCATTCATTTTTTCATATCGAAAGTTGGCCTGATTTTTTTAAGTCGTTAGGGCGTCTCCAGTCAAAATTTTATATTGAGAATTTGAATTGGAAAAAATTAAATCGTAGGGGCGCCTCCAGTAAAATTTTCATAATTTTCATAAAAAATTTTTAGTTATAGGGGCGTCTCCAGTAAAATTTTTCATATCGAGAATGTATGAATTTTTTGAAGTCGTAGGGGAGCCTCCATTCAATTTTTTATATCGTGAATTTGCATGATTTTTTTTAAGTCGTAGGGGCGCCTCCAATTCAATTTTCATATCAAGAATTTTCATAAAAATGTTTTTGTCATAGAGGCGCCTACAACCAAATTTTAATATCGAGAATTTTCATGTTTTTTCAAGTCATAAGGGCGCCTCCAGTCATTTTTTAAAATATAATTAATATATTTTTTAATGTCGTAGGGGCGCCTCCATTCAATATTTCATATGGAGAATTTGCATGATATTTTTAAGTTAAAAGGGACCTCCAGTCAAGTTTCTATATTGTGAACTTTTATTTAAAAAAAAATTAAGTCGTAGGCCTCCAGTTAAATTTTCATGATTTTCATAAAAATGTTTAAGTCAAAGGGACGCCTCCAGTCAAATTTTTCATATCGAGAATTTGCATGATTTTTTAAGTCATAAGGGCGCCTCCAGTCAAATTTTCATAATAAAATTTGTATGATTTTTTTAAAGTCGTAGTGGAGCCTCCAATCAATTTTTCATTTCGAGAATTTGCATGATTTTGTTAGGTCGTAGGGGCGCCTTCAATTCAATTTTCATATCGAGAATTTTCATAAAAATGTTTAAGTCATAGGGCGCCTCCAGTCATTTTTTCATAATAAGAAATTGTATGATTTTTTCAAAGTCGTAGGGACGCATTCATTAAATTTTTCATAGCGAAAATTTTCATGATTTTTTAAGTCGCCTCCTGTCAAATTTTCAATATTGAGAATTTGTTTAAAAAAATTAAGTCGTAGGGGCGGCACCAAATAAATTTTCATAATAAGAATTTGTATGATTTTTTTAAGTCATAAGGGCGCCTCAATCCAAGTTGCCATATCGAGCATATGCCTTAAAAGTCGTAGGGGCGTCTTCAGTCATATTTTTACATTGGGAATTTGTATTTTAAAAAAAAATCATAGGGGCGCTTTCAGTCAATTTTTCATATCAAGAATTCGCATGATTTTTTTAATTCTAAGGGGCGCCTCCAGTCAAATCTTTAATGTTGAGAATATGTTTAAAAAAATTAAGTCGTAGGGGCGCCTCCAGTTAAATTTTCATATTGAGAATTTTCATAAAAATGTTTCATTCATAGTCATAGGTCAAATTTTCAATATAAGAATTGGTATGATTTTTTTAAGTCATAAGAGCGCCTCTAGTCAAATTTTCATTATAAAATTTGTATGTTTTTTTAAGTCGTAGGGGCGCCTCTAGTCAAATTTTTATATGGCATATTCGTACTGAAAAAAATTAAGTCTTAGGGGCGCCTCCAATTAAATTTTCATAATTTTCATGAAAAGGTTTTAGTCATAGGGGCGCCTGCAGTCAAATTTTTCATATCGATAATTTGCAAGATTTTTTTAAGTCATAAGGGTGCCTCCAGTCAAATTTTCATAACAAAATTTGTATGACTTTTTAAAGTCGTATGGGCGCCTATATTTAATTTTTCAAATCGAGAATTTGCATGATTTTTTTAAGTCGTAAGGGCGCTTCCAGTCAATTTTTTATATTGCATATTCGTATTGAAAAAAAAATAAGTCTTAGGGTCGCCTCCAGTTAAATTTTCATAATTTTCATAAAAATGTTTTAGTCATAGGGGCGCCTTCAGTCAAATTTTTTACATATCGAGAATTTGCATGATTTTTTTAAGTAATAAGGGCACCTCCAGTCAAATTTTCATAACAAAATTTGTATGATTTTTTTTAAAGTCGTAGGGGCGCCTACAGTCAAATTTTTATATTGCATATTCGTATTGAAAGAAATTAAGTCTAAGGGGCGCGTTCAGTTAAATTTTCATAAAAATGTGGTAGTCATAGGGGCGCCTCCAGTCATTTTTTTTATATCGAGAATTTTCATGGTTTTTTCAAGTCATAAGGGCACCTCCAGTCAATTATAATAAAATTAATATGATTTTTTTAAAGTCGTAGGGGCGCCTCCATTCAATATTTCATTTCGAGAATTTGCATGATTTTTTTAAGACGTAGAGGCGCCTCCAGTCAAATTTTTATATTGCATATTCGTATTGAAAATAATTAAGTCTAAGGGACGCGTCCAGTTAAACTTTCATAAAAATGTGGTAGTCATAGGGGCGCCTCCAGTCAAAATTTTAATATCGAGAATTTTCATGTTTTTTCAAGTCATAAGGGCGCCTCCAGTCAATTTTTATAAAAAAGTTAATATGATTTTTTTTAAGTCGTAGGGGCGCCTCCATTCAATATTTCATTTCGAGAATTTGCATGATTTTTTTTAAGACGTAGAGGCGCCTCCAGTCAAATTTTTATATTGCATATTCGTACTGAAAAAAATTAAGTCTTAGGGGCGCCTCCAATTAAATTTTCATAATTTTCATGAAAAGGTTTTAGTCATAGGGGCACCTGCAGTCAAATTTTTCATATCGATAATTTGCAAGATTTTTTTAAGTCATAAGGGTGCCTCCAGTCAAATTTTCATAACAAAATTTGTATGATTTTTTAAAGTCGTATGGGCGCCTATATTTAATTTTTCATATCGAGAATTTGCATGATTTTTTTAAGTCGTAAGGGCGCTTCCAGTAAATTTTTTATATTGCATATTCGTATTGAAAAAAAATAAGTCTTAGGGTCGCCTCCAGTTGAATTTTCATAATTTTCATAAAAATGTTTTAGTCATAGGGGCGCCTTCAGTCAATTTTTTTACATATCGAGAATTTGCATGATTTTTTTAAGTAATAAGGGCGCCTCCAGTCAAATTTTCATAACAAAATTTGTATGATTTTTTTTACAGTCGTAGGGGCGCCTACAGTCAAATTTTTATATTGCATATTCGTATTGAAAGAAATTAAGTCTAAGGGGCGCGTTCAGTTAAATTTTCATAAAAATGTGGTAGTCATAGGGGCGCCTCCAGTCATTTTTTTTATATCGAGAATTTTCATGGTTTTTTCAAGTCATAAGGGCGCCTTCAGTCAATTTTTATAAAAAAGTTAATATGATTTTTTTTAAGTCGTAGGGGCGCCTCCATTCAATATTTCATTTCGAGAATTTGCATGATTTTTTTAAGACGTAGAGGCGCCTCCAGTCAAATTTTTATATTGCATATTCGTTTTGAAAAAAAAATAAGTGTTAGGGGCGCGTCCAGTTAAATTTTCATAAAAATGTGGTAGTCATAGGGACGCCTCCAGTCATTTTTTTTATATCGAGAATTTTCATGTTTTTTTCAAGTCATAAGGGCGCCTCCAGTCAATTTTTATAAAAAAAATTAATATGATTTGTTTAAAGTCGTAGGGGCGCCTCCATTCAATATTTCATTTCGAGAATTTGCATGATTTTTTTAAGACGTAGGGGCGCCTCCAGTCAAATTTTTATATTGCATATTTGTATTGAAAATAATTAAGTCTAAGGGGCGCGTCTAGTTAAATTTTCATAAAAATGTGGTAGTCATAGGGGCGCCTCCAGTCAATTTTTTTATATCAAGAATTTTCATGTTTTTTCAAGTCATAAGGGAGCCTCCAGTCAATTTTTATAAAAAAAATTAATATGATTTGTTTTAAGTCGTAGGGGCGCCTCCATTCAATATTTCATTTCGAGAATTTGCATGATTTTTTAAGACGTAGAGGCGCCTTCAGTCAAATTTTTATATTGCATATTCGTATTGAAAAAAAATAAGTCTTAGGGGCGCCTCCAGTTAAATTATCATAATTTTCATAAAAATGTTTTAGTCATAGGGGCGCCTCCAGTCAAATTTTTCATATCGATTTGAAAAAAAATCTCTTTGGCATTTTAGCAACATAGCTAAAAAAAAAACGGCCCTTCGGGCCGAGGGGCGCATGGGGTGTAACTAACTTAATTTGCCAGGGGGGGGTTAAACCCCTAAAACCCCCCCCTTGTACACGGCCCTGTTCTGTAAAGAAACGCGCATATTATTATTGATTTTTTTTTCTGTTGTAGTTTCCGTAGAGCAACTGTAGCTATTTGTAGTTTGTAGTTAGAGTTCAAATTTAGCCAATTTTATCCACCAAGAACGTGAAAAATCGTTTTAGACAGTAAGTTAGCTCGGCAATTATCCAAAGAAGTTTTGAAATTTTCTCATTAAAAAAAATAAAATAACAGACCAACCAACAGGTCAAACTTATCAACAGTTACACATCCCTCTCTTCATCTGAGTACATGAATGCTCGAGTGTTTTGTTTCGCTGATGGTGGTAATGTCAAAGGCAATCCGGTATAGTGTACTCAGTGCATGTTGATGACTCTCTTGGGAATAAAAGTTATGAAATTCATGCTAGATTGCGGTTTGTAGCTTCCGTGGTGTGTACTCTAGGTCACGTTTGAAATCGCGGTATTTTACGTCGTTTTAAGAATGAGTAGCGTCCTCGAATCTAAGGATTTCATAAAACATGTATACACAATACTATAAATTTGTCTATGATGTTTCGATACGATTTTCAGATGAAATTGCTGTAACAATTTATAAAAATATCTCAAAATATATTTTAAACTAAATTAATGTTCATGCTTTCGAATGAATTTAAAATGTTTTTTGATTATTCAAATAAATTACTAACATTTTATTAAAAGAGCAAATCTCTAACAAACCGGAAATTGATTTTAATTATATCTTTTGATTTGGTTCAATCTTTGTGGAGGCCATTTTGTGTCATTGGTTTACCCATGCAAGGCTCCATACAATTTTGGCAGCTGTCCATACAAAAATGATACGTAAATATTCGAAAATCTGTAACTTTTGAAGGAATTTTCTGATCGATTTGGTGTCTTGGGCAAAATTGTAGGTATTGATGACTATTCAGAATAAAATAGGTACATGAAAAAAAGCCGGCTTTCAAATTAACATTATACGTAAATTCATTTTCTCAAAATCATGTTTTTAAATTTTTAATTTTTTTTAGTATTTTTTAGGGGACAAAAAACCGCAACTTTTGAGCTATATACAAGTAACGTCATGATTTGCATACCCGGACGCTCCAAAACCCGGAAACCTCATCTTGTTTTATCAATTATTTTTATATAAGTTCGCATTATGAATTTCAAAACTGTGTTGTTTGATGAATTCTAACATCAACTTTCATTTAAAGTTTGTTTGAACTCTGTTGTTAATGCCAAAACAATAAAATAAAATAAAATTAAAAGTTTTCCAAAAATGTGAAACGTTTCACTGAACTATTTCATAGGCATCTGAACACCGGAGGGCTTTTGTTAATTTGATTTGGTTAACCGCGGTGGATTTTCTTGAAATAATTCGAACTGTCAAAAATCCACCAAAGCATCTACCGGTGGATACTTTTCTACCACAGATTTTTGTGCGATCAATGTGGTAGATGCTTTGGTGGATTTTTGACAGTTCGAATTATTTCAAGAAAATCCACCGCGGTTAACCAAATCAAATTAACAAAAGCCCTCGGAGCACTATTGTTAATTTGATTTGGTTAACCGCGGTGGATTTTCTTGAAATAATTCGAACTGTCAAAAATCCACCAAAGCATCTACCGGTGGATATTTTTCTACCACAGTTTTTTGTGCGATCAATGTGGTAGATGCTTTGGTGGATTTTTGACAGTTCGAATTATTTCAAGAAAATCCACCGCGGTTAACCAAATCAAATTAACAATAGTACTCGGGAAGGCAAAGCAGAAATTTATGGGTTTGATTTCCTTAAATTCTATTGTCCTTTTCTTTCAAAAGTAAACGCCGCGCGGCATTTCATAATGTGCCTCAGACATTGTTGCCAGCGATTTTCTGCATTTTTGGTCCAATAAAAACATACCTGGCGACAATGCCAGGCGATTCGAAGAAGAAGATCAACAAAAACAAAACGCGCAGTATGGGATTTGACAGCGCGCATTTGCCGAAAGTGCGGCGCGTCGTTTCGAGGCTGATATGTCACGTGTCTTTTTCGGGAATACGTGCAATAACAAATTTTTATATAAAATATAGATTGTTTTGATGGTAACAAGTTATTTGTGACCTAAAGAATGCCATTCACTAACATTTCAGTCCAAATTTGTGCGATTCATAAGCAAAATTGAAGTTGTATTGTTAATTTGATTTGGTTAACCGAGGTGAATTTTCTTGAAATAATTCGAACTGTCAAAAATCCATCAAAGCATCTACCACATTGATCACACAAAAAACTGTGGTAGAAAAGTATCCACCGGTAGATCCTTTGGTGGATTTTTGACAGTTTGAATTATTTCAAGAAAATCCACCGCGGTTAACCGAATCAAATTAACAAAAGCCCTCGGATTTCGAATCAGCTTTTATCAGTGTCCGGGATTCGAAGCACAACAAGTCATTTTAATTTTAGAAATCTGATGAAAAATTATTAGAAAAGACATATTTTGCATGCATTCTCTTAAAACTAACTGTTAACACTACATCCTGATGATATTTCTACATTTCCAAATTTCATGGAATAAGAATTTTTGATAGCTATAAAAAAAGTGTCCGGATCTCGAGACATGACGATATATTTATTTTTCAAAAGGGCCAAACATTCAATACAACGCCCATTACAGAGTTCCTTTCAACTATGATTTACACATCAAACAATGCTGCTTCCAAGACATCTTCGATTAAAAAAGTTAAGCTAATTTGGCAGCACTTGAAAATATATATATGTTTATTTTCTGTTTTTTTTTCTCGGTTGTCAAAGGTCTAATAGACAAATTCAATAAGAAAATTTTAGAGAATTTTTCCAGCTCTTTGAAAATATTTGTTTAAGGCATGGACGAGCATGAACAAAGCATGGACATTATTTTTTAAACTAAGATTTTTTTTCTGGAGAAAATTACTCAAAAATGGTCATAAATTCAAAACAGTGCAATTAAAAAAAAATGTCACAAAATCACATTTCAATTACAAATATATTTAAACATCTTAAAATGATTTTTGAAAAGAAAAACACTCTATGTTTCGAAATGTTTGGTTCACTAAAACTTAAAAAAAACTGTCTAAATAAAATTCTTCCATCGTAAATTATTGACTAAAAGTTGCCAGTTTTGTTAAAATGTAAAAATCGTAAAAGTTTTGTCAAAATAGATTTTTGTGATGAGATGCTAATTTCAAATAAAAAAGAAGTTGTGTAAAAATGTAACCTGCAACTTTGCCAAAATCACCAAATCGTTAAGAAAATTCTCTTCTTAAGTACAGATTTTAGGATATTTTAAATGCTTTTTTGTCCAAATTTTGCGGATTTTTTTCCACAAAGTTGTTAACCTGCGAAAATCACCTATTATGCGTTATCAGGAGGTTGCGCCCGGACTTAGACCACCTTAAGAGACAGATTTAAATGAAGAAACCGAAGGCATTGATGCAAAATGACTTATTTGGACATTAATACAGACGTTATAATCCAAAGTCGATTTTAGAAAACGTCTAATTTTGATAAATATTTCAAAAATTCCTAGAGTTGAGGGTCATAAACTTAAAAAATTTTCATTTAAAAAAAATCGGTGATACACTTTTTTAAACAGAAAAAGCTAGGAGTTGTTTTTTTTTATTTTTGTGTGTTTTTGAATACCATTTACCTAAAGTGGTTTCAAAAACACTCACAAAACGAAAGAAAAGTTAATTTAAATTTTGCATTTTTGTGCATGATTAAGGTGGAATCATAGAGTAACCTCTGTGGTGGAATGGTCCATTAAGATTTTTTTTTGATTCGTGGGGTGATCAAAGAATGGCCCGTGGCCCGTAAGGTAATTTTTTTGTGGCCCCGAACTCATTTCGAATGATCATGTAAAATGGCAAAATCTTTTGACCCATCTGTAAAGAGATATCATAATTATTGAAAATTGAGGTTTACTTTTTGCTTTTCTGTGAAACTACTTAATTTTTATTATTAACTTTGATCCCAATCATACGAAACAAATTTTTTGTTGAAAAATCTATCTCATTGAAACAATTATACAAGTATGAATGTGATTCAAAATAGTAAATTTCGTCAAAATTTTCATTAAATATTTTTCGAAATGAGTTTTAAGAAGTTCAAATTTGACTAAAGTAGAAAACTGTACAGATAGCCAACATATAGATATTCCATATTAATTCAAAAGTCATAATGCACATTTTTTGATGGACTTGGTCTCAAACATACAGTATGTAAAAAAAGTATTTACACCCCTTGGGCACTGTGCACATATTGTGATGAAACATCTAAACAATTCAATGTTGACAGAAACCTAGTACTTAGTTTCGTTCAGAAACTCATGCCTATCATTTTGCTACAAAAAGCTAATAAAAAGATGATTTCTATAGAAAGTTCTATAGCAAATACTATTACAAACATCAAAAAAAGGTGCAAAAAAGTTTGTACACCTTTCGAAAAATTAACATAAATAAAGTAATTTGTTGACAAATAACCACAACTCCAAATAGACATTTTTGTCTGATTAAAAAAATAATTTGGATTGAATGTAAAATTTACTAACTACTTAGTATAAAAGTTTACTCTGTACTCTGGAAATTCTATATAAAACTTATCTAAACTTAATTTTGTGAACTTTTAATTTAACTAAATGCCTTTGTATCGATAGAATAGATTTTTCGTTTATTGTTTCCAACCTTATTACACAACTCGAAAGTTTTTGAAGTTGATGTCAGTAAACGCTTAAGTTTCCAATCAACAGAATTGATTTTTAACAAATTCTCTGCCAATAAATAAAATTTTAAATTTGGGTATAAATGTTATGAAATCTTGCTTACTTTTTCAAAAGGTCCTATGTTCATAGGAATCCCATGGCACATTGGTTGTTTTGAAAAATTAATCTAGAAATCATGTTAAGCAACCATGCGCACCCCCTTGTATTTGTTACACCCATAGAAAAACGTGGGTACGCATGGTTGCTTAAGATAAATCCATGTAATTGATACCGGAAATTTACAATTTTATTTATTAGCAGAGAATCTACTGTTCAGGGAGCCCACATCTATCATACCTTGACGAAACTGTATTGGTAACAAGACCATTGAAGGATAAATGATTCTCTTTAATGTAATTTTAGAAAATGACTGACTAAATAGGATATTCTTAGCTAAAAATAATAAAACGTTGAGTTACTTTTTACTATGAACAGAAGAAATGCCTTACATCCATTCATCGATTTTTTTTAAATTGCTTGAATAAAAAACAGGTTAAAGTATCACTTTGCTCAGGCTAAATTCTACCTTAGTGTTGTAGTTCAGTGAACCTAGAACAACGAGTAGCGGATTTGTTGCGTGCTGTAGACCGTTTATGTAAAAGGGAAAGTTTGTGAAACACTGAATAATTAATGCTTAGCCCAATGAGTCTCTGTGTTATGTTGCAACAAAGTTGTTCGAAATGGTTTGTTTGTATGATTGGTGCAATCAATAATTTAAACTGGTTGCAATTTGTAGAGACATAAATGCGAAGCCAAATAAAGCAAATATCGATTTGTGTTCGTCATCGAATAAAATCAAATAATGCTTTGAATTTAATTACAGTCACATTTTGAGTTTAATAGTGCTTTATGATTTGAATTCCATTTGTGTAGATTAAATAATCAGCACCGTGTGGTAATAACGTTTGGTGTGTAATTAACACGATAATCACCGTAAATAAACCAATAAAGTTTAATTGACCCCCTCTTTTGATCCAAAACATAATTAAACCACCCACTTTCCCACCCACACACAAACAGGCATACCTGGACGAGGCCAACGGCAATACGTTGCTGAGCAGTCCCGCTGGATCACCGGGGGCAGGACCAGCGGCCGGTGTGGGGGCAGGTGGTGGAACGGTGGATCCCGGGGCCAGCGAAACCCTCATCATTCAATCGCCCTCGAACGATGACCTCAGCCAGAGCCTTTCGGAGTACACCGACGCGGACGAGAGCATTTCCGCGCCCACGGAACTGCTGGCGGAGGTGGGTATTACGTTTTTAAGGATGATACTATTATTTATTTTAAATTTTCAAATCTATTCCGAATATTTTTCACAGTTTTTGTCGGCGGTGATGTTACGTGACTACGTGAGCGCTCTCAAGTACTGCAAATTGAGTATGTCTGAAAGCCGAGTCATGTCCGGAGTCAATCAAACCAATTAATGCGTGCCCTTCCCGCTCTTCCTAGTCCTCCAGTATGAGCCCAACAACAGTACGGCGCGCGATTTCTACCCCCACATCCTGTCGAAAATCGCCGCAGAATCTGCCGCCCAGGCCGAGCTCCAGGCCGTGGCCATGGCCGGTGATCAGCAGTCCGGCGAGAGTGACGAGAACTACAACTTCAACTACAGCACCTCGTCGTCCAACTCGGATGACATCTGCATCGACGAGGTCGTGATGGTGTGCAGCAGTGACAGCGAACAGTCCTCGAACTGCAGCTCGTTTCTGGACTATTCCAACAGCAGCAACAGCAGTGGTGCCGGAAGTGGTTCCGACCTGGACGAGAAGGCGCTGAACCGGATTAACTGCAACAGCACCGAGTCGGACCAGCTGCCACCGTCGCAATCGGCCACGGACAATAATACGTCGCACTCGTACTCGAGTTTGCTGCTGGAGGAGGAGGAGAAGGATCTCACGCTGTCGGACATTTCCAACCTGAACATTGAGGATGACGAGAATGGGGATGGTAAGTGTACTGATTAGGATGTGACAAAAATAACTGTTTTGCGGGCATTCAGGGACTTGGTTTGTTCCGGTCCCAAATATGAGCTTTATTGGAAGTAATACAGTCCAGACTCGATTATCCAGAGGCCTTGGAATAATTTCACTTCGGATAATCGAATCACAAAAAAATAGCTGTCTTATTTTTGAACCTTAAATTACGCTTAAGTGATTTAGAATTTTCAAATTCAAGATGGCGATGTTTTGTAATTGAACTGGCCATTAAAATTTGACTAAAATGGGATCGCTAAACTCGAATGAATGTTAAAAAAGGTAAAAGACACATTCTCCAACGAAAAAAACGAAACGTTTTGCCTGATAGGTTTTTTTGTTTGGTGATTTCGAGCCAAACATTTCATTAGGGCACAAAACCAAAACGTAAACATTTGGGATTATTCCACCATTCCATTTATTAGTATAGTCCCTACATGTCCTCCAAGAATCAGATTGATTGCAAACATTTTCCTATTTAAAAAAAAAAATGAAAAACACACACAGAACAAAATGATGGTAATATTCATCAGGAAATGTTGACAGATTTTGTGTCAAAAAAAGTGTGATATTAGATCAGAAAATGATGAATTTTCATCAGTTTCTGGTGAATATTCATCTGGTTCACATTTTTACACATTTTTTAGGTAATATTACTCAAAAAATTTCACCAAATTTTCGGCAAATTTTTGCTGTAAAAGGGCACGGTTCGCTTATGAGGTTATCGGGTGAGCGCTTTTCGAACGCTCAGAGCGGCGGGTTTGAACGGTTCGCGAACCAAAATCTCGATCATCATTTCTCTGCTCGCTTGCCGCTCCGCTCTGAACGGAGTAAAGAGAGCGTTCAGCGAACGGTTCGCCAACGGAGAGTGAATGTAGGCACTGATAGAAAAGCTTATTTGTTTTTATTCTGCACTCCCAGAAAATTGTTCAAATTTGTTAACGATAAAGTTATCAAGGAACCATTCATAAACTACGTGAACATTTTTTTGGAAATCTGAGCCCCCCCCCCACCCCGTGGACAATTTCCATACAAAAAACCTTTTTTTATATGGAGCGTTGACAATTCACAATTCCCCCTAAAGTGTCCACGTGGTTGTGCCCCCAAGGTACGATAACGATAATGATTATCTTATTACTCCCTGGAGTTAAGATATGTGGGTCTACCACCGTAACAAGCAAGAAGTCAGCAATTTTTGACCACGGATCTTACCCGCATAACTTCAGTGAGTATGGTAGATTACTTTTCTATTATGTTGGGATGTCCTGGGTCATCCAAGGACTCCATGTAGTTAAGATCGCGATAAAAAAACCGCTGATCTCTTGCTACTAAATGGAGTCCTTGAATGGTCCAGAACATGTCAACATAATATAAAATTAGTCTACTGTACTCACTGTTGCTATGCGGGTATGATCCGTGGTCAAAAAACAGCTGACCTCTTCCTTGTTACGGCGTTAGACACACAGATATTAACTCCAGGGAGTCATAGGAAGACCCAGGACATCCCAATGAGTTGTTGCAGTCATGCTCTGTACTGTAGCCCTCCATAGTCACTTAAGCCGCCTGCCGTAGCCTTCTGTTGTCAAAATCATGAAATGTTATTCTCTGAGTGCTGTTTTTAAGCTCTTCTTGTGAACCGCTTATTGATGGTCCCTCTCACTCACATTCGCGATGAGAGAGCAAAGGTTCATGCGAACCACGGTAGGCGTTCGTTCGTGCTTGGTTCGCAATCATGAGTGAACACTTGAGCGTCATGACGTATCGTTCGAACCACGATTCGAGTGAGCGAGCCGTGCCAACACTGAAGGGCACATAACAATGTTCACTACAAACCAAATGTGCCTTTTTCTTTTTCGTTTGTTTTTCGTAGCTAAAGAACTTTTTGTGTAATAAAGTGAACTTTTCATAATTTAATTTAATTTCATATGCACATGAAAAATTTCTAAAATATTATATTATAAAAATTCTAAATATGTATTTTGGGAGTCCAACTTTTAGCGCTAAATTTTTTCTGGAAAGTCCTAATCTGTCCTAACCTGGGTGCAGAATAGTGGTTCGCAAAGCGGCCTCAATTTAGAACTGTCAAAGCGGAACCAATTTACTGTTTGCAAAATGATTCCATGAAGTGGGAAGTATTGTAATCGATCTATAATTTATTTTGATTTTATAATTAATTTATATTTAAGATATTTAAAGTCAACAAATCTTATGAAGAGGGTTGAAATCAAGATTGGCATAATTCGTCGCTAACATTTTAATAATAATTTTAAAATTTTAGCGATGGATTTTCAAAAATTATGAATGTCACCTGCCAAATAATATTGAATAATCTTACTCCGACATTATCACTGCGCATCAAAGATACATAATCTCCGGACTTTCATTCCGTTCCTCTCCTAGTTCACAAAATTTCACCCACTTCTGACGCAATTTTTCGTCACGTGAAAAACAAAAAAGAACTCTTTTGGCCGCCCATCGTTTAGTCTAACAAAAAAAAGCGCGAAGCACTTAATTTTTCAGCAAAAACTCAACAGATCCAAAAATTTTCAAAACAAGTCACTTCAGCAGCAAACAATATGTCACGCTTGAGCTTAAACATAGCCTTCTACTTTGTTTATGTTTACAGCTGTGGTGCAGTTGTAGTAGTGAGGAGCAGTAGGGAGCATTCGAAAATCACGTTACGCATTCTGTCTTTTCAGCACCCAGGTCCTAACCAACCTGAAACTTTTCCAAAGACATCAAATCGATCAGAAAATTCCTTAATATACAGAATTTCATTCTTATATATAAAAAAAAATATTGACAGCACTCAAAATTGTTTAGAGACTTGTAAAAAAAAATATGTATGATCACTTCTTTTGACAAGGATGAAGTTTCATCCAAATAAGTCGATTTCTAGAGTTTTTTTGAAAACGACCTATAAACGTAAAAAACACAATAGCACTAGCGTGCACAGGGTGGGGCAACATGGGGCAACTGCCCCACCATCCTCAGAAATTTGTTCTAAATTTGGTCAGGGGGTGTCCACAAATGACGTATTTTTCAAAACGTCCATATTATTGCCCCACCTTCATCGAAGAGCTGGGCACGCTAGTGCACAATAGCTTATAGGACCTTTCAAAAAAAACTCTTGATTTGCAAAAACCGGAGAAAACTTCTCATATTAAAATAAGTACACTCAATCCCCGGTGGTTTTCGTTTGACACTTTTTTAGTTTGTACCCCGTTGGTTGGTCAAAGTCAAGCTAAAAAGTGACGAACTGTCTCTTTTAACACGGCGCTCACGTACACTATCAAAACAAACGTTTGGTAGTGTGTGTGAACTCCGTGTAAAACAGCTGTCAAACTAAAAAGTGACCTCGTTCGTTTGACAACAGGTGTTGTCAAACCATCGGGGTTTGAGTGTACTTAGATTATTCAACTTATAAACTTTATTTTATAGATGTTTTTTCCCTCTGCACTGGGCAAAGTCAAGCGTAGCAAACCAAAAAAAAAAAATTAAAAATTAGAATGGAATTAAATGCTTGGTTTTAAACTCCAAGCATAACTTCCAAAATGTTTTTTTTTTTTTTTTTTCATAAAATTATTTTTATTAGGTCCTTTTCGGTACTGGGACCTGGTTAGGACCGAGTCGGCTTTTGTAATTACATTTGACTTAATAATTACAGAGGATCTTGTGTGTAAATGTTAGTGGGAGGGGAGCCGATTACCCGCGGCCTACTCGGGGTTAGTAGGGAAGGGATTGATGTTAAAGACAAGGCGTGGGATGGGAAGGGGGATTGTGTAGGGGTCTTGGTTGGCTCTGCTGGCCTTTGCTTGTGTCCTCAGCCGCAACTCGGTGTCCAGCTGCTGGGGCGTTCTTGCTTTGCTTCCGGTGCAATCCAGAAACGACGGCTTTGTGTGAAGGCGAGTTATACTAACTGAAGGAAAACTAACTGAAGGAAAACTAACTGGAAGAAAACTAAATGGATATTTTGGAATCTACGAGGAACTGATAGATCGGATAGAGAACATCAAGGTCAAGTTGAGATAACGCGTCTCGCATCGGGATTTCTGGTGGTCTTCCTCGGGCCCTGAGGGTATCTTTCAACTTAATTCTGTGAGCCTGGTGATCTGGACACGCCCATACGAGATGGTCGATGTCCTGATAACCCTGCCCACAGTCGCAAAGGTTCGTATCACTCATGTTGATACGGTACAGATGAGCCTTGGACGAGTAATGGTTCGACATAAGGCGGGACATCGTTCTGATGAATCCACGCGTCAAGTCCATTCCCTTGAACCAGGCTTTTCTTTGCACCTTAGGTCGTATGGAATACATCCAACGTCCTTTGGTGTCGCCGTCCCATTGATTTTGCCAATCCTGAAGCGCACGCTGCCTCGGAAAACCGTAGCATTCTTGTAGGCTAATTGGCCTTTCAAAAATGTCTCCACTCTCAGCACCCTTCTTGGCGAGCATGTCCGCTTTTTCATTACCCGGAATCGAGCAATGAGCGCGGACCCATACCACCGTGATGCTGAAGGACTGAGCCGCCAGGTTGTTTAAAGTCTTGCGTATTTCCGTGAGGAAAAACGTAGACTCCCTGGTCGGCTTCAGAGTCCGGATAGCCTCAACAGAGCTAAAGCTATCGGTGAAGATGAAGTAGTGGTCAGGTGGCATGGTCTCGATGATTCGCAGTGCGCAGTAAACCGCGGCTAACTCTGCGACATAAACCGAACTCGGGTCCTTCAGCTTAAAGAACAGCTGATAAGATTCATGATAAACACCGAAGCCCGTACAGCCGTCGAGCTTGGAGCCATCGGTGAAGAATCTGTTGTTTGGAGGAACATGGTTGTACTTTGATGCGAAGATCGACGGTACAACTCCCCGCAGAAGATGGTTTGGGATACCGCGAGTATCGGCTTTCATGGACGTGTCGAAGCCAATCAGGGTGCTGCTGGTTAACGGAGGCGTGCGCTGTACCGTTGTGCTCGGGCTCCACTCCCACGATGACATAAAGTCATAATATAGAAGCATGCGCCGAGACTCAACGTGAAGGTTCAGCAACGTTTCAAAGTTGTCAATTACCAGTTTATTCCTGTAATCACACCGGATCAGGAACCGGTAAGACAGTTCGTAGTAACGAGTTCGCAGAGGCAACACTCCCGCCAAGACCTCGAGGGTCATGTTGTGAGTTGAGTGCATGCATCCCAAGACAATGCGAAGACTTCGGTACTGTATCCGCTGGAGAACCAACAAGCGTGATTTCGCAGCTGACTGGAAGCAGAAACTGCCATATTCCAGCACCGAGAGTATCGTTGTCTTGTACAGTCGAAGCAGGTCAGAAGGATGAGCACCCCACCGGTTGCCAGAGACGCTGCGCAGAAAATTAGTTCTTTGCAGGCACTTTTGCTTCAGGTAGTTAATGTGCTTCCCCCATGTTCCCTTCTGATCAAAGATGGTTCCCATGTACATGAAGTGGTCCGACTGCTCGATAGTCTTTCCCGAGAGAGAAAGATTGAGCTGCGGCGGTTCATGCTTCCCCGTAAAAACGACCAGTTCCGTCTTCTCCGGAGAGAATTCAATACCCTTTCCAACTGCCCAATGGGCCAAGTTGTTCAGGGTATCTTGCAAGGGTTCTAGCAGATCGACTTCCTTCTTGGCAGCGATTGAAACCACTGCGTCATCTGCGTACTGTATAAGGGTGCAGTTTCCGGTCAAGCAATCATCGATGTCGCTGACGTAGAAGTTATACATGGATGGACTAAGGCGTGAGCCTTGTGCCAAACCCATGTAACTTATCCGGGTGATTGCCAGATCACCTTGCACAAAGTGCATGTGTTTTTCTGACAACAGGTTGATGAGGAAGTTGCACATCGTCGGATTGAGACCGCTCCGCCGCAGCTTTACTCCCAACACATCGATGGAGACTGAATCGAATGCACCCTTGATGTCTAGGAAGACAGAAGCCATTTGCTGTTTTTTACCACGGGCTATGTCGATCCCTGTGGCCAGCAAGGCTAGACAGTCGCTTGTTCCCTTGCCTCTCCGGAAGCCATACTGCGTGTCAGACAGCAAGTGCTCTCGTTCCATCCATGGTTCGAGGCGGTCGAGGATCATCTTCTCCAGCAACTTGCGTAGACACGACAGCAAGCTGATTGGACGATACGAGTTGTGGTCGGATGCCGGCTTACCGGGCTTTTGAATGGCAACCACCCGGACCTGTCGCCATTCGTGTGGAATTATGTTCTGCTCCACGAACGTGTTGAACAGTTTCAACAGACGCTGCTTGGCGACGTCCGGAAGATTCTTCAGCAAGCTGAACTTGATCTTGTCCGGACCAGGAGCAGTGTTGTTGCCCGTCAATAGTGCTATGGAGAGCTCTACCATCGAGAAGGGAGGATTAGAATCGCTCCCATCAACAACGTCGAATGATGGTTGTGTCGGCACCGAGTCCGGGCACACCTTCTTGGCGAAATCCAATATCCACTTGTCCGATTTTTCCACACTCTCGTTCGGAACGGAACCTCTACGCATGGCCCTCGCAACGCGCCACAGAGTGCTCATGGACGTATCTGCTGGTAATCCTTCAACGAACTCCCGCCAGTACATTCGCTTCTTCCGCTTCAGAGTATTACTGTACCTGCGATCAAGAGCTCTGTACTTTTGGAAGTTCGCTCGGATTCCACACTTGCAGAAGTCCACATAAGCTTCAGACCTGGCCGCCGAGAGATCCGTACACTCCTTGTCCCACCAGGGAAGAGGAGGGCGCGTTCGGATGTACGGTCCCGGGACGGGTTTTGTCTGAGCTTGTAACGCACTGTCATAGATCAAATTAGCCAGAAACGCATATTCTTCAAGCGGTGCCAACCCAGCTCGCAACTCAACTCCAATGGAGACTGCCTCCGCGTACTGTTTCCAGTCGATATTTCGCGTCAGATCGTAAGGCATCTCCACCGTTGTCGATTGCTGTGGGCCATGGCTAACCAGAATAGCGATCGGCAAATGATCACTGCCACGAGGATCTTGAAGCACGTTCCAGTCACAGAGAACTGCCAAACTGTTGGAACAGAGCGACAAGTCGATGGCACTCGCCTTCGTACCGGACGTAGTTGGCGTTGGTGGTGTTGCAATCCGCGTAACTTGCTTGTCCCTGTTTAGGAGGGTCATCTGGAAGTCGTCGCACAGTTCATGAATCAGATATGCTTGAGGGTCTGTCTTGTGACTTCCCCACTCGGTGCTGTGAAGATTAAAGTCACCCAGAACCAGTCGCGGTGCCTGCAACAGCTCAAGCATACCCCACAACTTTTGTCGAGTTAACGACACCTGTGGGGGAACATAGACGGACACAATGCAAATGTCCAGTCCTCTGATCCTGGCCTGTACTGCGACTGCTTCGATTCCTCCTAGATTCGGGAGCGTGACCTTTCTAAAAGTGTGGCATTTCCTGACCCCAATCAGTACGCCTCCACCTCTATTTGGCCCTGCCCTGCTCTCTGTGATGATGTTGTACCCCCGGAAAGCTGGCGTCTCATCTCCGATAAGAAACGTTTCGCTCAGCGCAAACACATCACAGTCTCGTTCGAATGCGAATTGTTGAAAATCGTTTAACTTGGGGGTTAAACTTCTGCAATTCCATTGTAGAAAGGAGATGCCGTTTTTCGTTTTTGGTGTATTACCCATCAAAGGAAATGAACGACAAGAGGGGCGTCGTGCTAGCAAGCTGTTTCCCGATGTGTCTAGCGAGAGGCTCAAACCGCTTTATGATTAAACGCGTCGGTTCACTCACAAAAGAGCACAGCCATTCCACGATTGTGGAAAAAGGAAGGACTCCTTTGAAGGCATCGGTGATCGGATTCGGTTGAGGAACCGTTTTTAGGGGGATCTTTGGCAGCTTGGGAACGGGCTTCAGCGGCTTGAGAGGAATCGGTGCCGGCTTCGGTGTCGGCTTCGGTGCCGGCTTCGGAGCGGGCTTACCCGACGGACCGAAAGGAAAATCCTCCTCGAAGTTCAACGAGTCACTTTCCTTACCCTTGCCGCCAGCGGCTTTCCTGGACTTGGAAGCCTTGTTGCGCTTCGGGTTTGGTCCGGAAGAGTCACTTTCCTCGTCTCTCTGGAAGAGGACCTCCACATCGGAATCTTCGTCCCCCGAATCTTCGTCCGCCAAAGGAGCGAAGCGATTGGGGTGGGTCACCTGACTAAGGATTTCCGCGAAGGACTTCTTGGAGCGTTCCCTCAAGGATCGCTTCATCTTGTCCTCGCGCTCCTTGTACTTTGGGCACTGTCGAGTTTTGTGCGGTTCCCCGCCACAAAGCAGGCATTTTTCAGCCTGCTTTTGGCAATCCACGTCCTTGTGGGGGCCGGCGCACTTTGAGCACTTGCTCTTGTTGCTGCAGTAGGTCTTGGTGTGTCCCAACTGCTGGCAGTTTTCGCAGCTCATCACTCGCGGAACGTACAATCGAACTGGAAGCCGAAGCTTGTACAGCTCAATGTAGTCCGGCAGAGCTGACCCTGCAAAAGTCACCCGGAACGAGGCAGAAGGAATGAACTTCTTCTGGCCACCCTCGGTGGTGACGTTGCCCAGTTGCCGGCACTCGAGTACCTCCACAGCTGGAAGTTTAGGGTTCTTGAAGCGTCCCACCGCCCTTGAGAGGTCGACAAGCGACAGACTGTCATCGGTCACCACGCCGTCGATCTCGACTTTGTGGGCCGGAATCCAAACACGGTACTCAATGCTGAACCGCAGATCAGTTACGATCTGATTAGCTTGCACCGCGGAGTTCACGATCACGCGGAGCTTGCTCTTGTTCAGCTTGGTACATTCGACCACCCCAGGATAGTGCTTCTGCAAATCCTTGGTGATCTGTACAAAGTTTAACGGCTTCTGTTTGGGCCGGAAGAAGACCACCCATTCCGTTTGCGATCCCTCTTGATACTGACGAGGACGAGGAATCGGTTTTTGGGAATGAGGATTCAGGAGCGGTGGGGGATTTGGATCCGGATTCGGCACCGGTGTTTTAGGAGGAATTGGATCTGGATTGGGAGAAGGAATTGGGTTTGGAGTCAAGGGGGGAATCGGGTCTGGAGTCAAGGGAGGAATCGGTGGTTGAGGGGGAACCGGATTCGGATCTGATTTAGGACGCTTTCGCTTCTTCCTCTTAGACCCGTCCGTGGATCCCCCTTTACCGTCAGCATCCTTATCCTTCAGGAAGTGGTCCCTGTTGGTGGTGTTTGAAGGAACTCCCGAGACAGAGTCCTTCATTTCCACGTCCTCGTCACCATCAATGGATGAATCGAAATCAGATTCCTCGTGTTCCGACTCGGTCGGATCCATGATTGAGGAAAAAACGGAAGAAAACTAATCAAACCAAAAATAAGACTAAAATAACGCAGAAGAAATGAGAAAAAAAATCTAACAGGAAAAAAAAACTATGAGAAAAAAAAAAAAAAAAAAAAAAAAAAAACTAAAAGCAAACAAAAAACTCGCCTTTCGCACTCACCGCCGAACTGGCCGCACTGGCTGCCGCCCGCAGCGGGATGCGCGGGAAGCTCGTTTGCGCGCGCTTGTTGTTGTTGTTGTGCTGCCTGCTGCCAGCCACGTAAACAACGGGGTTGTCTCCGACCTGGCCTGGCCGAAAACTGGTCCGCCGACCGCAGTCGACTCTCCGGGGCCGATTCCACCGACCAACGACCGTCTCTCGCCTCAGCTGCCTCCGCGGCCGCTGCTGCTCACTCCTCCTGCTGCTGCTGCTCGGATGCAGGAACTCGTTCCTCTTCCGCTGCTGCACCGCCGCCGTGTCCACGACGACCAGATTGTGGCCTCTCTGACCACCGGAACGGGCTTGTCCGCTCGCACACGCCTCGGAATCGCCGTGAAAAACGCGCCAAACACACCGCGAAAAAACACGACTAACCGCTGAGACTTCTGCCGGAGCAATGAACTTCCAAAATGTTGAAGCAAAAAGTATCACAATATGCTTACTTATTACAGTCATCCCTCTACAGCCCAACCCCGCCTCTAGACGGGCTTCGATCTAAAAAATCGCCAAAAATCATTTTTTCAACCAATTTCAGGATTGGAAGATTCACTTGTTTTATGTGACTTTATCAATGTTTTTAAAAATGTAATTTATTAGGAGTCAACTTAGGCTGGTTTTATTTACATTTTTTTTTATATATTTCAAGTAAAAAGAAGTATGCAGCAATTTTTGTAGTGTCCCAGACAATGTTTCCTAGAATTGGCGAAAAATCTAAAAGTGCCTTATTTGATTAAATAATAATTAATTGGACAAGTTTTTTACAGTGAAAATTTTAATTTATAGAAACATTTCAGTTTTTCTATGCAAAATTTGCAGTGGCTAGTGATGCCAGTGTGCTCTCTTGTATTAAGCTTGCTGAGATTCATATCTAGATAGAACAAGATAGCACACGGGCATCGATATGCAGATTTCGATGAACAAAAATCAAAGTTTATCAATATTGCTATGTGCCCAAAAGAAATAGTAGTAACTAATTTATACATTGAGTTAGCTGTTCGAAAGCTTGAACACAATGGCTTAAGGGTTTACATACATGTAGAACATCACAAAATTTAATAATACAGAAGGACCCGAAAGGCTCATAGTTAAAAGGTCCTTAATAAATACAAAAAAAAAAAAATACAGAAAATTTAATTAATCCACTTGAAAGATGATTTTCAATCACTCCTGACAGTTTCATGAGGATATTTCATGATTAAACTGAGTAAGAGCCGATTTAAGCTCAAAGATTTGTGATTAGCTAAGCGAACTGTCAAACTTTGTGAACGTTTTTCTCTAAACATCGAGTTGATTCACGGGTGCCACGAAATCTCGAGATTAGATGGACCAAATTGGCTGATATTTGGGGTGAAGACTCTCAGGACATATCCCGTGTGCATGACAAAGCCCGATTTTGAAATTTACCGTTTAAAAAATTACAAAGATCAAAAACTGGTGATTTTTTATATGAAAAACATAAACATATTTTTATCTTTTTTTAAATAAACTTTTTGAAAATCGGGATTTGTCATGCACACGGAACCGGTTTGACGAGGCAGTGTTGAGATATCGTGGCACCCGTTTTTTGAAACTACTAACTTCAAATAGCAATGATATCTCGTTCCAGATTCCGACAACGGCCCGCAAACTGCTCCCAAAGCCACCACAACAGCTCAACCGGCTCAACAGGTGGTGCAACAACAACCTTCGAAGGAGCAGTCGGTCCCGCCCAAGTCGTCTCAACCGAGTACGCCCCTGGCCTCGAAGCTGGTCGCGATGCTGCGCGCCAAAGTTATACCCTCCTCAAAGTCCTCGAACAACGACTAGGAGAATGCACGACTGGCTGATCCAACTGGAGGAAATTTTCGTACTCTATATCTTCTTAGTGGGTAGCTCTACAGGAATGGAAATCTAGGCCTTGCTCGTATTATCATCAGTCCAATGAAGAAAACCAAATGTTATTTATTGCAATCTTACTTCTACCTATATACTCTGATATTTATTACAGCCTATATATGAATTATTATAAAAGAATTTGTAGAAAACGCAATATAAGTTGCTCTCTCCCTGCGTGCTGAGAATGGAATAAGCTGTTTTAAGTGTAGTAGTCGTTTGGGATGGGACGCGAGCGATAGAGAGATAATCATCGAGAGACCAACTTCTAATGGAGCTAATACAAGAAAACACGAGACAAACCAAATAAACCAAAACAACCACATTTTTAGGTACATTTTACAGGAATTATTAGGAACGAGTGCGGCGGAGAAGCTGTAGACACTTTTCGCGAGTGTAACCAATACTGACTGAATTCTTTCCGTTTGAGAAAAAAAAATGAGTGGGTGACTTTCGTTTAGTAGTACATATTATAGATAGGGAGCTATTTAGACCGTGTAAGGATGGCTAGGTTTTTGGGTTCTTTGGTCGCACATATCTAGAGAAACTGGTTCCTTGAGTATATCGAAGTGAATAAAACAAACAAAAAACAGAGTACGTTTAGCAGATGCAGCCAACAATAATAAAACACAAATACAAACACAAAGACACGCATTGTATATGCACACAGACACAAACACAACCACACAACAATTGGCAGCAAACAAAGTTAGGGAAAAAATAAAGAAATAGGCAACTTTTAGAGAAAATTTGATTACAAAAAAACGAAAGTGCAAACAAAATTATTTTGCGAAAGCATGCAACAAACATAAAACACACACAAATGAACACACAAACAAATAAAGAAAACAGTTAAGTGCGATTGTTTACCTGTATATCAGATCGACCCTAGTATTGATAAGTTCCAAAAACAAAAGTGTAATCTCATGATGTGTATACAAAACAAGAAAAGAGTGTGTAATAAAGCATATAACAATAAACAAGTGATTTTTGTTAATTTTGTGATTGATATCTTCGGTTTCATCAAGGTATGATAGGTTTGAGTCAGTGAATTCCCTGCGAAAGAATAATGTAGTTAATTTCGGCTTTGAATGAAATCAAATCATTTTTTAAAAAAAACCAAGCGCCTCCATTGAATTTCTCTTTTCCAGAATGAAACCATGGAGGAGCCTGGCTTCTTAACACGGAATAATATCATTTGCATCCGAAATTTACAAATTATTTTTCACAGGAAATTTGCAGGAAAATATTAGTTTTGACTTTAAAATTTTGAATTGAATATTTTCCGAAAAATATGATTTTTACAAAAAAAGACAACATTGCTTGCTAAATATGTTTTGCCCTTGCTGAATCATAAAAACAAGTTGTATTTGTTAATTCTACACGGAGAAAAATGAGTTCAAAAAATCGTAAACAAGTATTCATGAAAATAGAAACCACGAACAAAGTGTTCAAATTTCATGGAATGTATTTCAAAATCGTACCATGCAATTTGAACACTTTGTTCGTTGTTCTCATTTTCATGAATGCTTGTTCACGATCTTGGGAACAAATTTTTCTCCGTGTGTGCAACATATAAACGAATTGAATTTCCAAAAATTATGATTTGTACAAATCGATTTTTTTTTGTGTTAAATTGTTTCGAATTTTCCTTACCTGTAATTACAACTTTACCAAATACACCAAATTTATAAGAAATTACGTTCTCAAGATACAGATTCTAAAATATTTAGCGCTGTCAAATTTGGATGGAAACATGTATGCACATACCAATGACGCAAAATGGCTTCTTGGTGGCTCTCCTGCAAAATCATCGATCGTCTCGAGAACCCGAACCTGCAGCTCCTGGCCAAACATCAGTCAGGATACAGGAAAGGATTCGGAACGATAACTGCTCTTGCCAAGGTAACGCACGACATCTACGGGAACCTAGATAACAACAACTGCACCGTCATGGTACTTGTCGACTTTTCGCTTGCGTTCAACTGCGTCGACCACCACCTGCTGGAGAACAAGCTGCTTGTAAGTTGGTCGCATCAGTGTCTTGCGAACCTTCGTGGTGAACGGACACTAGAGCTGCGGTATTTTTTACTACCTAAGCTCAGAGTTATTTCAAACAAAATTCACAGTCTTTTTAAAGACTACCTGAGTTATTTTCCAAAATTCTAAACAGTCTTTTCAAGACTAACCCCACCTGAAATTTTGTTGTATTTTACAAACGAAGCCATCTTTTTAAGAGAACTTTGATTGCAAAATGCGTCAAAACAAAGGTAAACGCAAATCTTCTGAAGATTTGATCGTTACGTCGGTGAAGCGTTTGAACGCTAAATCGGCTAACGGAAACAGAAAAAGAAAACAGCCTCTTCTGAGGTCTGATTCTGATTCTGAATGTGAGGTCAATCCTCCAATTCCATTGGCAAACAGTTTCGGTGTTTTATCCGAAACTGTTGACAAGGATCCTTCTCCTCGTACTGAGCCTTCTGCCGTCGAGAAACGAGTAAAGGCTCCGCCAATTGTAGTGACTTCCGTCTCCGATTTGGCCAGCTTTCGAACGCAACTGAAGAATTGCAAGGAAACTTGCAATTTGAAGGTTTCGTTCCAGCTTGGCCGAAGAGGAGAATGTCGCTTGTTGACGGAATCTTTACAAGATCACCAAACTTTTGTTGGTTATTTGAAAAACCACAAACACAATTTCTACACGTATGAGACCAAGAATGCTCGTCCATTCAAGGCGGTCCTGAAAGGTCTCTCCAACGACTTGTCGGTGGATGAGATCAAAAACGAACTTAAGGTGTTGCTTGGTTTTGCCCCATCCCAAGTAATACCAATGAAGAAAAAATCAAACGGGAATATTTCTCGCTTTGGTTTGACTTCACAATTTTATCTGATTCATTTCAACAGAAATGAAATCAACAATTTGAAACTTTTGGACAAAGTTCAGTTTTTGTTCCATGTACGGGTAAAGTGGGAGCATTTTAAGAAACATGGCGGTAATGGCCAGAACCTGACCCAGTGCCGGCGTTGCCAGGCATTCGGTCACGGTACTGATCATTGCGCCATGGTTCCAAAATGCATGGTTTGCGGGGATTCTTCTCACGACAAGGACAATTGTCCCGTGAAAGAAGTCACCCAATTTAAATGTGCAAATTGTGGTGGAAATCACAAATCAAATTTCTGGGATTGCCCCATCAGAAAAAAGGTTTTGGATTCTCGTGCTAAGCATCAGCCGAAATCCAAACCGAAATTTTCTCAAAGTCAGGTTGTACCTGCATCTTTAAATCAAACGTTCGTGCTGTCTCACTCGAACAATACCCCTACCGTGGAAAAGTTAGGTAACACTAATGGTATTTCTTATGCCAAAGTCGTTTCGGGTTCGGGTTCATCCACGAATTTTAAATCCTCTACCAATTTTCAAATTGGGCAGGTACCTCAAATTTCATTTGAAAATTTTTCTGCTGGCAACGCTTTGGGATCTTCTGATCTCGGCGATGTTACGTTTGAAAAAATGACTTTTTTGCAAAACTCACTGTTTGGTTTGATTCAAACAATGAGTAATGCTACATCCATGATGGAAGCAATACAGATTGGATTAAAATTTGCGAATGATGTTGTTCTTACCCTGAAGTTTAATCATGGATCTAAGTAATTCCATCAATATTATGAATTTTAATGCTCGCTCTTTAAAAGCGAAAGAAAATGAATTTTTCAACTTTTTACGAGTTCATAACGTGCATGTTGCTGTTATAACCGAAACATTTTTAAAAACTGGCACTTATTTGAAAAGTGATCCAGATTATAAAGTTATAACCAATAACAGAATGAATCGAAATGGCGGTGGAGTTGCAATAGTTATCCACCGTAGCATGACTTATAGCACGTTACGTGACTTTAAGTTAAAAGTTATTGAAAGTTTGGGCATTGAACTTGAAACTTCTTTTGGGAAAATTATGATTGCAGCTGCATATTTGCCTTTCCAATGCACTGGGGAAAATAAAAATTATTTCAAAGGGGATTTGAATAAACTTACTCGGCATAGATCTCGATTTTTGATCATCGGTGATTTTAATGCCAAACACCAATCTTGGAATAATTCAAAAGTAAATTCCAATGGTAAAATTCTATTCAGAGATTGCACTTCTGGTCTTTATTCGGTTTTATACCCGAATGGACCAACTTGCTTTTCTTCTGTTAGAAATCCATCAACAATTGATTTGGTTTTGACAAATCAAAGTCAGTATTGTGGTCCTTTAGTGACTCATGCTGATTTTGATTCTGATCATCTTCCAGTAACTTTTTCACTTTCTCATGAAGCAGTTACCAGTCCCAATAGTTCTGTGTTTAATTACCACAAAGCTAATTGGGACAGGTATCAGCATCATATTGAGAATAATTTAAATCATGATTTTGTTTTAGAAACCAAAGCTGATATTGATTCAGCCTTGGAATCTTTAACTAATGCAATTTTGGATGCTAGGAATATTGCTATTCCTAAAGTCCAAGTCAAATTTGATTCTCCCATTATTGATGACGATCTTCAGCTTTTGATTCGTCTGAAAAATGTTCGCCGAAGACAGTATCAACGTTCTCGTGATCCTGCACTGAAGCGAATTCAAAAAGATTTGCAAAAGGTTATTGACCACAGATTCACTCTCCTGCGAAATGAAAAGTTCGCAAGAGATGTCGAACAAATTAAACCTTATTCCAAACCTTTTTGGAAACTTTCAAAGGTTCTTAAGAAACCTCAAAAACCAATCCCTTCTTTAAAAGATGGTGATAATATTCTGTTAACTAACGGGGAGAAAGCTCAAAAACTTGCTCAGCAGTTTGAGAGTGCTCATAATTTCAACTTAAATGTTTTGAGTCCTATTGAAGATCAAATTTCAATAGAATTTCAGAATATTGTTGAACAAGAATTTTCATCAGATGAAGTTTTTAATACGGATCTGAATGAAATAAAATCTATTATCAAAAAATTTAAAAATATGAAAGCCCCTGGTGAGGATGGCATTTTTTACATTTTAATTAAAAAATTACCTGAAGCAACTTTAAGTAGCTTGGTCAAAATTTGCAACAAATGTTTTGATTTGGCATATTTTCCCAGTAGTTGGAAAAATGCCAAAGTAGTTCCGATTTTGAAACCGGACAAAAATCCTGCTGAAGCCTCAAGCTATCGGCCAATTAGTTTGCTTTCATCTATTAGTAAATTATTCGAAAGGATAATTCTTAATAGAATGATGACGCACATTAATGAAAATTCAATTTTCGCTGATGAGCAGTTTGGATTTCGCCTTGGGCATTCAACTACTCATCAGTTATTGAGAGTTTCGAATTTGATTCGAAGCAACAAATCTGAGGGCTATTCTACTGGCGCTGCTCTTCTAGACATAGAAAAGTCATTTGACATTTGACAGTGTTTGGCATAAAGGTTTGATTGCGAAATTAAAACGTTACTTAATCCACCTAGGTGAATGGGGGCTTCCTCTTCTCGGTTCATACACAAATAAATGTATTGAGAATGTACATGTATATATAGAGGCGATTCGTTGATTGAGTTCTAAAATTCAACTAAATTGGTAATATTATTGTTCACATTGGTAATATTATTGTTCACAATGATAAAGCTTCATTGCTCCGGCAGAAGTCTCAGCGGCTAGTCGTGTTTTTTCGCGGTGTGTTTGGCGCGTTTTTCACGGCGATTCCGAGGCGTGTGCGAGCGGACAAGCCCGTTCCGGTGGTCAGAGAGGCCACAATCTGGTCGTCGTGGACACGGCGGCGGTGCAGCGGCGGAGAAGAAACGAGTTCCCGTATCCGAGCAGCAGCAGCAGGAGGAGTCAGCAGCAGCGGCTGCGGAGGCAGCTGAGGCGAGAGACGGTCGTTGGTCGGTGGAAACGGCCCCGGAGAGTCGACTGCGGTCGGCGGACCAGTTTTCGGCCAGGCCAGGTCGGAGACAACCCCCGTTGTTTACGTGGGTGGCAGCAGGCAGCACAACAACAACAACAACAAGCGCGCGCAAACGAGCTTCCCGCGCATCCCGCTGCGGGCGGCAGCCAGTGCGGCCAGTTCGGCGGTGAGTGCGAAAGGCGAGTTTTTTGTTAGCGTTTAGTTTTTTTTTTTTTTTTCTCATAGTTTTTTTTTTTCTCAGTTAGTTTTTTTTTTCTTTTCTGCTTTTTTACTTTTGCGTTTAGTTTCATAATTTTCATTTTCGTTTAGTTTATCGCGTTTCTTCGCAAACATGGATCCGACCGAGTCGGACCATGAGGAATGCGACTTCGATTCAACCCTTGAGGGTGACGAGGACGTGGACATGGCGGACTCCGTTTTGGGAGTTCCTTCAAACACCACCAACAGGGACCTCTTCCTGAAGGATAAGGATGCTGGCGGTAAAGGGGGATCCACGGACGGGTCTAAGAGGACGAAGCGAAAGCGTCCTAAATCAGATCCGAATCCGGTTCCCCCTCAACCACCGATTCCTCCCTTGACTCCAGACCCGATTCCTCCCTTGACTCCAGAACCGATTCCTCCAAATCCAGATCCAATTCCTCCTAAAACACCGGTGCCGAATCCGGATCCAAATCCCCCCCCGCCCCTGAATCCTCATTCTCAAAAACCGATTCCTCGTCCTCGTCAGTATCAAGAGGGATCGCAAACGGAATGGGTGGTCTTCTTCCGGCCCAAACAGAAGCCGTTAAACTTTGTACAGATCACCAAGGATTTGCAGAAGCACTATCCTGGGGTGGTCGAATGTACCAAGCTGAACAAGAGCAAGCTCCGCGTGATCGTGAACTCCGCGGTGCAAGCGAATCAGATCGTAACTGATCTGCGGTTCAGCATTGAGTACCGTGTTTGGATTCCGGCCCACAAAGTCGAAATCGATGGCGTGGTGACCGATGACAGTCTGTCGCTTGTCGACCTCTCAAGGGCGGTGGGACGCTTCAAGAACCCTAAACTTCCAGCTGTGGAGGTACTCGAGTGCCGGCAACTGGGCAACGTCACCACCGAGGGTGGCCAGAAGAAGTTCATTCCTTCTGCCTCGTTCCGGGTGACTTTTGCAGGGTCAGCTCTGCCGGACTACATTGAGCTGTACAAGCTTCGGCTTCCAGTTCGATTGTACGTTCCGCGAGTGATGAGCTGCGAAAACTGCCAGCAGTTGGGACACACCAAGACCTACTGCAGCAACAAGAGCAAGTGCTCAAAGTGCGCCGGCCCCCACAAGGACGTGGATTGCCAAAAGCAGGCTGAAAAATGCCTGCTTTGTGGCGGGGAACCGCACAAAACTCGGCAGTGCCCAAAGTACAAGGAGCGCGAGGACAAGATGAAGCGATCCTTGAGGGAACGCTCCAAGAAGTCCTTCGCGGAAATCCTTAGTCAGGTGACCCACCCCAATCGCTTCGCTCCTTTGGCGGACGAAGACTCGGGGGACGAAGATTCCGATGTGGAGGTCCTCTTCCAGAGAGACGAGGAAAGTGACTCTTCCGGGCCAAACCCGAAGCGCAACAAGGCTTCCAAGTCCAGAAAAGCCGCTGGCGGCAAGGGTAAGGAAAGTGACTCGTTGAACTTCGAGGAGGATTTTCCTTTCGGTCCGTCGGGAAAGCCCGCTCCGAAGCCGGCACCGAAGCCCGTTCCCAAGCTGCTGAAGCCCGTTCCCAAGCTGCCAAAGATCCCCCCGAAACCGGTTCCTCAACCGAATCCGATCACCGATGCCTTCAAAGGAGTCCTTACTTTTTCCACAATCGTGGAATGGCTGTGCTCTTTTGTGAGTGAACCGACGCGTTTAATCATAAAGCGGTTTGAGCCTCTCGCTAGACACATCGGGAAACAGCTTGCTAGCACGATGCCCCTCTTGTCGTTCATTTCCTTTGATGGGTAATACACCAAAAACGAAAAACGGCATCTCCTTTCTACAATGGAATTGTAGAAGTTTAACCCCCAAGTTAAACGATTTTCAACAATTCGCATTCGAACGGGACTGTGATGTGTTTGCGCTGAGCGAAACGTTTCTTATCGGAGATGAGACGCCAGCTTTCCGGGGGTACAACATCATCACAGAGAGCAGGGCAGGACCAAATAGAGGTGGAGGCGTACTGATTGGGGTCAGGAAATGCCACACTTTTAGAAAGGTCACGCTCCCGAATCTAGGAGGAATCGAAGCAGTCGCAGTACAGGCCAGGATCAGAGGACTGGACATTTGCATTGTGTCCGTCTACGTTCCCCCACAGGTGTCGTTAACTCGACAAAAGTTGTGGGGTATGCTTGAGCTGTTGCAGGCACCGAGACTGGTTCTGGGTGACTTTAATCTTCACAGCACCGAGTGGGGAAGTCACAAGACAGACCCTCAAGCATATCTGATTCATGAACTGTGCGACGACTTCCAGATGACCCTCCTAAACAGGGACAAGCAAGTTACGCGGATTGCAACACCACCAACGCCAACTTCGTCCGGTACGAAGGCGAGTGCCATCGACTTGTCGCTCTGTTCCAACAGTCTGGCAGTTCTCTGTGACTGGAACGTGCTTCAAGATCCTCGTGGCAGTGATCATTTGCCGATCGCTATTCTGGTTAGCCATGGCCCACAGCAATCGACAACGGTGGAGATGCCTTACGATCTGACGCGAAATATCGACTGGAAACAGTACGCGGAGGCAGTCTCCATTGGAGTTGAGTTGCGAGCAGGGTTGGCACCGCTTGAAGAATATGCGTTTCTGGCTAATTTGATCTATGACAGTGCGATACAAGCTCAGACGAAACCCGTCCCGGGACCGTACATCCGAACGCGCCCTCCACTTCCCTGGTGGGACAAGGAGTGTACGGATCTCTCGGCGGCCAGGTCTGAAGCTTATGTGGACTTTTGCAAGTGTGGAATCCGAGCGAACTTCCAAAAGTACAGAGCTCTTGATCGCAGGTACAGTAATACTCTGAAGCGGAAGAAGCGAATGTACTGGCGGGAGTTCGTTGAAGGACTACCAGCAGATACGTCCATGAGCACTCTGTGGCGCGTTGCGAGGGCCATGCGTAGAGGTTCCGTTCCGAACGAGAGTGTGGAAAAATCGGACAAGTGGATATTGGATTTCGCCAAGAAGGTGTGCCCGGACTCGGTGCCGACACAACCATCATTCGACGTTGTTGATGGGAGCGATGCTAATCCTCCCTTCTCGATGGTAGAGCTCTCCATAGCACTATTGACGGGCAACAACACTGCTCCTGGTCCGGACAAGATCAAGTTCAGCTTGCTGAAAAATCTTCCGGACGTCGCCAAGCAGCGTCTGTTGAAACTGTTCAACACGTTGGTGGAGCAGAACGTAATTCCACACGAATGGCGACAGGTCCGGGTGGTTGCCATTCAAAAGCCCGGTAAGCCGGCATCCGACCACAACTCGTATCGTCCAATCAGCTTGCTGTCGTGTCTACGCAAGTTGCTGGAGAAGATGATCCTCGACCGCCTCGAACCATGGATGGAACGAGAGCACTTGCTGTCAGACACGCAGTATGGCTTCCGGAGAGGCAAGGGAACAAGCGACTGTCTAGCTTTGCTGGCCACAGGAATCGACATAGCCCGTGGTAAAAAACAGCAAATGGCTTCTGTCTTCCTAGACATCAAGGGTGCATTCGATTCAGTCTCCATCGATGTGTTGGGAGTAAAGCTGCGGCGGAGCGGTCTCAATCCGACGATGTGCAACTTCCTCATCAACCTGTTGTCAGAAAAACACATGCACTTTGTGCAAGGTGATCTGGCAATCACCCGGATAAGTTACATGGGTTTGGCACAAGGCTCACGCCTTAGTCCATCCATGTATAACTTCTACGTCAGCGACATCGATGATTGCTTGACCGGAGACTGCACCCTTATACAGTACGCAGATGACGCAGTGGTTTCAATCGCTGCCAAGAAAGAAGTCGATCTGCTAGAACCCTTGCAAGATACTCTGAACAACTTGGCCCATTGGGCAGTTGGAAAGGGTATTGAATTCTCTCCGGAGAAGACGGAACTGGTCGTTTTTACGGGGAAGCATGAACCGCCGCAGCTCAATCTTTCTCTCTCGGGAAAGACTATCGAGCAGTCGGACCACTTCATGTACATGGGTACCATCTTTGATCAGAAGGGAACATGGGGGAAGCACATTAACTACCTGAAGCAAAAGTGCCTGCAAAGAACTAATTTTCTGCGCAGTGTCTCTGGCAACCGGTGGGGTGCTCATCCTTCTGACATGCTTCGACTGTACAAGACAACGATACTCTCGGTGCTGGAATATGGCAGTTTCTGCTTCCAAACAGCTGCAAAATCACGCTTGTTGGTTCTCCAGCGGATACAGTACCGAAGTCTTCGCATTGTCTTGGGATGCATGCACTCAACTCACAACATGACCCTCGAGGTCTTGGCGGGAGTGTTGCCTCTGCGAACTCGTTACTACGAACTGTCTTACCGGTTCCTGATCCGGTGTGATTACAGGAATAAACTGGTAATTGACAACTTTGAAACGTTGCTGAACCTTCACGTTGAGTCTCGGCGCATGCTTCTATATTATGACTTTATGTCATCGTGGGAGTGGAGCCCGAGCACAACGGTACAGCGCACGCCTCCGTTAACCAGCAGCACCCTGATTGGCTTCGACACGTCCATGAAAGCCGATACTCGCGGTATCCCAAACCATCTTCTGCGGGGAGTTGTACCGTCGATCTTCGCATCAAAGTACAGCCATGTTCCTCCAAACAACAGATTCTTCACCGATGGCTCCAAGCTCGACGGCTGTACGGGCTTCGGTGTTCATCATGAATATCATCAGCTGTTCTTTAAGCTGAAGGACCCGAGTTCGGTTTACGTCGCAGAGTTAGCCGCGGTTTACTGCGCACTGCGAATCATCGAGACCATGCCACCTGACCACTACTTCATCTTCACCGATAGCTTTAGCTCTGTTGAGGCTATCCGGTCTCTGAAGCCGACCAGGGAGTCTACGTTTTTCCTCACGGAAATACGTAAGACTTTAAACAACCTGGCGGCTCAGTCCTTCAACATCACGGTGGTGTGGGTCCGCGCTCATTGCTCGATTCCGGGTAATGAGAAAGCGGACTTGCTCGCCAAGAAGGGTGCTGAGAGTGGAGACATTTTTGAAAGGCCAATTAGCCTACAAGAATGCTACGGTTTTCCGAGGCAGCGTGCGCTTCTGGATTGGCAAAAACAATGGGACGGAGACACCAAGGGACGTTGGATGTATTCCATACGACCTAAGGTGCAAAGAAAAGCCTGGTTCAAGGGAATGGACTTGACGCGTGGATTCATCAGAACGATGTCCCGCCTTATGTCGAACCATTACTCGTCCAAGGCTCATCTGTACCGTATAAACATGAGTGATACGAACTTATGCGACTGTGGGCAGGGTTATCAGGACATCGACCATCTCGTATGGGCGTGTCCAGATCACCAGGCTCACAGAATTAAGTTGAAAAATACCCTCAGGGCCCGAGGAAGACCACCAGAAATTCCGATGCGAGACGCGTTATCTCAACTAGACCTTGATGTTCTCTATCCGATCTATCAGTTCCTCTTAGATTCCAATATATCTATTTAGTTTTTCTCCCAGTTAGTTTTCCTTCAGTTAGTTTTCCTTCAGTTAGTATAACTCGCCTTCACACAAAGCCGTCGTTTCTGGTTGCACCGGAAGCAAAGCAAGAACGCCCCAGCAGCTGGACACCGAGTTGCGGCTGAGGACAAAACGCAAAGGCCAGCAGAGCCAACCAAGACCCCTACACAATCCCCCTTCCCTTCCCACGCCTTGTCTTTAACATCAATCCCTTCCCTACTAACCCCGAGTAGGCCGCGGGTAATCGGCTCCCCTCCCACTAACATTTACACACAAGATCCTCTGTAATTATTAAGTCAAATGTAATTACAAAAGCCGACTCGGTCCTAACCAGGTCCAAGTACCGAAAAGGACCTAATAAAAATAATTTTATGAAAAAAAAAAAAAAAAAAAAAATGATAAAGCTTAATTTTCTGGGTACAATGACCCTTTGTACGACCGCAAAGGATTTAAAATGGATTTTTAAAACAATTTAAAATAATAACTTTGCGATCCTTTTTGACTGAAAGCAGAATACTTAGTATATAGTCTAGAGACTTACTAAATCGAATGCTATTCAATCCGAGTAGAAGTAAAATACGCCCATGTTCGTCGACGAAAATCCATGTAAGCAATGCACGCGAGTTTTTACACCGTGACGGCATAGGGGGATGGCGTCACTATTTTTAGACCACGTTTTCCACTTTTTCTTATCGAAACCGACTACTTTATCGACTTCATTTTGCTGGGCGAGATAGGACGCCGTCTATTTTTAGACGATGACTCAGCACTTTTGCACTTAAAAAAACCAGATGGCAGCACGATGTAACGCCACGTCCCTATAGGGGGATGGCGTCGCTATTTTTAGACCACGTTTTCCACTTTTTCTCCATCGAAACCAACTACTTTATCGACTTCATTTTGCTGGGTGAGATAGGACGCCGTCTATTTTTAGACGATGACTCAACACTTTTCCACTCTTGCACTTAAAAAAACCAGATGGCAGCACGATGTAACGCCACGTCCCTATGCAGTGCTCAAACGAGTCAAAATTTCCGTAAACTCTCTCCTTCTCACGCCTTGCATTCCGCTCTCACCTTCTACAGCTAAAGCGAAAATTTAAGAAAGGGTAAAAAGTGTATCGCTAACGGAGTCGATCGATGGCTCATGGATAGGTATCTAAGAACACATTACATATTGTCATTTCCCGAAATGACTTGACTTGTCTTGGCTTGGCGAAGACGTTTTTGAGGCTATTCTGGTCCTGATTTAGGGACGACAGAATCTTAGCGTGCTGGACGCGATTCACAAAGGGAATTTTATTTCCTAAAATGACATTCGAAGCACGATGAAAAATGCTTTCGAGTGAAGTAGGGGAAATCTACCCATTTTAATCCTAATAAGCGGTCGTGTTTGAATGATGCTGGATAATCTAGAGTCTCCCTTGAATTTTACTAAAACCAAGTACACCAACGAGTAGAGCAAGTTTTTGTGAACATTTCTGTTTATTTTCACTTTCACTAAAAGTTATTCTATTTCTTTACCAAACATTTAACAAAAAAAAATTCCCAAGGGTATTCTAATCGAGGCGAATGCATTGGGCCACGCCCATTTTTCTAATATCGGCTTAGTTCTTTTTTCTTCCAACACTCTGTCGAGTGTTGCCATTTGCGCTGACAGTTCAAACGAACACTCACGAAAAGTGGCATTTATAGGGAAAGTTTCCTGGCATCGCTGGCTGTGCTGCTGGTGGTGTTGACGGCCAGCCTTTGTTCTTTTTTGCCTTCGTCTCTCGCTCGGTTTTCTTCAGCCTTCGATTTGAATGCAAAGTGAAAATTGAAACGTCAAACGACTTGGCGCGTTTGTTTTTTTGATGGCGCTTGCTAATTTATTACATTTTTCGGGATTATTCTTCAAGTGAGTGCCTTACTAACGGTCAAAAGAACATGTTGCCGGTAGTTGGAAGCAATTTCATATCTTAAGCGCCGTGAAAAAGTAAGCGAAAGTGAAAAGTTAATTTTGGCGATATTCATTAAGCGTTTGAGGGATTCTCGTGTGTGTCACTGTGTGTGCCAACAAAATGATGAGAAGTGGTCTCGCAAAATACAAATTATGATCAAAAGTGCATTAAATGTGATCTTTTTGGCCAGTAAGTGGCATACATTTGCGTGCTTACTCGAGGCGGTGCTGTTGCTGGTATGTTTATAGCCCAAATAGTATTTTTGGAGCTTTAATCGAGCATCAAACTCTCCATATGACGAAGATAGGTGTTTGATTGGAAAGGGTAGATTTCCCCTATAATAGTTCTGGGTTTTTTAGCCGGATGGGCGAACCAGCATGTGATAATGCATTGGTATCGTCAAAAATAGCAGTTTAGTGCAGATATTAGCGACTAAGCCTAATAATTCGTCGAGATATGTATCTCATTGGATTGGGTTTTGAAAAAGCTTTACAAAAATGTGCAACATGCCGAAATTTTGGTTAATTTTGGCCACGTTTTAGTCGATTTGGAGGCGGCTGAATGCAAACAGTTTTCTTAAAGTGGCTGTAACTTTGGCTAATTTCAATGGATTTTTGTCCCGTTTCAGCCGTGGATGGAGGACATTCCAGACTACCTAGTTGTGCAAAAATGAAGCAATTTTGAAAATTTTTCATCGTTTTTTGTTTTTCCATTTTAGTTTTGCAAATCGTTTTTCGTAAATATCTTTTGACAGGAAAGGGCTACGGGGAAGATTTTCAATAGCGACTTATCGAAAGCTAAGAGGGATCGAATGCAACCGGAAGTGTCCAAATCCGTTCAGCCATTTCCGAGAAATCGAAGTGCAATTTTTTGGCCAATTTTCAAGTGATTTTATATGGCATTCCTCGGAGAGGAAGCCAAAACTCGGGTTCCCCCAAAATAAAATAATCTGCCGTAAACCAATTGCGACCAGTTGGTCGCGTTCTTGTTGCACTCTTCTCAACAAGTCGAGTCGGCGTAGTGAGCTAGGGCGCGCCCTAGAATTTTATTTTTGGCCGTGGGTTCGAATCTCGTTCTCTCCCGCTCGCTCTCTGAGCTGATTTGTTTTTTTTTTTTCTCTCTGCGCGTTGTCGAGCAATCTTCCGGCCGGAAGGTGCTCGGCTTGGTTTTTCGAGCAATCTTCCGGCCGCTCGACTTTTGGGGCCATGCTGGACCTGATTTGAGGTCGGCGGAATCTTTGCATGCTGGACGCGATTCACAAAGGGAATTTTATTTCCTAAAATGACATTCGAAGCACGATGAAAAATGCTTTCGAGTGAAGTATAATAGTTCTGGGTTTTTTAGCCGGATGGGCGAACCAGCATGTGATAATGCATTGGTATCGTCAAAAATAGCAGTTTAGTGCAGATATTAGCGACTAAGCCTAATAATTCGTCGAGATATGTATCTCATTGGATTGGGTTTTGAAAAAGCTTTACAAAAATGTGCAACATGCCGAAATTTTGGTTAATTTTGGCCACGTTTTAGTCGATTTGGAGGCGGCTGAATGCAAACAGTTTTCTTAAAGTGGCTGTAACTTTGGCTAATTTCAATGGATTTTTGTCCCGTTTCAGCCGTGGATGGAGGACATTCCAGACTACCTAGTTGTGCAAAAATGAAGCAATTTTGAAAATTTTTCATCGTTTTTTGTTTTTCCATTTTAGTTTTGCAAATCGTTTTTCGTAAATATCTTTTGACAGGAAAGGGCTACGGGGAAGATTTTCAATAGCGACTTATCGAAAGCTAAGAGGGATCGAATGCAACCGGAAGTGTCCAAATCCGTTCAGCCATTTCCGAGAAATCGAAGTGCAATTTTTTGGCCAATTTTCAAGTGATTTTATATGGCATTCCTCGGAGAGGAAGCCAAAAAGGTTTAATTTTCCGATTTATATCGTGAAAATTATTCAAAATTATTTGACGGATCGTACTCTGCAGGTATGTTATCAGAATAGCAAATCTGATCAACTACCTGTACGTGCCGGCGTCCCTCAAGGAAGCATTTTGGGTCCAATTTTATACAATATTTTTACTTCTGACTTGCCTGATTTGCCCCCAGGATGTCAGAAATCACATTTTGCTGATGATGCAAGCATCTCCGCCAAAGGTAGAAGCCTTCGTGTCATCACAAGAAGATTACAAAAAAGCTTGGATATTTTCAATTCTTATTTGAAAGAATGGAAAATTACTCCAAATGCTGCAAAAACTCAACTTATTATTTTCCCTCACAAACCAAGGGCTGATTTTCTTAAACCAAAAAGTCATCACATTATAAAGATGAATGAGGTAAATTTAAAGTGGGAGGATAAAGTGAAATATCTTGGACTTGCTTTTGACAAAAACCTTACTTACAAGGATCACATTGAAAGTATCATTGCAGTCTTCAGCTGCATTGATCCGCTCTTTATATAGTTTATAAGTTAGTTTTAAGGTATCCCTTTTCCCTTTTGTACATGTAGGACCTCCTACATTTGAAATCACTGAATAGCGAAAGCTACAATATTTCATGAATAAATGAATGTTGCTATTATTTAAAATTGAGGTGAAAAGTCATCGATTGTGATTGGACACTCAATAATATTTTTACTGAATGAATGTATATGGAAAAGAAAATCTGAATAAATATAAATAAAAAAAAAAAAAAAAAAAAAAAAAAAAAGAAAAAAAAAAAAAAAAAAAAAAAAAAAAAAAAAAAAAAAAAAAAAAAAAAAAAAAAAAAAAAAAAAAAAAAAAAAAAAAAAAAAAGTTGGTCGCATCGTTCCTTGGCCAAAGAAAGATAATCTGGCAGCACTGCAACCTGAAAGGTCGGCATTATTTACGCTCCGTATAATAAATTCGGAAAAAATACTAATTCACTCGTTTTTCTTGTGTTTTGCATATTTCCGGTCGCTGGAGGACGTTGCGGAACCGGGAGGATTGGAGTTCTGGTCCTGTGGTCACTTTTCGGTGAACTCATCTTCAAATTTGACCGTGTCGCAGATTGAGGTTAGGATGACCGGATCCGACCGACGCTCGATCAATTCCAAAGGTGGGAAGAACGGAAAGTCGGCGAACTCCGAGACGGCGATTTCCACCGTCTCACAGCAGTTGCAGGAGATCTCCGCGAAGCTGCAAAAGCTGGACGACCTGGAAAAGCTAAACAAGGACCTCTACGGGAAGCTGCTGCAGCTTGCGCATCGGGTCGACGTCGTTTCCGCGGAAAACCGACTGCTGAAACGGGAAATCGAGGACCTGCGCCAAGATCGGTTGCAGGAGGAAGTCCTTATCAAGGGATTCAAGTTGGAACGTCCGAATCAACATCTGGAGGTGTTCCGTGGTGTCTGCGAGCGCGCTGGGTTCGACACGCCAGACGACGTGAAGGAGGTGCGTCCACTTGTCTTCAAGAACAACAAACGTACCGACGCCGTGCTGGTGAAGTTCTGGAGGGTCGAAGACAAAGGTCGGTTCATTCGGTGCATCCGGTCCCTCAAGAAACCGATTGCTCCACGGGACATTGACATCCGGTCCCCAAACAAGTTCATCTTGGTCCAGGATCATCTCACGCCGGAGAAGCACAAGATACACAGCAAGGCCTGGGATCTGTGTAAGCTTGGACTGCAGCGTCCGTGGATCTACAAGGGATCTACCTGGATCACGCACCCGGAGTCTGCCTAAGGCAGCGCGACAGTCCAGTCTAATGTAACTGTATCGGAACAGTAAGTTGTGAATGGAAGACATTGAGACATTACCTGATTTTCATTCCCATAATTTCCTTTTTGATAGCATAAATAATTACGACCGCGATTTTAGTAACTTTCGGGGTTTGTTAATCTTTCAAGTGAATGCAAGGAGCATTTGTAAGATTTCGAGATTTGATCAGCTTAAATTTGTAATAGAACAGTTAAAGCGTAAACCTGACGTGATCGTTGTCAGTGAGACGTGGGTTTCAAATGATCTTATTCAGTTATACCGTATTGATGGTTACAATTCAGTTTTTTCTTGTCGTAAAAATGGTACTGGTGGGGGTTTGGTTGTGTTCGTCTTGGATAATCTAACTTTCACAACTAATTGTAGCTTAGAACTTTCCTCTGTTCCTAAACCAATAAACTTTATACAAATTTCAATTAGTGTTAGTAACAATAGATCAATAGTAGTATCAGCATATTATAGACCACCAGACGATCGTAATTTGACAGACTTTTTTAATCATTTAGAATTAATTTTATCTGCAAGTAATTCCATACATGTGCTAGTAGGAGACATTAACATTGATTCCAGTTCTTCTTCAAATAAGTTCCTAGATTACCTTAACATCTTGACGTCATATGGATTTCTCTTAACCAACACCAACATAACCAGACCTTCCAGCAGTTCCATTTTAGACCATGTTGCTTTTAATCATACCGATGATTTTACTGTTACAAACGATACTATAACTAATCCTGACAGTGATCATAATTTTATCTTATCTTTAATCGACATTACTCCCATTTCAACATCAGCTAAAATTTCATACAAACATCAAACCAACTATGTCCGTTTAGAACAGTTACTTGAAATGAGATTTAATCCTGTTTATATGGGAAATTTTGATGATCCCAATGAATTTTACAACTATTTTATTTCTACTTTAACTAAATCCATTCAGGAGAGTACCATTATAACTGAATTAAAATCGAAATCTAAACATATTTGTCCATGGTTTTCGGACGGTCTTAAAACATTATTAAATTCTTCAAAAAATTTGCGCAAAAAAAGAAATAAGCTCTTTGCTGCAGGTAAAAGTACTACTGAAATTGATTCAAAAATTCATGATTTAACTAACAAAATTCGCTCTTACTCAAACACATTACAGACTCAATATTACAATGCGAAAGATACTTGGAAAAACATTAATGATATTCTTGGACGAAAAATTCATTCCAAACTTCCAACCGAATTGCTTATTACTGATGCTTTTGGAAATGATGAAAAAATAAATAATGCTCAATTAATATCTAATGAATTCAACAATTATTTTTCTTCTATTGGAGAAAAAATGGCAAACAAAATTCCTTCCTTTCCTAATGACAATATCAATAAATTCAAAACTTTAAAACGTCCTAATTCTACTTTCTTTCTTACACCCATTAGTCAAACTGAAATCTTTGACATTATCAATTCACTTAAAAATAACACTGCTTGCGGTAATGATCATATTAACGCTTTTACATTAAAAAAAATAAATCATATTATTTCTCCTGTCCTTGCTGAAATTTTTAATTTATGTATTATCCTTGGTGTTTACCCTGACAAACTAAAAGTTGCGAAAGTGACCCCAATTCATAAATCTGGTTCCACTTCCTCATTCAACAACTATAGACCTATTTCTGTGCTCTCTGCAATAAACAAAGTTTTCGAAAAATTATTATTCAACCGTTTAACTACCTTTTTGAATAGTAATAATTTTTTCTGCCACCAGCAATATGGATTTAGGGAAAGATCATCAACTTTTAATGCTGTTGTTGATCTTGTGAATAAAATTCAACATGATCTTGATAATCGTGACGACGTGTTGGGACTGTTTTTGGACTTGTCCAAAGCGTTCGACACGGTAGATAGACGTATTTTGTTTGAAAAACTTAAATTTGCAGGTATTCACGGTGTTGCTTTAGACTTGTTCAAAAGTTATCTTACAAATCGTTCTCAATTTGTTTGTTTTAATGGAATTAGTAGTTCAATGAATTTAATTGATGTTGGAGTCCCTCAAGGTTCTGTACTTGGTCCTTTGTTTTTTATTATTTATCTTAATGACTTTTCTCGTTTACCTCTTAAAGGGGATCTTAGATTATTTGCCGATGATTCTTCTTTATTTTACAACAGTAGACTAAATTCTGTAAATGATTTAAATTTGAAACATGACCTTTTGATTGTTTCTGAATATTTTAGAATAAATAAACTTACATTGAACATTAATAAAACAAATATCATCAATATCAAAAATTCCAGCCTTTCTACACCTAACCCATTAATTCAAACTAAAATTGAGTTTCCAGATATTTAAATATTTGGGTATTCTTTTGGACAACAGGCTTAACTGGTCTTCACATGTTAACTCGTTAATTCTAAAACTTAATAAAATAACCGGTATTGTTTTTAAAATAAAGCATAAGCTTCCAAGAAATGTTCTTATTCTGATCTATCATTCTTTATTCAACTCTTTACTGTCTTACTTAACTGCCGTCTGGGGGAATACTTACGATTATCTTCTAAATAAACTTCAAATAGTACAAAACAAATTTCTTAAATCGATTTTCAACCTTCCACTTAGAAGTCATACCGTTGATCTATATACAAAAGAGAAAAACATTATGCCTGTCAGAGGAATTTACATTATTCAAGTTTGTTCTTTTATATATAAAAGTTTATCAAACCAAACTCATACAAATACAAAATTCGAACTTTCTTCTCACCAACATGGTACAAGAAATCATAATCTGCTTGAACGTCCAAATGTTTCCACTTTATCTGGTGAACGTAGTATAACTTTCAAAGGTGCAAATTACTTCAATTTCTTTTTTAATAAATTTGGCTTATGTTCATCCCTAAGCATTTTCAAAGATCGTTTGAAATTGTATCTAGCTCAACCTGAAATAGTTGAGAAACTTATTAAATCCATTGACATTTTAAATTAAACAGTATTTTATAACTATAACTTCATATTTCCTTTATTGTTCCGATACAGTTTTCCATTCTATATTTTCAATTGCCACATTCATCTCGTAGGTTCTTTTTTTTTCTTTTATTTTCTTTCCAGCCCGTAACAGCCAGTTCCGAACTCCTGTAAAGGTTTCCACCGATGGAGTTCTGTCTTCAGCCGCAGTTCATTATTTACTTTATAATTGTATTTATTTATTGTATTTTTTTACCGAAAAGAAGCAGGTTTTTATGCCAGCATTCTAGTGGCTTTTCCTGTCCAAGGAAAATTGATCAAAAATAAACAATCAATCAATCAAAGCAAAGCGTCCGTCTCGGCGATAAAGTGTCAGCTGTACGGGATGTCACCGATGGAACACCGCAGGGGTCCTGTCTCAGCGCGCTGCTGTTCAGCCTTTTCATCAACAGCTTACCCGGAGTCCTGAGATGCGAGTACCAACTGTACGCTGATGACTTACAAATCTACGTGTCTGGACCGATTGAGCAGATCGAAGACCTGATTGCCAGCATCAACACCGACTTAGCTGCGATCACAAACTGGGCCAACCAAAATCAACTTCACCCAAACCCCAAAAAAACACAGGCCATCGTCTTCACCAAAGCAGGTTCCGTTCAACCCCACACAGACATCGTATTCAGCGGGGAAGTTGTTTCACTGTGCGAGAAAGTTGTCAATCTTGGTCTCCAGCTGGACAACAACATGACCTGGAAGCATCAAACCAACAGTGTGACCCAGAGAGTCTATAACACCCTGAGGACGTTCCGTCGCTTTGCGGCGGTCCTTTCTCAACCCACACGGCGCAAGCTGGTCCAAGCTGTGATAGTACCGATGTTTACCTACTGTGACATTGTCTACTATCACGGGCTCTCTGCGGCGCTTAAGGAGCAACTCCACCGGTGCTTCAAGTCGGCAGTGCGTTTTGTATACAACCTGCGCCGTCGAGATACAACCGCAGCAGTGCGACACACCCTACTTGGACACGATTTGCCGATCAACTACCAGCTTCGGACAAGCTGTTTCATGAAGAAGGGGTACGATGGTAACTTGCCGGAGTATCTCCAACAACATCTAGTGAGAGGACAGTTAGAACGGACCCGCTCGTTCATCATCCCGAGACACACGACGAAGAGCGGAAAAAGTGTGCTCGTCGCCGGAACCACGTGCTGGAACAACCTCCCTGCAGAGCTAAAAGGTCAGCTGACATTGTTGGCCTTCAAAAATGCATTTAAAAGAACCATTCGAAACTAATTTTGTGAGCCTTAGAGTTAGAGTACTTTGTCAAGTTTATTTTGGATCCTCTGTAACTTTCCTATTTCCTAAAGTGTCTTCCTTGACCTGATCAAAAGTGTTAACTAACAAGTTATCGTACCCAATAAATCAACAAATTACAAATTACAAATTTAGGTAAAAACAAAAAAAAATAATCAAGCGGTAAAATTTGATGTTTGTTATTTGAATCTAATAAAAGAACAAAAAATTAGAATTTTCAAGCAAAACTAAAAATCAACTTTCAAACAGCTTCGTTCAAATAGGCTTTGGTTTAAACTCATTTAAATCAGCAATTCCAACAAAAAAAACTAAAAAAAATAATATGCTGATGTTTTAGCACGGAAAGAAGGTTTATCGTGAATCTTACTAATTTTCGGTTAAAAACCCTAAAAAAATTGGTTGTTTTTCCAACCACGATTTTTTTTAGCTGGAAATCCTAAAAAAAATTCCTGGATTTGACAGCTGGATCCAGGTCCTAAAAATGATAAATCTAGCTAAATTTTTAGTAAATTTTACTAATTTGCAAGCTGGAAAAATGCTGTCAGTCTCAAAAGCTGTATGTTTTGAGAAGGTCTGTTAGCTATTTTAGCTAGATTTTATGGTATTCTAGGAAGTTTTATAGTTAGCCCAGCAAGTTTTTAGGCTGTTTCAACTAGTTTTTTTGGAATCATTCTCAAAATTTTCCATTGATGGCTGCGAAGCCAGGTATTTTCACACATCTTTTTAGCTAGTTTAGCTAACTTTGCCACTATTCTTGGTAGGTGTTTTGGTTGGAATAGCTAATTTTTCCACTATTTCTACAAGTTTTCTTTCAAAAGCCTCCGTTGCTGCCTGCAAAGCACGCATTCTTCACCCAGCCTTTTGGCTGATTTGGCTCGTTTCTTTTTTGTTCTTGCTTCGTTTTTCGGTAAGTCCAGCTAATTTTTCGACTGTTTTAACTGGAAATTTCGAAATCATTTTAAAAATCCCTTGCTGCCTGTAAAGTTGTTTTTTATTTTCAAAAAGACTTTTTGCTGGTGTAGCATGATTTTCCGCTATTCTTGGTACGTTTTTTGGTAGTCCAGCAAAGTTTTTTGGATGTTTCAATAGTTTCCAGGCTTTTTAAACTATGTTCTAGTTGATCATCCTTATAGTACGGCTTTGTTATTCTATTGACAAATTAAAAAATAAATAAATACAGTAATACAAAAATACAAAAATACAAAAATACAAAAATACAAAAATACAAAAATACAAAAATACAAAAATACAAAAATACAAAAATACAAAAATACAAAAATACAAAAATACAAAAATACAAAAATACAAAAATACAAAAATACAAAAATACAAAAATACAAAAATACAAAAATACAAAAATACAAAAATACAAAATACAAAAATACAAAAATACAAAAATACAAAAATACAAAAATACAAAAATACAAAAATACAAAAATACAAAAATACAAAAATACAAAAATACAAAAATACAAAAATACAAAAATACAAAAATACAAAAATACAAAAATACAAAAATACAAAAATACAAAAATACAAAAATACAAAAATACAAAAATACAAAAATACAAAAATACAAAAATACAAAAATACAAAAATACAAAAATACAAAAATACAAAAATACAAAAATACAAAAATACAAAAATACAAAAATACAAAAATACAAAAATACAAAAATACAAAAATACAAAAATACAAAAATACAAAAATACAAAAATACAAAAATACAAAAATACAAAAATACAAAAATACAAAAATACAAAAATACAAAAATACAAAAATACAAAAATACAAAAATACAAAAATACAAAAATACAAAAATACAAAAATACAAAAATACAAAAATACAAAAATACAAAAATACAAAAATACAAAAATACAAAAATACAAAAATACAAAAATACAAAAATACAAAAATACAAAATACAAAAATACAAAAATACAAAAATACAAAAATACAAAAATACAAAAATACAAAAATACAAAAATACAAAAATACAAAAATACAAAAATACAAAAATACAAAAATACAAAAATACAAAAATACAAAAATACAAAAATACAAAAATACAAAAATACAAAAATACAAAAATACAAAAATACAAAAATACAAAAATACAAAAATACAAAAATACAAAAATACAAAAATACAAAAATACAAAAATACAAAAATACAAAAATACAAAAATACAAAAATACAAAAATACAAAAATACAAAAATACAAAAATACAAAAATACAAAAATACAAAAATACAAAAATACAAAAATACAAAAATACAAAAATACAAAAATACAAAAATACAAAAATACAAAAATACAAAAATACAAAAATACAAAAATACAAAAATACAAAAATACAAAAATACAAAAATACAAATTAATTTTACTTAATTTTACTTAATTTTACTTAATTTTACTTAATTTTACTTAATTTTACTAAATTTAACTAAATTTTACTTTATTTTACTTAATTTTACTTAATTTTACTTAATTTTACTTAATTTTACTTAATTTTACTTAATTTTACTTAATTTTACTTAATTTTACTTAATTTTACTTAATTTTACTTAATTTTACTTAATTTTACTTAATTTTACTTAATTTTACTTAATTTTACTTAATTTCACTTAATTTTACTTAATTTTGCTTAATTTAAATTTAATTTATTAATTTTACTTAATTTTTTTTAATTTTACAAAATTTAACTTATCACAACTTAATTTTACTTAATTTTACTTAATTTTACTTAATTTTACTTAATTTTACTTAATTTTACTTAATTTTACTTGATTTTACTTAGTTTTACTTAATTTTACTTAATCTTACTTAATTTTACTTAATTTTACTTAATTTTACTTAATTTTACTTAATTTTACTTAATTTTACTTTATTTTACTTTATTTTACTTAATTTTACTTAATTTTACTTAATTTGACTTAATTTAATTAATTTTAGTTAATTTTACTTAATTTTACATAATTTTGCTTAAATTTACTTAATTTTGCTTAATTTTTCTTAATTTTGCTTAATTTTATTAGTTTTACTAAATTTAACTTAACACAACTTAATTTAACTAATTTTTGGCAAATTCAACTAAATTACACTAAAAATAACTTTTTTCAACTGAATTTATCTGAATTAAACTAAATTTTGGCTTAATTCAACTTATTTTTATAAACTCTTCTTAATTTAACTAAAATTAACTAATTTAATAAAACTTAAATTGATTAAACTTAATTTCACTAAATTTAACTTAATTGAACTTCATTTAACTTCGTTTCTAACAATATTTAACACTATTTTTTGATGTGCTTTAAAGGCGTTAGGTGCCCTATTTGTTCGGAATTGTCAAACATCGGCCAATCTATGTCTAGACATTCTGTACCAGCCGCCCCTCCAGGTGGACAGATGTCCATACAAAAAAGTAGAGTGTGGACAATTGCCAGTCTCCCCTTTCCCCTGCCAATGTTTTCACGTGGTTTAGGGATGCCCCCACTTTATGTTAAGTACATTTTTTTACCTACGCATCGTCCAAACAGTAACGAGAGGCTCAACTTCTAACCACTTTCCCTCAACACAAAAAACTTCTCACCTTATCAACTGAAACATTCCTTCAGGTGCCGATCCGCAGAAAATCTTCCTGGCTTTTAATTTATTCACTCACACAACACATTCTATCACCTTTTGCACTTGCACTCAAACAACACACATAATCATCAAAAAAAAAACTTCACGAACTGAGCGGCTCAAACAGGATCGAACACGACACAGGACGTTGCTTTGTTTTGTTCTCGAACTGATGATCTGTCAAAAATCCATGCTGCCGGTTCCAGCTAGTTTTTTTGGTAATTTTACGCAAAATTGTGCTGAAACACCATTATTTTTGGTAAAATCTCTCCTGTCATTTTGGTTTGGGCTGTCAGTTTTGGAAAGCAAATCAGCAATCAGGGTTAGCTATTTCACCAATCCCAGATTGGTAAATTTAGCTGAAATTTTAGCTGATTCAACCAAAAAAATCACTGTTTCACCAATTTGAAGCCAGCTAATTTGAATTGTTAAATTTTAGATGGAACTCCTTTCCGTGAGGAAATGTTGAACTTAATGAAAATGAAAAAAAAAACAGTATTTAAATAAAATCACTTGTATTTTCACAGGGTTTTTGTTTTTTAAGTGTGACATAATTTGATTAGATTACATTAGATTAGATTACATTAGATTAGATTAGATTAGATTAGATTAGATAAGATTACATTAGATTAGATAAGATTACATTAGATTAGATTAGATTAGATAAGATTAGATTGGATTGGATTGGATTGGATTGGATTGGATTGGATTGGATTGGATTGGATTGGATTGGATTGGATTGGATTGGATTGGATTGGATTGGATTGGATTGGATTGGATTGGATTGGATTGGATTGGATTGGATTGGATTGGATTGGATTGGATTGGATTGGATTGGATTGGATTGGATTGGATTGGATTGGATTGGATTGGATTGGATTGGATTGGATTGGATTGGATTGGATTGGATTGGATTGGATTGGATTGGATTGGATTGGATTGGATTGGATTGGATTGGATTGGATTGGATTGGATTGGATTGGATTGGATTGGATTGGATTGGATTGGATTGGATTGGATTGGATTGGATTGGATTGGATTGGATTGGATTGGATTGGATTGGATTGGATTGGATTGGATTGGATTGGATTAGATTGGATTGGATTGGATTGGATTGGATTGGACTAGATTATATACCGTAAACTATGGTGACTTTGATAGCCCGGGGTGACATTGATAGAAATTTGATTTGGCCACTAATTTTGATACATCCAATGTAACAGTCACATTTTTCATATATTCGATAATAAACTATCCCTTAATGCTTACATACTAAAAAATTTCAAAAATGTTTAGGCCGTCAAGGCCATTTGAAAAACCTATCAAAGTCACCCCGGGCTATCAAAGTCACCCCAGTTTACGGTAATTGTTCGTTCCGAAGCAATCTTCTATAAATTGGTTTTAATAAAATCACAATACATTTTGATCTGTCCAGATTAGACAGTAGTCACACAGATTCGTAATCCAAATGTCAAAGTTTAATTCCCGAGGTGGAAGGTTTTTAAGTACAAGCAAAAACAAATCTCGGATTAGTTTTCAAAAAGCAGTAAGAGCCATTGGTAAACAAAGTCCTTTTTGTATCGGTATTCGACCTACTTACGAAAAACCCATATCAAAAATGTTTGAGACTGTTCATCTACACGTCCTTCAAGTGTCCCAAACTACAGATAAATGAAATTTCGTTTAATTTTGGAGAAAAACCAAAACTAGTGTCAGAGGTCACGGTGGCTTTTACGGCTTTTTGAAAACTCACCCGAGAAATCATTAGTTATATATTTCTTATATTATATGGTTATATATTTCTGAATGTAATCATGATTAACATTAAAAGATTTTATTGAACATTTATTGGGTCTAGGGGCCAATTTACTTGACCATTTTAAAACCAATCAAAACCAAAGCGTAATTGTGCTGATAAAAATAAGCAATTACTGTGAAGAATAATATCAGCAATTTAAGCTAATTTTTGGAGCCACTTTGTAAGAGGAATGTTATGGAATGCACGTGGACCATTATGTGAACCATTATGTGTTCAACGAATTTCTATGTGTGTACGTGATATTTGTATGTGGCCAAAAATTAGACCAGAATTAGAAGATTAGGGTCAGTAATTGAAAGAATTGACCAACAGGTCGGAAATTTTGTTGATCTGATCACCCTATCTTCAGTTAAGGCCACTCAATATTTAAAAGGAGCAAGGAAGCAATCAAAAACCTTGCTCCTCCACTTCTCATTTAACCGACTTCATAGCATACAACATTCCTTGCAACATTGCACGCAAAGCTTCTTGAACCAACCTCGAGTACTTCCACTGGACGATGTGTTCATGCCTCAACATGACTTTTGGCATTCAAAGTCGCATTCCAACCTAATATACTCTCTCTCGCTCTCTTTAAGCATCCAGTTCATCCGTTAAACGACATAAAAAACATGGCCACTCACACTCACACTGGCACCCCTCTCCCGTTTAAAGTCGCATGTTTTGATACGATCGCGTCGCGTGTGTTTGGTTTTGTGGTGCCCTCGAAATAGCTACACACTCAGAGAAGTTGCATGTGTGCGATTGTATTTTACCTTCAAATTCCCCACCCACCACCAGCTCGAAGCTTGAATGAAGTCCGAAAGCGCAGTTGTAAGACCCTTTCCACTCTGTGTGTGAGGGGACCTCACGACACCTCAACCTCAATGTGTCCATTGCAAGTACAAAGCCACTAGTTACTTGTACTAGCGTCTGTGTGTGATTGTGAGCGCAAAGAAGAGAGAAGGAAAAAAAAAACGGTGCGGCGACTGGTGCTGCCACGAGTGGGAAATATTTCAACTAAAAAGTTTGCTCTCTCGCGATGGAGTCTCGCTCGATTCGCGGTCTTTTTTTTGTCTTCTTTCAGCTGCTGCTGGCCGGACGAGCCGTCGTCGTCGTCGTTGCCCACATTCAACAAGTTCCACATTTTTCTCGTCGTCGATGGTTGCGCTATTTGCTTGCGAGTGTGTGCGAATGTTTTAAGTACATGTATAGTTTGGACGTGTTTGGAGTATGCGATTCAGCAATGCGATTTTTAAATGATTCTTGGAAGTTGACTTCGTATGAATCCAAGAATCATAAATTAAGCAAAGAAATAATTGAATATATTGTGGTAGTTAGACTTCCGTGGATGATAATCACTTAAAATTTACACCCAAGGTTAAGTTAAATTTTTCAACATTTCCCTAGGTCATTCATGAGCATGTTTGTTTGCTGATTAATCTTCCTCGCTGGCTTGACACAATTTAGTAAAAAAACGTACGGCGTCAAAAAATAAACACATCAATTTTACATTATATAGGAAAAATGTACGTATGCTTGGCTGGACAGGAATTTTGTCCTATTAGGACCATCCACAAACCACGGGAGCAATTCTCTCCCATGTTGTCTAATTTCATGACATTTTAGTGATTTTATGTGGCTTGACCTATCCGGGTTGTTTCGTTATGACCAAATAAACAATTTTGCGTCATTAGTAGGGTAGGGTAGTCATCAATGAGACACTTTTGGTTTTCAACTTTCAACGATTTTTCAAATTTTTTCATTAGCATGTTTTAATGAGCTTTTAGTTGCATTATCAACATTGACCAAAATATGAGATCGATCCGACATCTACAGCCAGAGTTATTCAACTGTCTCATTGTATACGCACTTGGCAGGAACAATGAGACACTTTACGAAAATCAACATTTTTCTAGCAAAACATCATGTTTTTGTATTGTTCCATTGCTGAAAAGAGTGGGGAACAATGAGACAGCCCTGGATTCTGGGTATATTCTAAATTTTGGCCAAATCTAATGAAAGGACATTGTAGCCCAACTTAATCCCTATGGAACGTCGAAAGAAATTTGAAGAAATATTAGTTTTGGTGTAAATGGCAGCCTACGAGCGAAAAAGTATTTTTTGTCCATAATTTACTTTAACACCCCATAATCAAACATTTATGAATTACTTTTCAAGGGAGCGTCCATAACCAAAGCCACTAATATGGTAGACGTGTATCTAGTAGACACACCTTTCCCTCAAATATGAGCCTGATTGGTTGAAACTACGACTTGTGAGAGCCATTTTATCATTGTTCCCCGTGTCTGATTGATGACTACTCTACCCTATGTCATACAATTTTGACAGCTATCCAAACAAAAATTGTATTTATCTTGGGAAGAAATTTTCTGAACAATTGGTGTTTGCGGCAGAGTTGCTGGTTTTTGTTAGAACTATTCCGCAGAAAATAAGTAGCCTCGACCTCGATTTCAGTGAAACTTTGCTTTAAGGGATAATTTTGGTCCATTTTTCGATATCTCGTGACGGAGGGACGGTGCGACTCATTTCATTTTCTGGATTTTTTCTTCAATGATTTCTAGCACGAAGCCGTGAAGCAATATAAACTACACTCAACCCCCGGTGGTTGGTCACTTTTTCGTTTGACACTTTTTTAATTTGTACCCCGTTGGTTGGTCAAAGTCAAACTAAAAAGTGACGAACTGTCACTTTTTACACGGTGTTTACGCACACTATCAAAACAAAAGTTTGGTAGTGTGTGTGAACACCGTGTAAAAGGGGAGTCAAACTAAAAAGTGACCCCGTTCGTTTGACAACAGTTGGTGTCAAACCATCGGGGTTTGAGTGTATAGCTATAGCTGTCAAAGGGATTTTTTTTGGGTAAAATTGGAAATAGAGTTATCTACGTGCGCATGTATTGCGTGTACGTACACGAAAAAGATTGAGGTTAAATTTTGTACCCTCCAGCAAAACAAATGGGGTGCTAGTGTGCGTGAGCTCGGGCTTAGATAACTCTATTAGGTGGCGTACGGTCGGCGACCAAAATTGTGTGTGTGAAAAGAAAAGTTTTTTACTGGGACGGGACGGCTGGATAGAGTCTTCTTTTTGAGTGTTTATGTTTGTATTCTTCTTCTGTTTTTTTGCAAGAAAATTCGTGTTCGAGAACAAATATCAAGCAATCTGTGATTCAGATAGCTTGACAATTCAAATTTTCTTGATGATGTTTTTCAACTCAGTGCTCAAGCATGCGGATGACTTTTTCTTTGGCTGAAGTGTTGTTTAGTTTTTCCTCGCAGATTTTTTTTTTTTGAATTTGGTTGTTAAAATTTGCGTGGGTGGAGAATCCTGAGTTTATGTTCCATCGTTTTACGGTGGATCCGTTCATAAGGAGCTGCAGGATACAAATTACTTGAAATGGTTGGCAAATCAAAGATGAGTCAAAAAATGTTCACTTCTTCAATTTTTAATGTGTTTTTTTTTATGAAAGATTTTTAATTTTCATTTGGATGTGAAAAATGCAATACGATTTGAATGCGTTTTCTTACTTCAATCTAAAAAAAGTCCTAAAGAGCCTGCAAGTCATTAAATGGGAGGTGAGATTTTTTTTTCTCAGATCTGCTCCTGTCGTTGTCCCGTTACGCAAAGAAAGTTAATAAATCTTTCCCAGTTCCCCAAAGAGGAGCACGTCGAATTCAACGGCAGTTTTTACTCAACTTTAAAGAAAGTTAACATTCCATAGGTCGCACGCCCTAAGGTGTCAGAATCGAAAGAAATGGCTGGTAAAAATTCAAATTTGTACCAATTCATTCACTTCAAAGAGCAAAAAAGTTTGTTTTTCAATTTGTGGCAATGTGTTGAAATAAAAAAAAGCGAAAAAATGGAAAAGGCTAAATTGTGGCCATTATTTTTGCTTTTTTAATTCAGTTCTACGATGTTGTTTCTTCACGCCACATTTTAATTTCATGGGAAGCACAGGTTTAATATTGTTCAATCCAGATGACATTTCTATGTAACGCGCAAAAAAAAAAAAAAAAAAACAAATGGGCAAAAGAATAGTCAGTTCATGAAATGTATTTTTTTTTTCAAATGAAAATGATAAGTCAACATTCGGTGTACGATAGAAATAAAAGCCTTTCAATTGAAAATATTTTAATCAATCTATTAGTGCAGTTTACAATTATTTGTGAAATTGATTTATTTTTTTCAGCTCAAATTACAATACTTCTCATTTTCTCCTCATAAGAAAGGACTGGTTTAGGTTGACAGAAGCGGCCATGTTGAAAGTGGTTTAGTTTGACAATAGGTTTTTTTTCTCTTTGTTTATCCCATCCCAGGTTTTTTTATTATTCAAATACAGTCCAGACTCGATTATCCGAAGCCTCGATTATCCGAAGTTTCGATTATCCGAAGGTTTGTATGGGACTTCGGATAATCAAATCACGAACAATTTGTTTTATTTTTTCTTAGGCCGCTGCAAATATTTTTCAAAGTTTATGTCGCCTGCACCCCCCCTCCCCCCTCCCTTCAAAGTCGGCCTGAATAATAAAAAAAAAACATTTTAAATTTTCATGGAATTCCAGTGTACGGTCCCAGAAAAAGTTTTTTTTTCGCGAAAAAAAATTCCGTCAATATCTCGATATTTTGAAAACTAATGATTGTAAAGCAACTAGACGCGTGTAAAATGCATTTTGTTACACTTTTTTCATCCAAATGTAGTCCATTCATGTTTAAAGAAATAAACAGTTCTTTTCTTTTTCTACGTTTTGCTCCATTAATTTTTAGTATGTATTTCTATATGTGTTTTGCTGTTTAGTTTTTGTTTCACAACCTCCTTCTTTATCTTATACCTATCTGCTGTTTCCCGGTAACTTGTTAATTATTTTTGAGTGTATTTTTTAAGGCTGTTGCAAATACTTTTTAAAGTATGTGTTCCCCCTAAATTTAATATCTTTTTCAATTCGAAAATAATTTGATTTTTTTTGTGATTTTTTGTTGTACAGTGCCGCAAATGGTTTTTTCTATAAAAAAATTAAAACTTAGAATTTTTGAAAACTAATTATTGCAAACCTGCTGTATAATATATCAATATTTTTGTCAAGTAAAAGTGTACCTTGAAATTCCTGTTTTAAGCTTGTTTTTGTCCTGTTTTCAAAAGTTGAGAAAATTTCCTATAATCCTTATAATTTTGATGTGAAATTGATGATTGTTTTTCGTTATTACTCAAATAGTACTCTATTTTGAAATGGCGGACTTTCAATGTCAAAAAATTAATATAAAATAATTCTTTTGTTACTCTTCTTCAATGGCTCAATACTGGGTGCTGAAAAGACAGAATGCGTGACGTGATTTCCGAATGATTCACACTACAACAGCTACACCACAGCTGTAAACATAAACAAAATATACAGCTTTGTTCGAGCTCAAGCGTGACATATTTTTTGAATGCTGTAGTGATTTGTTTTAAAACATTTTGGGAATATTAAAATTATACATTTTGCTTTAAAATCAAGTGTTTCGCGATTTTTAAGCGTGCGCCAAAAGTTGGAAGGCCATAGAAAAGCTTCCACGTGACGAAAAAATGCATTGGAAGTGCTGAATTAAACTGAACAAGAATTTCAGGATATACTGTGCCTATCTTCAATACTAATACACTATCTGTAATTAGGTTTTACGCCGACTCAATTTTTAGGTTAGAAATTTAACAGCTTAGCTGCACTGTTTACATTTTTTTCGCGTGTGTCTCATTGAAAATGTGTGTGCGTGTGCGCTCGTGACGTCACGTTGTAAAACCTAATACTAAAGAACACGTATTTTACCGGAAGGAGGCCGCAGTACCAACCATTCGAATGTAATCAAAATGGACTTACGACCAAAAAGACTATTAACATTTATGAACAACTTCCACTTCCACAGTTTTTCAAAATAAATGTCGATTTCGTTTTCTACCTTCCTAAGATTTGTTAACTTCAATTCTTCAAGCTACGATTTCACCGATTTTTAATTCTTGCCAAAAAAAATCGATGTATATGTAATGATCGATTACAATACTTGGCCCTTTTGGCGAACAGTAAATTGGTTCCACTTTGACAGTTCCGAACTGAAGGCGCTTTGCGAACCAAAACATTTTCATGGGGAAATTTCGAATAAAAATTGCAAATAGACGTTAATCAATGCCAATTTATGGGATTAGGATTCAGTTTCAAAACATTTAAATTTTTTTATTTTGATTTTGAGCATAGATTTGTACAAAATAAAAAGTTTAAAAAAATAATTCACAGGCCACGGTGTCAACATTTGAATGAAAAAAATAAATAATTTAAAATGCATTATATGTCCAGTTGTTTTGCAATAATTAATTTCCAAAATTTCTAAGTATTGACGAGAATATAATTTTGCGTGCAAAAAAAAGTTTTTGCGGTGCTGTACATTGTAATTTTATTAACAAGCCCAAATAAGAGGTAATTGGTACAAAATGGGCCCTTGCCGTCATTTGCCGCTATTGAGAGCATCACCAATCGATTTCTCGTGAATTTTTACATAAAATAAGATACTTTAGAAGTGCGGCAAACTACGGCAGTTGAAGATATTCGAGAAAAACACCCTAAAAATGGCAAAATGGGGTAAAATGGACCACTTCCCGTCATTTGCCGCTAATGAGAGTACCACCAATCGATTCCTCGTAATTTTTTACATTAAAAATGATACTTTTGGCATGCAGAAACTGACGGCATCAAAAGATCCGTTTTTTCACCCGTTTTTGCCCCTTTTGCAGTCTAATAGGGACAGAGCAGTGTTTAGAGCACTTGATGGTTTTCAATTTTAACCACAAGTTACACGAAGAGTGGAACTCCTTTAATCCTTTAATTTGGAAATTTATATTTTTATTTCGTATTTTCTTCCAATCTGAAACACATTGTATTATTTCGATTTTAAAAATATCTCTGAGCTAAGAACATCGTATGACACAAAAATAAAAACAACACCTCGAAATTAAATTATCATCCCGGATATGTCCAATATAATATCCGCAAAAGTCCGGCTCGGTCGATCGGCGTGGAATTTCACACGCAGTTCTGAAAAACGCGCGCGCGCACACGCTCCTCCCAACAACAATAAACGACGAAAACAGCCGAAATCTCGCACATTTGCGTAAACAAAACTGCGCGACGCCGCCACCGCGCCAATCGGCGTTTGTAAATTCCAAGCACGCGAGAATAATGGCCAAACGATCCTGGGGCTTGTGTGTTTGCGTTTGGCGTCGATTGCCGATCGTGTAAATACTATGAAGTAAAACGCATTTTGCAGTAAGTTTGACCTAACTAGGTACAATGAGAATTTTATGTGGAAATAATTTTTTGATAAACAGTTTTATAATCAAGTAAAATAAAACAAAGCAATTCTGAGAATTGTTAAAAAAGCAAAATTCAAGGAAATCTAGACAAATTAAAATGTTCAGAGCAAAATATTTAAAACCGTACCGTGACTGTTGTGGCGGCGCTAGAAGTAGCCTTCAAACAATCTCTTTTATTTTGCCAAACTGCTGACGTAGTCGTGTCGAGCTGCTCGGCGAGGTGGTGTGGCGTACATTTGCTCCTAAAAAGCACCTCTCAAAACGACGACGACGAGAGCCACATGTCGATCGGAATGGGACTGGAGTTTGTGTGTGTGTTTGTATGAAAATCAACCAGCATTTGCATAATTTAATTCCTTGGATCAGGTTCTTGCGTCGTTTGGATTGCCGCATGAAACGAGCAGTATTGAGGATTTGAGAAACTATTTCATTCAAAAATAATAAAACAACTCAATAATATAACAATAACGTGACAAAAATGACAAAAATGACAAAAATGACAAAAATGACAAAAATGACAAAAATGACAAAAATGACAAAAATGACAAAAATGACAAAAATGACAAAAATGACAAAAATGACAAAAATGACAAAAATGACAAAAATGACAAAAAAGGACAACAATGATAAAAATTACAAAAAAGACCAAAATTCCAACACATTTTACCTGATTTCTCGCAAATCGACACGCGATCGTCCCCGTCACTCGAATTCGTCATTTCGTCGAATAGCACTCTCGCAAGGGTACGTAAAACGTCAGAACCTAAGTGCCCCCTGCAATTTCAAATTCGCGGTAAATCGTCTCTATGTATGTGTAACACACATATCAGGCAATACTTCTTATGGAAATTTGCAATTTTCCAGCAATTGACGACAATTATTGTACCGCAAACGGCCGGCGTGGACGACGACGACGACGACGATTCAATCGCTCAATTATAGCAGAGAGGGGCCCTTTGCCGTGAGTTGTTGCAGCAATTTAGTCCGTTCCTCGAATTCAAATGAAACGCTCGCAGTGAAAACTAAAAAGTTAAAGCCTCAATAACATTTGGCCTTAGACCGTTGCAAATATCTTTCAAAATTTAAGTTTTTTTTTCAAAATAAACTTTGAGTTCATGGAAATAAAAGTCATAAAAAACCATCTTAAATGCATTTCTCGCGTTGATGATAAAATTTAAACGTTTTGAACTCTTTTAAAAATCTATTGAATCTTCATTTAATTGCCATGTAAGAGCCGAGGGACATAAACTTGAAAAAAGCAGCCTAATATTAATTGCTTATAAAACCTGAATTCTGCTATGAAAAAAACCTGAATTCTGGGACAGTTTTGATATATCGTCGCTTGTGTGCTATCTTGTGACACGTCTGCTGTAAAAATACAGGTCGTGTCACAAGATTGCGCACAAGCGACAATATTTCAATAAAATTGTTGCCTTCAACCTTTTTGTTTCGGGCAAACCGTCTCATTCTGTTTGTTTTAAGTTTTTTTTTATATAGGGCAGAATCGTCCCATAACCGTTAAAATATCCCACTCAAATTATTCTGCAAGTTCCGATGGGACAAAAAAAAACTTACTTGAAAACTTCCTAAAACTTACAAATGCATTTACCACTTTTGTGTTTAAATCAAATAAAACAATTCTTAATTTTTGAAAAATGGCCCAGTGAACAGAATTTTCACTTTTTGTTTTTGTTTTGGCGGTTTCAAATTTTGTTTACTGGACTTTTTGAAAAACTTCAGAATAGTAGTTTATGCAACAAGTTGCAAAAAAAGGTTTTTTTCAGCACGAGTCGTACATTTATCCAACGAGGTTCACCGAGTTGGATAAATACGAAGAGTGCTGAAAAAATCAAGTTTTGCAACGAGTTCCATACAAATTTTTTGCAATTCCAAAAAACACACACTGAGTGAAATTTTATGTCAAATTTTCATGTATTTTGTCAATAAATCGTTTAAATCAAAAAAAAATGTTGAAAAGTGTTACTTTTCGAAACAAGTGCTGAAAAGTTCAACTTTTAAGCACCCATTTGAGTGCTGAAAAGTAGAACTTTTCAGCACTTATTTTGAAAAGTGTTGCTATTCGATTCTGTTATTTTTGGTTCAGAAAAGTAGGCTATTTCGTCGTTCAAGAATGACAGGAAAAGTAAGTAGTTTCACGACGGAATTGCAAAAAATGTTTTTTGAATTTCCAGAAAAATTACCCCTACAAGGGAAATAGAAATTGAATGCTATTGTTTTTATTTTCATTATGACCAAGAAAAAATGGGATTCGTGTAAAAAGGTCAAATTCATGCTTTAGAAATATTTGTGAAAATTTTTCATTCTATCAAATCAATAAGGCCGTTGCAAATATTTTTTTAAAGTTTATGTCGCCCCCCCCTCCCCTCTTCAAAGTTGGCCTGATTAATCAGGGGGCAAAAAAATATTTTTTTCGAAAAACTTCAAAATTTTAATGAAAATAAACTGAAAACCAGTTAAAATGCAATTTCTCACGTTTATTCATATTCAGCATGTTTGAACTCCTTTGAAAACATTTTTTATTTTAAAACACTTTTTTCATCCAAATGTTGTAACCTAAGCTTGTAATTTCAATTTTTTATTCCCCCCCCCCCCCCTCGACTTTGATCAGAGCCGAGGGACATAAACTTCAAAAAATATTTGCAACGGCCTAATAAGAAAAAAAATCATTCAAATTCAAAATTATTTCAAGGAATTTAATTATGTTGAAAACAAAAGTCGAGCTTTTTCATTCCTTTTTTTTTGTTTCAGTAATATTTTTGTTAGTTTTTCAATTTTATTTAACAGGTTGTTTCTCAAACAACTATTTTGAGAAAGAACTTTTACTGAGTCAAAGAGTTTAATATTATTTCAAATTATTTTATTTGATTTTCAGTTTAGGCCCCCCCCTTTTTAAAATTTGTCCGAAAAATAGGGGGCAACAATTTTAATGAAAATAAAAGTTAAATCAATTAAAAACACACCTAAAATATTTTTTTGGCAATTCCGTCGTGAAACTACTCACTTTTCCTGTCATTCTTGAACGACGAAATAGCCTACTTTTCTGTACCAAAAATAACAGAATCGAATAGCAACACTTTTCAAAATAAATGCTGAAAAGTTCTACTTTTCAGCACTCAAATGGGTGCTGAAAAGTTGAACTTTTCAGCACTTGTTTCGAAAAATAACACTTTTCAACATTTTATTTGTATTAAACGATTTATTGACAAAATACATGAAAATTTGACTTAAAATTTCACTCAATGGGTGTTTTTCGGAATTTCAAAAAAAGTTGTATGGAACTCGTTGAAAAACTTGATTTTTTCAGCACTCTTCGTATTTATCCAACTCGGTGAACCTCGTTGGATAAATGTACGACTCGTGCTGAAAAAATAATCTTTTTGCAACTTGTTCCATAAACTACTATTTCTGTATTGATTATCATATTTAGCATGTTTTGACTGGATTAAAAATATTTTGAATTTTTGTGAAATTCCAATGCACTGCACCGCAAAAACTTTTTTTTCGCAGAAAATAAAATTTTCGTCAATACTTAGATAAAATGTATAATGCATTTTTAAACTCCTTTTTCATTGAAATGTTAAAACCATGGCTCGCATATTTAATTTTTAAACTTTTTTATTTTTTTGTCCCCACCCCCCTCCCCCCTCGACTTTGGTCAGAGGTGAGGGACATAAACTTCAAAAAATATTTGCAACGGCCTTAATGTATATAAAATATTTCTGTTTTTCTTTTTCCCGGAGAACAACAAACAGTTAAAAGTGAAGTTTGTTTACGTGGTGCCAGGATTTGAATATTTTGATAGCATTTGTTAATGAACTGCTGCCAAAATTGTATAAAGATTTATATGGACAAAATTATGATGCAAAATGGCATATTTAGTCTAGGGACCATCCATAAACCACGTGGACACTTTGTTGGGCATCTGTTACCCCCCCCCCCCTCGTGGACAATTGTTCATTAAAAAAAAAACTTTTTTGAATGGATCGTGGACAATCGCCATACCCCCCTCCCCCCCAAAGGGTCCACGTGGTTTATGGATGGGAATGTACAGATA